>NW_024523822.1:2893274-3255728 GCF_017590135.1 Pyrgilauda ruficollis
TTTTTTTTTTTTTTTTTGTTTTTTTTTTGGTTTTTTTTTTTTTTTTTTTTTTTTTTTTTTTTTTTTTTTTTTGTTTTTTGTTTTTTGTTTGTTTGTTTGTTTTCCTGCAGAGTGCTTGCAAATCCTTAGATCTTATTTTTGCAGAATTTTGGCCAGACTTAGCAGTCCTATTAAACATGAGCTACAGATTAGGTAAACCAAGGCAACTAATAGCTATTTGCTCCTCTGCTTGTGTGAGTTGTTCCTAGTCTTTCAGAATATCTCTGTCTTTAATCAATGTTGACGTAGCAGAAATTTAAACATTAATGGACTGTTTTTCATCCGGTTAATGAGCAATGAGGTCTAGACTTCTTGTACTTATTTTCTTCTTTGCACTGATAGTGGATGACTTAATGGTATTGAATGACTGCATTTTTTTAATAGAAAAAGGATTTTAATAGAAAAGATACTATGCATGTTTTTTCTCTCTCTTATTTTTCTTTCTTTTTTTATGTACCTTCCTTCTACCTAAAGCATAACCATAGTGTGTCTGTGCTAGTGACATGATATTAATTTTTTGTTCTAGTATAGTCTTTGTTTTAACAAAAATGCAAATTGTTCCTTTTACATCTAGTCTCCATTCTTTGACAGTAATATTTCTGTCAGGCTAAAGAGCGAATACCCTTCCTCTCACCTGTGAGCTGACATCTGACATTTTGGCAGTAACAGAAGATACCTATTTTACCATTATATTTGTATCTGAAAATAGGAGACTTAAGTGCATGCTGGGACACAAACACAACATACAAGAGGATCCCGTGACTTTATGGATTCAGTTACTGATTCTTAGGTAGTAATGATGTGCTTGTGTATACTGTCATCTGCCAGCTCTTCTGGTACCCTTCTTTTAAAATTATAACAATTTTCTATAAGGAACTGTGAAAAGACTTTTCAAAGATCATGTTTACTTTTATAGTGATTATGATGCATGTTCTCTACCATTGTAGTCTCTGCAGAAATGTGATGGTCACCCCACATATCAAAAAAGTCCTATCTCAGTGTGAAGTTTCTATGCCATAGAAAAAGAAAATATATTTTTTCAGCAGTGCGTTAACACTGGGAACTAGTATCTCTCAGGAAAAACAGATGTTATATCTACATCTGAAAATAAATCTTCAATAAAGCTGTTGAGAAACTAGGGAAATTCAACTGTCTTATGTTTGTGTTTTTATTCTGGATTTGTCTGGCTCAAGAAGTGAACAGAACTAGAATTTCCTTCAATACTTCAATAGTTCTGGAGATATTTGGGATTTCAACTTATTCCATCTTTCTATGAATTGCACATCAAGGACATGTGACATGTGAATGACTCCACGTTGACAGTACATGTAACACACTAATGGGTTATACAGGTCAACAGTAGACTTAATTAAAAAAAGTGTGAGTCATCAAAAGAGGTTATTTGTTCACAGTGTAAAAAGCAAAATGAAATTAAAATTAGAAATACAAATAGCATGTATTTCTCAGTAAGAATATCTATACTTTGGTTTTTCATGCTATTATAAATTTGCCATGTGATTTAATGCACCTAAGCTTAAACATTAGAGCCATCTTTCTTATTATTTTTGTTAATTCTGATGATTATGCTGTCATTTGATTTATCTCAGGTATTAAACCATAACAGAGATGCTGGATTATTAGCAGGTATTGGAGAGGGTACAATCTGGCTATATGAGTGATTGAACATACCTTCAAACTATGTGAAGAAAGTTACTTTCTTGATCACTTTATTTAGACCAGGATGCATTTTTCCACTTGTGCCCTGAATTATCATATTTTTAAAAAATATTCTAAAAAAATAATATTCCTAATGAAGCAGGAACATGCAATTTTATTTTTCAGTTAATTTTGCATTAAAGTAAATTCTGATAAGAGAAACACCAATAAAAACATAAACTGTCCGTAAGAGGAGATTTAAAAAGTTATTGAAGCAGAATGAAATAAGATAGAGTTGGGTTGGTTATGCTGAACACTCAGTACAGGAGGTGAATCAGTAAAGAATAAAAAGTTATTAACACATGTTAATATGATTTAAATGGAAGTATCTTTTGAAATGGAAATACAAAGTAAAAGAAAAAATGGTAAAATATGGAGTAAGAAGTGGTTTGTTCTAATGCTGTGTTCAGATAATGATCCCTAATCAGATGCTGTATGTTTTTTAATATTCTTTGTACCTACCAAAATATACAAAATCATCATAATAAAAAGAAAGTAAGATTCTAGTTAAAAGAAGCTTATCTATCTTGCAGTACTTATATTTCTGTTCCCTTTCTCAAAGTGAAATTGAATTTATTAAATTTCAAAGACTGCCTTAAGGTTTGATAAAACTTGCAAGAGACCAAGCTTTCTATCTCATCAAAAATATTACTTTGGCATTTAGCATGTAATTCTAATACAGAATGCAAAGAATGAAAACTGGGAAAATTGTCACCAACAACAAAATATATAAAAATGTCTTAATGATGAAATATTCTGGAGCTGAGTTTTGTTGAAGCAAATATTCCAATAAAGGATCTAGACTGAGCAACCTGAACTTTCCCATGGTAAAAAAAAAAAACTTTATTGAAAAGCTTCCGACTCCTTCAATTTCTCTTTAAGGAATATACTGGTTTTAGTGAGTCTTGTGCATCTGATTTACAATTAGAGGGGAAATTACATTTAGTTCTGGGCAACTGGTATGATTTTTGGCAACAGTAGTGCAAAACACAGAGTTGATTTTTAGTTAACAAACATTCTACCAGCAATCTTTCCTGAATATGTAACATTCCTATAAGCACTGATAGCAGTAGTTTGAAATGTGCCAGAAGAAACAGAGTTTTGTCAGTAGATGGGACACTATGAAATACTCAGCCCTGTTTATATTCTTCCTATCATAAGTACTTGAGTGAAAGATGGAGGAAAATAATTTTTTCATAGGTGCTTTGAGGAAAGGCAGAGTAGTCCCTATGTAGTCTGATAACAGCCCGAAGGCTGTTTCAGGGAGAAGGTGGGATCCTGCCTTCTGAAATCTCTTAAAAACTTCCCATTCCCCTACTCTCAGTCTCTCTCTCCATAATGTATCCCATTTCCATTACTTCTCCTTCAATGTCCTTCAAAGAGAGGAAGAGGCCATGCTGGGTTATTTTTCATTATGAAGAATATTCTGACCTAGTATGAGACAAGACAGTGAAATATCTCCCTAGTGCAGGAGGCCAAGTAGCACAGCAAGGATGGCTAGATTTGTACTAAAAGCATAGAGTAAGGGTCTGGACAGAGAAGCAGATCTGACTTGGGATCAAGACCACCTAGGGAAGGAAGGACTTTGCTGACACGAAACCAGCAGTCATCTGTATGAGCCTATCTGGAAGATGAGATGGGAAAGAATGGCACATATGAACCTTAATCTTGAATCCCAGATTTTTGTTGTAGGAATAGAGGGACCAATTCCTTTGACAGCTCATTAAACAGTTATCCAAATATGAAAAAAAGGGCTTCCCATTTTACCTTTTATGATCAGCCATCATACTTATCTTTCTGCTGAAGTCATGTCAGGTGGACAAAAATCTGAAAGAGAAGATAGTGATCTGCTAATGGTACTGATCCAGACTGTAGTGGCAAGATAAGCTCACTTCCTGTTCGGCTTTAAATCTCCTCTCAACCTCTGTGCTGTGTAGTGCCACATCTCCCAATATCATAGAAAATACTCTTGTGAAAGACCTATTCATGGAGGATGGTTAAACCCAGACAAAAGCTCTGTAAATTGGAACATATGAGTTTTGATTACCATGTTCCTACCATTTTAGTATCTCATGTTATCTGCTAACCAGCATATCAGCCTTGCTGGACAATCAGAAGGATGATGTAATTGAAAATAATAAAAACCTATTCCTCTGAAGAGGTCAGAGATGAAATGCAAGAAATCCTGCTGTATCCATTCTCTGCATGGTCATGGGTACAACCCACAAAACCTGAAGCTCATAACTCTTTCTAGAGGCTTTTATTTTGTATGGCCCTGAAAGTGTCCAATATTTCAAAATTATGGCAGTGAGAATCTATCTTCTTTTTATCTGTCTCCTTTTGTAGGCTCCAAAGAAAATGCATACAACACCCTCTTATGTAATATCTTCCAGGGTATGAAGGGAAATTATTATCTAGACATTATGCAATGATCATGAAAAGATAAGAAACCATAGAAAATCATTGCACTAAATGTGTCTTACAAATGAAGAATCATCACAGGGACAAATCATCACAAATCAGGACAAGAAAGGGGGTTGGAAAAACATCCAGTGCTAAGAAATTTTTCATAATTATCTTAATGTCTAATCATGGTGTCATGATTCTAAACCTTTCCTTGTTTGAGCAACTTAGTATAAAACACCTTCAACAAACAAGTGGTAGAAATGTCAAAGGGCTCTTCCTCCACTGAACCCAGAAACTCACTCAAGTTTGGGGCAACAAGATGTTCAACCGGAGGAGATAAATTCTGGTGCCAGGTTTGAGGTTGCCTGGGGAATCTGTGAATTCTGCTTTTTTATAGTCTAATATCAGGTCCCGAGGACTTGATCTACCTTGCTTTGACCACATAGCAGGAACAGAAAAAACCCCATGTAGACAGGTTATTACTTTACAGAAAGATTAGGAAATATTGTTTCAGATAAAAGTTGCAATACAAGCCAGATTATAAAAGCTGATGATAATGTGTTGAGGTTTTATTCTTTAACTCTGTAGCACATGTAAAATAAGTTACAAAAATTATTCATATGATATTTTTAATAAATTGTTTTATGTTTATTACACATAAAATATTTTAAATAGACAAATATATAGCAAATATGATGATCAAACTTTTTCATTTAAAATGAGAGTTTGGCAAGCAGCAGAACTCTTAGAAAATGTTCTTTGCATTTTTTTCAGGGAAAAGGTAGCACTGCAAGGAAGAATAATTCTGAAGCCTGCAAAGTATTAACACTTTCCAATTGAAGCAGCTCATTTTACTAATCTGAGGAAATATTTTTACCCTTTCTAATGTGCTTTAACATGAAATTTAAAAGACATGGGTATCGTGTTATGCAAAATGTCATGTTTCTTTCTACTTAAAATAAGAAATTTTATTTTGAATGTTGAATATTTTTGATTGACCTGAATTGTTTCTTTTGAAACTGCAAGAAAAATCAATCAGTCCGAGAGGAGAAACTTAAACATACTTTAAACAAAACTGCATTAGTCTTGCTCTGAGACTAAGACAAAACAAGCTGTGAAATGCTCTTTGATTTGCAGACTGAACAGTTAGAAGTGTACGTTCTGTATCTAGCAGGTTCATACTAAATAGCTGAATTAACCATGAATAATTCAATCAAATATAGAATTTTCAGGAGCTGTAATCTCAGAATCACCTCTCAAAATTTAAGGTTTCTGCTTTCTCTTGATTCCAGTAGTTCAAAAGGATAATAATTCTGAGCCTTGTCTGAACACATCCAACTCTCTCAGAAACAAACGTTCTAGCCCTATTCAAATCAAATTTCCCTTTTATTCATGTTTGAGACTCATGAGCAAATTAAAATGGTCAGAGAACTATATACAAATGAAAAAAACTAATGCAGCTGGGAGAAATTAATATTTCTATCAAGGAACAAAAACATGCTGGCTGTCTTTTCCACTTGATTATTCTTTACCAGTGAGCTTCTTTTTTTAAACTTTCCCAAATTTCTTTTTTTTCTCAATATACTATTTTTTTTTAGTAGAAACAACACCCAAGAATCATAAACATGGGTTTCACAGATCAATGCAACTGCTAAATGAATGAATGAATGAAGAATGAAACAGCTGTTAAAAGAAAAAAAAAATAAAAAGAGAAGATCACAGCCTCAAAAAAAGATTGAAGATGCCACAGTGCAATCCAAGAGAGCCTTGTTTTCAGGTCTTGATGGACTTTCAATGGCTGCAGTGATACGTTTGAAGCCCACTACTTTCAGATGGAAAAAGCCAACATCTGTCTCTGCCAGTTTATTTGACTCTGTGAAGAAGCATATACTTCTTGAATGCCAGGCAGGACACAGCTGAGTGACTTGCTGCTGGTTCTGAGTAAATACCTGTTAAACATATTTCTGAGTCTCCAGCATTACTCAGATAGTCAGCTAAGCTGAGAGAGCTGTAGTTGTTCAGAAAGGAGAGGAGAAGGCTTCAGGGACAAACTCATTGTAGCTTTTCAGTACTTTAAGAAAATTTATATAAATTAGGGAGAGGGACTATTTATATGAGACATTTCATAGTGGCAGAACTAGGGGAAATGGTTTTAAACTGAAAAAATGAAGGTTTAGAATAGGTACTGTGAAGAAATTCTTTGCTCAGAGGGCGACAAAGCACTTGAACAAAATAGCCTGAGAGGTTGTGGATGCCCCATCCCTGCAAGTGTCTAAGGCCAGGCTGGATGGGACCATGAGCAATCTGGTCTAGCAACTGCCATCCCTGTGCATGGTGGAGGGGTTGGAACTAGGTTTTCTTTAAGGTCCCTTCAAATCCTAATTATTCTACTATTGTATTCTATGGTTCTATGAATGGTCAGCCAGTTCTACCTTTACCTTTTATTCTTTTTTTTCACCACAGCACCTCTCTAAGGCCAAAAGAGCTGTGACTCACCTATTCAAAGGAGAGTTGAAGTGAAGCTCCAGCCAGAGTGCTACCAAACAGATTCATATGAGTAGGCTGCACACTGAAAACAGCAAAAACCTTTAAAGTACTTTTATTTTAATGACATATTGTATAAGTGTTTTTTGAGCATCGAAAGAACCAGGTTGGGGCACTGATAGTAGGTAAAAGTATGACGGCCAAAGTAGGAGTTCTCAGGTTATGATGGTTCCACAGCCAGGTTCAGGGTCCAGTAATACAAGCAGCTGAACATGCTTAGCTGAGGGGTCAGCAAGGAGGTGGAAAGTACAAGAGCAAAACATAGGATTAAATCTCTAACTGCAGATTAATGGCTCCCAATAGTAATTATTGATAGGAAAAGTATGATGAAAATCAAGAGAAGTGGTTTTTTTTCTTGTCACATCTCAATTCTCTCACAGAAGATGTAGAAATAATGAACTGAAACAAGGGATTCTGCTCTGTACACTCCAAAATTTATGGTTGATTAAGCAAACAAAATGTGATTATCATGGAATGTCAAATCATATCTCCCAGGAAAATGTTAAGTGACACAGAACTGGGTCCAATGACACAAAAAGAGAAGTGTTACGCAGCAGAGTAATGTATCAACAGTAGAACGATAGTACTAAAATAGAAAGTAAAATAGCTACTTCATAAAACATAATCAAAATTTTAAGATAAAAGATAGCTTGTGAAATACTACAGTTCAGTAATGATATCACAGAGTTGATATTGATGACTTCCAATTCATCAAGAAATCTTTCTGTATTTCATAATTTTGAAATGAAAACAAAATTCTCAAATATGATTGTGCATTTGCATTCATTTTACTGCAGTTGCTTGATAGGAAAAAGTATACCTTTCAATGACAGAAAGAACATACAGGTTTCCAAAATGTTACCTAACAACTAAGGTTATAATTTTTGGTTTTCTGTCAACTTTGAAGACTAAAAATTGTAAGCACCAGATGAAAAAAGCACATGTGTCAGATGGTCAATTTATTTCTGTTTGCAAGTTAGAGGTGGCATCTAGCTTTAGAGCCCACAGAGAAACAGACGTAAAAAGAGTAAGCAGTATAAAGATGAGAAATTAACATTACCAACAAATAATGTAGCTCCTGCTACCCCTTTCCAGATGAAAAATTTCCTTTTTGTGTTTTGTACAGGTTCTCTGTATCAATTTGTCAATGTTCAACCATCAGTCTTGCCCCATACACTACATATAATTTTTTGACTTGTCAAGGCAAAGTTTATGTCAAAGGCAATTTATTTTTTCCCATTAAAATCTCAGCAACTTGGACTTTTACCAAAAAACTTTTCCATCAGGGATTTCTAAAACGGCTGGGCAGAGGTATGAAGATGAAAATGTTCTTCTACAGTTAACCTAAGAAACTCAGTCACAGATTCAATTCCTCTTTCACTCTCTATTTAAAACTGTAACAATAACAATTTTTTTTTAAAAAAAGCACGTTTTGAGTGCTGAGAAATAATTTATCTAGAGTTATGAAACAAGAATTCTCCATGCAGTACATGCCAATTATCTTTCATCCTAAATCAAACAGATATGACTTTTTGGAAATTCTAATAAGAATAATTCAATTCTAACTATTAAAATGCTGTCAAACAACTGTTTTGCACATCTGCTTATTGTGTCATGGTCTGATAGGACAGGCCAGATTTAAGCTCCAAGCACAAAAATCCCATAGAGCCCCACAGTTTTCTCTCTGTAGGAGACAGAATATATAAGAGTGGTTGGAACTGCAGCATGAGGAGAATGATGCATGTCAGTATTTTGGACCAGGTTGCAAAGTCAAAATTTCCTCAAAGAGAATATCTTGCTGTTAGATCCTTTTTAATTTCTCAGGTTCATCCCTTTGAACATATCATCCAACATCAAAATGGAATGATACTATACAAAGAAATGCAATTTCCCCAATAAATTATTTTTAAGCAATTTAGGTAGGTTAGATACTATACTTCCAGCTGTCTGCAAAAGTCAGTGGAAACAAAAGCCCACTTTATTTTTCCAATACTGTATATAAACTCCTTGAAGTAGACATAATTTTTAGTATGTTTATGTTTTCAATGCCTTCTAGGACAAAATGATATTTTTAGAACAACTCAGTCACACAGATTTCACTAGGATACAAAACAGACTGTCAGAGTGCTGTTAGAAAGCTTATACAGAAACAATCATTAATCTGTTAAAATGCTGGTATACCACACCCATGAGAATTCTTTTTCCATCAGCTGCATGCTTTCTTTTCCCAGAGTCCCACGCATTTACTGTGAAAATATATTTTATTAAGTACGTAATACATAAAGAAGCAAATAGTCCTTGTTAGTGACATATAGTAACTAACAATGCATTAGGAGTAAACTTTACAGAATACTGGTTCTTATTAAAGTATCATCTTTCTTCTTGTAAAACATTTTTACTCTAGTTAAAGCAGAAAGTCTGTACAATGTACGTGTGAGGAAACCTTGAATTTTCAGCTCTGATGAAGTCCACTGCTACACCAACAGCTTTCATAACACTGAACAAACTGTCCTACTGTAAGCCTGCCTGGGATGGCTCCTTGCACTGATACAGACATATTAGCTGAAGTAAATTATTATCTTGGGCTACACTTGAAATTGTAAAGCATCCTGAGAAAAACTGCTGTAAAGCAGGTTCCTATTCTCTAAAGTCATTAGAACTATACTGTCTAAGTAAAGGAATTGCTAGGATAAGCAGTGATTTTTCCAAGCTCACACCTGGTTTACAAATGAGCTAATAGGAATGAAATATTCCTCTGCCTGCTCCTATTCTCAGTTTGTCCACCAAACATTTGTCAAGGTAATAATTCCATTGATTTGAAATATCAGATTGATGTATTGGAGGCTAAAATTTGCACAGAGAAGCTTATTGCTTTTGTGCCAGCATGCTGTGAAATTTTATTTTGTAAGAAGCAAGTTGGCTGCTTTGCTTGCAGAAGTCAGTTTCAATGCAGATGAGATGATGTCTCAAATAGGCTTGTCCATTTTAAGGACACAATTTCTTCCTGCAACTGTTCCAAATTATTTACTGTGGTCATGCAGGGCCTTCAAAGACATTTTCTATGCAATATGTTCCTTTTCTTATCCTCTACACAAAAAATACCTTCACAATAAAATTCCTGCTTTTGGCTTTTAACTTTGTTTGCTTGTATTACTTCATAAGAAAGCATTTTAAAATAGACACATGGGTATAGACAGCAGCATTTTCCATGGATAAGAAAATAAAAATTCAGAAGTGGGAAAAAATATTGGACTGCTTTTACTCAAGTCACAGTTAAGGTAAATGTTAAACATGCACCAGGCTTCTGGGAACCTGTTGGAGTCTGGCTTGTTCTGATGTAATCCTTTTCCAAGCAGTAGAACCTATTAACATGAGCTCTGCCCTGCATCAACCATGCCTGCATGAATTCCAGTCATTTAGAAAAACAATTAGAGTTGGTCTGTCTGTCTGCAATAGAGGTAAAAGTACTTTCAGTATATGCATATTCATTAGATCTCATATGGAATGATATATGAAAATCTCTTTATGGCCACTGAAAGTAAAGGAGTTGCACGATAGGGCTACTTCTTCAATCTCAAACACAAAACCTGCCTCTCAGCCTATTAAATGCAAGTATCCATATAGCTCAGAAAAAGGCAGACATATCAGAATGAAAGTTTTGTGCTGGGCAATCATCACAGCCCCCCCACAATTCAGAAGCTGACTGGAGGCTGCTGCTTGGTGCAACACTCAGTTGGAAGCCACTTCACTGAGCAGGAGTGCTGGAACTCTTTCCTGCTTCTCTTTCTTTGTGTCCACAGGAAGACTTTCTGCATCATATTCAGAGTCTCTTGTTCCTATTAATGCATATGCCTTTTCAAATTAATTTGGTGACTCCAAATAAAATTTATTTAATCTGAAGCAGCTGATCACAAATGAGTTTTTGATTTAATATCAACAGAGGTAGTATCAAATCCCTCTTTTGAACACAGCATTTGAACAGGCACATGGAAGGGCAAAACCACTATTCAGATAGAATTCTGCTATAAATCCAGAACAGAACAGTGAATGCAGTGTCGCAGGGGACACACTGGGAAACAGACCAGAGAATAACATTGATATTTATCCAGCTGCAGGCAGCAATCAGTAGAGTTGATTGTTTCTCTTAAACAAAAATAAAAGACTTCTGTGGTAAAACCATGAGTCCCCCTCAATTGTTTCTATGGAACCAGCTTCAAATAACTTCTGTAGCCAGCCATTTATTTAGACAAAAATATTTCATAGCTGAGACACAGAATTGCACATTATAAATGGTAAGCAGTTTTGAAGTGAAAATAGAAATTATACTTCAGAGTCATAACCTGAGGTTTCAATTAAATAAAGCTATATTCTTTAGCCAGCTTAAAATTAGAGAGAAAATGTGTTTTGATCCTGCAGAAGTGTGGCCATTTACACATTTTTTCAGTGTATTAGAATTCAAAAACTTGGTGTTAGATGAACTATTAGATAACCCAGCATTAATAAATTTGTATGAAAATAATCAGTAGTAATTACTAATTTAAAACCAGACAGAAGCTGTTCAATATTACTGTGAACAGTGGGGAATACGAGGCCTAGTGCACAATTACTTCCTTTCGTATTCTTCTGTAACTAAAAGACCCTCTAAAACTAATCCTTATCTTTAGCTAACTCTAAATTCTTTATTAGTAGGAAAAGTACTATGTGTCTCTCTAACAATTAAATTGTACCCCAGAGCACAGAAAAAACACAAAAATATCCTGGATTTTTTCAGCATCCTGAAGAATTCTGAAAATAAAAAAAAATATTTTTATGTTATTGTATAGCAAAATAAATAATCCAGATTGTATAATGTCACCTGCTATTATGTTATTTGAATTTAACCGTCACTGTCACCAGTTTGATTTTCAGTGAAATGCTGTTTTAGGACCTGACAACTTACTGGAAAACTGTAATTAAGACTGGAGAGTTCTATCTTCCTTCCAGAATACAGATTTAAGCATAGTTCAAGATCTGAAAAGAAAGAAAGAAAAACTGAAGAACATACATGTTCCCTCAACCTTGACCCTGCTGAGCTGTGAATTGCAAGTAGGAGCAATTCAGCTGTGTCCACGCACTTCTGACATGAAAATCTTTGGAGTTCTTTGTGATAAAAGGCTGGTGCTGGCAAGGTCATGAACTAGAACTTGGTTTATTTTAACAACACAGTTGTAAATCCCCTGCAAATTGTGCAAGTACACATAGGCATACAGTAGTTTTGGTGAATATGATCACGGGGAAGAAGTAGAAATGAATCTTAGTCACTCAAAGTGCACCTTACTTCAGCAGGATCTCACCTCCCTACACTGGAAAGAACCAGTGTTATGCTGGTTCAAGCCATTTACAAAGTTAGGGTTTCCAGGAAACTAATATTAAGTCTGATGTTTGTACCTTGACATATTTTGTCAAGTTCAAATCTTCTACAGTCTGTTTATTCTCTTGCCAATTTTTTCTGTGGGCAAATATTTTTAATAGATGTGGTAGGTGAAGAGATGATAATCACTTTTATAGGCTCAGACAGTAATATTTAAGATTTACAAATGTTTAAAACAGTGCTTGTACACAAAATTGTCCACACAGGCAAGCATGCACAGATACAGCCTGAGTAAGAGTGAGCCATGATTTCTCCCTCACCCGCTGCACAAATTTCTGACCATCCATTGTATGAGACTACATATAATTAGGGTTGATGCCTCACCAGTACTAGTTGATACAAACTAATAAATTCTTGTTCCAGTTGTCAAGCTTGTACAAACTTTGGGAAGTATCTGCATACTCAGAGTAAAACAGTCACAATTCTCAGAAAATGTCTACAATTTTTACCTGACTTTTCAAGACATCCTAATTAAAAACAAGCACATTTTTTATGTAGGTCAGGGAGATCAGACATATAGCAATTTGACAGAAATGAAGATTGAAAGGGAAAGGGTGAAGTTAGTGGTCTGAAATGTAGCCGAGTTTTATTTGAGGAACTTAAACAGCAAATTGATGACTCTAGATCATGAACTGAATTAACATGTATTCCAAGTATTAAGTACTTGTTCTTACTTTTCTGTGGCTTAACTTTGAAAATGTTCTCACAATATCTGACACAAAGCATAAACACAAAATTTTTAAGATGTTTCAACACCCAGCACTGTGCAACTAGACCCATATGTGTTTGAAAAATTAATCATTCTGACCTCTTCCTACACATTTTACTGTTGCAGGTAAGGAATTTAGTGTTTAATCCTGAATTTCTGTGTTAATAAAGCTATTTAACTCTGCTCTAAATCTAATAAGCTTTAAGCACTTCATATTGCTTTCAAATCGCTTCACAGTACATCTAAAATAAACTCTTATGTCTAAAGGAATAAACATTCTAATGACTTTCACTGCTTTTACTTAATCAGAATTTAGTAACAGGTTGTTCAGTCATCACCAACCAAGGATTTAAAAATTTGCTACTAAATTACAATATTAGCAGTTACTCTGATTAGTAGACTCAACAGCATAATTACTGCTCTGTGGATGAGAAAGAGGAAAAAGCTCTTTGGGGGTGTGGAAGGAGTTAGACAATGGCAGAGGGAAGAATGCTTGAGGAGAAAGACAGTAACGCAGCAGGTGACCAGGCTTTCTTAACTCTGCCTTTCACTGTGACTGCCGCTTGCCAAACTGACCATTCTGTGTGCCCTCCAAGACCTGTCCCCAGGAAGGAGCCACTGCCACCTGCAAGTGACAGGAGCGTGAGCTTTTCACTTCTGGGTCAGCCTAAGTGAAGCACGGCTGGCAACATGGAAACAGAGGCACTGTATAGAACAGGCAGTGGGATACAGAAGGAAGCAAAAATAGCTCTAGTCCAAGTTGCCTGTTTGCTATCTGCCCTTTCACTATAGCACTATGTGCTGAATGGGCAATATTTGAACTTTAATGAATAAGTTTCCCAGTCTCTTGCTGCCCCTCAGAAGGAAGTGAAAGTAGCATGACCATCTAAAATATAAGAAAGCTGACCCTTTGAATTAACTGAACATCTTCTGATATAAAATCCAAGGAAGTCAGCAGAGACAATTGTGCTTACTGGTTGTGTAAATTTTTTGTAGCTTCAAATAATGAAAAAAAAAACCTCAAAATAGATCAAAATGGTTTAATGAAACATTTGCTTATAGGCTTGCTAAAACCACCATTAAAAATATCTGTATTTCCAAGCTTTGGTGAAATTTAAACCAATTTTTTCCCATTAATATAAACTGAAGTTCAAGCCTAGCAACACCTGACCATTTCCCACACAGAGAAGTCTGAGGTTCCACTTGCCTTGGCCAGAGTCTGCTGTGGGTTTGGTGGCTGGGCCCCAGGGCAGGTCAGAGCTCCCAGCCTGCTGCAGACATTGGCCAGTAGCCATCCCAGAGGACAGAAATACAGGGTGGGTGGCTCTCCACCACAGCACTACACCAGAATGCTGATACATTAAATGCAAGGACTGAACATATACTTAACCTTTATTATTTATATCTTATGTTTTGTATAACAAAAATAATATATAAACCTTCTAGTTAGTGCTAAAAGTAAATGCAACAGTAAGACTAATCTTAATTTTTGCCTAGCATATCTACATTTAATAGGAGCAAAGTATTTGATTCTCCAAGATGTTTTCTGAACAAAATATTTTGAAGAGACATGTAGCTGTCTACATTTTTTTTTTTAATTAAAAAAGCACCCCTGCTTGTACACCCACACAACTGTATATATACAGAAAGGAAAATTCATCATATGTACATATTTTCTCAATTATTGACCTGAATGTCCTTAGCACTTGTACTGTTTGAAAAAGCATGATCCTTTTGTTATTTGCACTTTGTGATGCTGAATTATGTGAGCTCATTATTTTTAAGTGAACATTGGCAAGGGTAATGGTGGCAGCTAAAAGATAAAACATTAATGATCAGTAAGCATTTACACAAACGCCTAGTAATCACTCTCTTCAACAGGCAGTAATGAAACGACCTGATAATTACAATAAGCACTGGCCTGCTTTATGCAAAAGTACTACTGGGTTTCTCGTATTTTTGTTTTCTCAGCATTAGGGCTGCTGTTAATGAAAGTCCGTATGTGCAGCTGTTGCACAGGAAGAGAGATTAGAAATTATGGGGGCGAGAATAAAAAAGGCAAAATACAGTTCAGAACATAAACACACCAGAGGAGTTGATTAATTAATGGGGGGATGATTATTTAAATGGGGGTTTTTATTTTATTCTGAATGCATTTATGTTAATTAAAGATTAAAAGTACTATGAAAAACACTGTTACAATATGCAATCTAAAGATTCATAATCTTGATAACTACAATTATTTCCAGGGTTTAAAATTTACCTAATAGAAAAGTTTGTAAGCACACACATACACAAATACACACACTCATTTACTTGGAGTCACTTTCTGTATTCAAAGGCTTTTGAGGGAAGCTACCACTTACTCCTAAGCGTCAGATGTTTTTCCCAATGTGGCCTGTTTTGGAAATGTCACTAAACAAACCTGGAAGTGAAAAGCAGGATTAGTTTATCTTTTGAGACTATATGAGCAGCCCCACTGAGACTAAGTATGATTTAGTACACCAGACCGTATATGGTCCAAATGCTGATATAGCAGATGCTGTATACTAAAATATACAACATTGTGAAGAGTAACTTCTGGTCAGTAAAGTCGGGCAGGTTGTAGTACACGTGCTCATTGACATGAACTTTTGCCATAGTTTGCTTTGCGTTTCATTATTGAAACTGCATAAAGGTTTCTGGGAAAAGGACTGTCCTTGTAAAGCATCCGTAACCAGTCAAAACACCCTGAACTTGCTAATAGGTCAGTCATTAATAATAGAGACATTGTCTTAACAGATACATAATATTATATATCAATAGCTAGATGAACTTACAGCTGAGATCCATCAGTGCTCTTAGTTTTATGTTGCTACATGAATAGAAAAGGCACTACTACCTCACTTAAACTGAAACTAATCTGTAGCTGTGTGATGCCACTGGAGTAACAGTGTCCAGATAACCCACTATATGTCCCACCCAGCACCACTTTCACTTAGTAAGTCTGACAAAAACACTTTCTTAAAGACTTCTTTAAACTGTACATAATCTGGGAAAAACCCTCAACCCTTTTTGTGCTGAAATAGGACTTTCTCTGCTGTAGTACTATCTTATACTCAGGGAAAACTACACCATAAAGCACTGATGAAGAGAAGCTGAGATCCCTTTTCTGTGGAAATACTAGTGGGTGGCCAATAAGAGATCACTGACACTGCAAACTGGAGCTGGGATTCTGGAGAAAGCTCATGCTGGGAGCTAACAGGGGAAGAATAATGGAGTAGAATCCCCAAATCATTTAGGGTGGAGAAGACTTAAGACCATCTACTCCAGCCATAAACACAACACTGCCAGGTCCACAGCAAAATGGTGTTCCCAAGAGCCAAGGAGGGTGACTTGCTAAGGGCTGTCCCCAAGGGCAGGGGAGGCAGTAGAATACTGAAAGAAAGGAGTTGAGGCAAGCAGTGCAAAAAGGGACAAGGTATTAAAAGGACCAGAATAAGATAGAAAAGAAACAGGCTGACGACAAGAGTAGGGACAGGACAAGAAAGGAATCCCAGGTTCCTTCAGTGAAAACTAAGAGGGAAGGGCTCACTTTTAAGTGATAGAGAATAACCTACCACTGACTTCAGTTATGGTGGTAACTCAGCTGGCAGGCATCTACAGATAACAGATGGCTTTCAATATGAGCATAAAATTTGCATAAAATTTCTAGCATTTTTTTCAGCTTTCTTTTTAAAAAAGAAACAGGAAGTGACACACAAAATACTGTTAAGGAGAGCACAGCATTGCAAACTTAAATGCTCAGAATCTGGAAAATGAAAGAAGTGAGGATTTTGGTGTAATTTTAGTATGCCTCTTCTGTATAAACAGATTATTTTACCCTCCCGATGCACCTGATAACAAAACTCACAGACTGATCTCACCAACATTCAAGATGGAGCAACTTTACAGGCAGATGTTTTCTTCCTCTTGATAAAGGTAATTTATAGAACCTTATCTTCCTTATTAAGGAATCTGGAAAGTCTAGAAATACAAAGAACACCTTTGCTAAATTGTCTCTTGTCTACAATGCCTGTAAATATTCTACCTTCTACTACAGAGTACATATGACCATTGAGAGGTTTCTCTTTACTAAGTATTAATGAATTTATATTCCAGAATAAAAACAATATCTGGCATTATTGAATGCCAAACCTTGTCAAAACTTCAAAGTTTTATTAATCAAAATAAGGGGAGATATGTGTCTTGTTTTGTTTTGTTTCAGCTTAAATTTTTACCTTGTCCATTCATATCTGCATTAAATTCCACATGAGTTTAGTGCAAGGCATTCACACAATTTAATCACAGTAATAATAATTTAAAATACAATAATAATTTCAGTATATTTGTATACAAATTATTCAGAAAGGGTTTGTCTCAAGGAAGAAAGCCAAATTTCTAGGACTAGAACATTTGTGATGTGAGCTCTAGAAACATACATGATTTTTACATGTTCACATGTAAAACAGAGGTGCATTGGGTTAATTAAAAATGCATCATGCCACACTCAGACTGTATTTTTTTTTTTTTTTTTGCAGGAGTGGGTGAACAAATAGTATGGAGTAAAGGTTCACAAAGACAAAAACAGTCAGCTGCAAACCAAATGTCTGATGTTGCCAGATTTAGAGGAACAAGAACACTATGAAAAAAAAAAAAAAAAAAAGCAGACAAATCCACAGTGAGTAAGGATAATAATATGAGTTGTGAGAAGCTACGTTCCTGAGAAGAGCTGCTAAAGTGCTGAACAATCTGCCACTCCATCACAGCTCCTTAGCCATCCTCTGAGGTTTTTGACTTCATAAGCCAGTATCCAGTACAAGCAGGAGTATGAAGAGCAAGACAGAGTGATGCACAATCAAATATTTCTGCTGATATTTGTTCTTCTTTTCTACTTTACCTTCAAAATAGGCTCAGAAATTGATCAAAAGGTTAGTCTCATACCTGTCACCACAGTGATAGCAAGAACAAAGTTAAAACAGACCGTATTAGAGCAACATCTGAGAGTTAATCATACTAGTATAAATAATTCAGAACTAGAAATTAATTTCTACCAGTGTTCATGTTGTATTTTAAAACTTTGGTTGAGTTTGCACCATAACAAAAGTGTAAATTTTTACAAGTGTCACCATCATTTCATTATTCCTCACTAACATAACAGTAAATAAAATCAGTGAATGTTTTTGAAAATGTTTTTATATAGAAAGAAAGCACACATAGATAAATAATAATCTCTTGTTGAATACACTAATAATTACTTTTTTTATCAAACTGTGAGAGCCTGAAATTGTTACTGGCTCAAACATTGTTAAAAATCACCAAAACTTTCCTCACTGTAGCAAACTGTGCAAACAGAAGGAACAGCTCATCTGCAAACACCAAAGGCCCCCTCAAAAATGCCTCCTGAACACAATATAAGGAAAAGGTTATGCTATTGTCCAGTTATCTCTGGTCTAAGGAGAAGTAAACCAGGCAGCAGAAGAAGAATGTATCCACAAGAAAGCCAAACCCTGCAGATGTCCTGAAAACCATCTCTGTCTGGGTCAGGCAGGGGATGCCGTAAGGCACAGACCCATTTTCTGAGGCCAGGTTTGTACACTCTTCCCTGCCCTGCAAAATGTGTAGGAGGAGAGTTTTTGTGTGTGTGATGGTGAACCTCTGGAAGAGAGGGGGTGAACACCCACCACCAGAGGCTACAAGCCAGACAAGCAGGAGACCCTGCCGAGAGTCCTCCCTTACACAGACTGGTTCAGCTGCAAAACATCCTCCCCCAGGAAGGTCACATTCACAGGGACACTGCATGAGGGGCATCTGTCATGTCCGTGTAGGTGTCATAAGCCCTCAGAGAGCCCAGAAGTGCCCCACAGCCATTCCTGCGGCCCTACACCAGAGGACTGCAGGTGATTCAGTGCTGCAGTAGATCCAGAGTCTGTTGCCAAACACAGTGTAAAACTTCCCCCGCAGAGGAGGTACCACAGATACCAGAATGTATATTAACCCACTGATATCTGTGCTTGGTGGCACACCCATCACAGAGATGACCAGAAGAAGAGGTTCTACAGGACACTGCTGGATCCACAGGGATAGTAATTATTTATCTCTTTCTCTCCCCCAGCCCCCAGCCCCTCTCTATTCTATTTCTTTCTATCTTTGCCTCTCGCTCACATTTACTGTTAAATAAAATACTTCCTATTAGCTTTGGCATATGGTCTCAGTTGCATCTTAATTTCGGTAGAGGCATTTCTAATAATCAGATCATAGCTCAAATGTATACGAATGTGATATTAAATCAACTACTTAGTTAGGATATACAAATCAGCTTAGAGTTTTATTGCAGTTTTTATTTCCACTTATGGGTTACCACATAAATATCTACAAAATGAATTTCTGCCAACATGAGATGAAGCTATATCTCACTAATAAAATCAGTGCTAAAATATTCTTCTGGATTCATTGCAGTCTCTCAGCACAGAGCAACAGAGATGCCTTCTACTTAACCAGATTACAGAAAATTTATGAAGCCATATCAACAATGTCAAATGCATTAGACATTTTACTAGAGATGTTATACTTAGGGATGTTGAAAATAAATAGATTTACTACAGTAGCAAAGTGTATCAGGAAATACATTATATATGAATGTGTATAATATGCTCTTGTTAGTCCTGGCTAAGAATATTCTGTGTCACTTAATATTCTATCATACTAACATGTTTTAAAATAAGTGAGTAATATTATCTAATGTAATTTAAGGTAGGAGGAGTTGGAATGTTTGCTAACAAGAGCTTTGAAATAATAAAAAAAGCATTACGACCTAATGTTTGATAAACAGGCCATCACGGAGAGATAAAAAGTGCTATGTTCCTGATTCACATCACCTCAATAAGTATTTTGACTTCTAAGCCCAACTCACTATCAAATAATGGTTTTAAATACTAAATTTTCAAGAAAAACAGGCAGTAAATCCAGCTTATTGCAAAAGTTGGATTGGTTTGTCTGTCTGAATCAACTTCCAAGCTGCATAGCTATCTGACAAGCAACAACTTCACCAGATTCAAAAAGAGAAAAAATCATTTCTGATGCTTTATGTCATGACTAATATTGTTGTGACCAGAGGCAAAGTAAAAAATTCTCTTAGCATTTAATAAAAATGTGTTAGTATTGAGGGTGACAGGCATTTTATTGCTTACAAGGCTGTGAACTATTGGGCTATGTAAACTAGTAAATTAGTTTAGAATTTGATTCTTATATCATTTTAACTGAATGCTGAAGTTGCTCATGAAACAGTGTGACTTCACTGTAACATGTATTTGTACTAAATCACTGCACGGCACCAGTTCTTGAATGGTAGTACTGGTCAATACTTTTGTCAGATCCTAGCCTATATGTATCTGGGTATGTCTAATTTAGGTTTTCCCAAGGAAATGAGATTTTAGCCTACATACAAATCTGAATGCAGCTTTCAGGTTTACTTCTGGGTGCCTAGAAAAGAGCATGTTATCATAATTCTTTTCATTGTAAAAGAAAAGTTAAGCTATGACAGCAGTGAAATGAAACTGTTGCAAGGTGCTGGCCTTTCTCTCCAGCCAGCTTACCAGCAAAATGAATGATTTAAGACAATGAAGAAGATTGATGATCTAGCATTTCATCATTGTAGGCTCTCTTTATACTATGAGAAGTCTGTAAAAGTTTGACTTTTAATCTGGACTATGATTTAGGAGTATTAAAGTTTAATTTATATTGCAAGTTAAGATCCCGAGTCTTAGTCTTCCTCCTTCCACAAGAGTTTTAACAAACCCAGAAACTCACCTGGATCAGCAGAGAACATTAGTCTTCCACAAGCCCACACACGATGTGACTGTCTTTCTTATAACAGGGGCAAGCTGAAATATCCTTATCACGGTATACAGCTCTTCTGAAAATTTCCCCGCTTTGGAGTTGCAGTTCCTATATATCCAAGATTATAGAAAGTCACATGAATTTGGTCCTTGCTTCATGAATTTCCCAAATTATTGTTGGAGAAATTAAAAATCATTTCTCTAACACTTTCTGTTCTGTACTGCCTTGTAGGTATCTGAGAACACAGGTGCAACCTTACCCTAGCTGAGTTTGCACATGGGCTAAAACTCTCAGGAATAAGCAGATTCTTGCAAGTTACTTCATTGTTATCTGCCCCACATCTTGCTATGCCCCTTCTCTTTGAATGCCATGTCTGCAGTGCCATTTTGGACAGAGAGAAGTGACTAGATAAGGTTTTGAGCTCTGACCTGGCTCTTGTTTTGACACTAGCAGGCTCCAAGAATGTACAGTAGTAAATAGAGACTATATACTACTAAGACAGAAGCTAGATGGAGAAAAACATATGTGAAAACATATGATATTAAATCACCGAAACCCAGAGATCACAGAGGCCATGAAAATACTTGAGCAAAACCCAAAACCTCTCTTTGCATTCAAGGCATTAATTTTAGCTTTCCTAAAGCAAACAAGACATTTAAGATATATAGTACCTATTGCACCACATGTATAACCTTATTTACCTCAGTGCTATAAAATGCTACAACAGAACATTTGTGTATCTTTAAAGAACCACAGAGCAGACCTGTATGTCTAATAATGCATCTCTTGCTTGAGTATCTCTGAGAAACAAAAGGTTTAGAGTAGGGATGTTTGTGCTCCTACTTTTACATTGCAAGATGAAATGCGCAGGTATAAATAATACAATGCCCTCATTTTGCATAACCTATTTATAATTGCTGTAACTACAAGTTACTTGCAGTACAGCAACATCCTATGCTCCCAATGTGAACTGCTGCACAGTGCAGTCAGAATCACGGTGCTTTGTGGAAGGTTACCCATTGAAATGCAAATCACGTCTCGAGACCCCTTCTTTGGATCCTGTACGTCACCTCATCTCCGGCGTGACTCCTTGAAAACACGATGGACAGAAGGATGACTTGTTTCACTCCTGCAGGAAGGATGCCACAAATGCAGAGTGTAGTTTCACAGTTTCCTGCTTTTCTAACCTCTAAAAAAGCATTCTAAAACAGATGACAATAAAACATTTTTAAATAATATTAGGAAGTTGATTTAATTTTATGTGCCAGTTGAATAAAGTATCTGTCTCAAATGAAATAACTATTTATAGACTGGTACAGTTCAAATAAAATTGTAACAACTTTTAGTTAGCATTGCAGAGAAAGGCACATTGTGTGCACTATTCTGAATATGAAATATTACACATTTGGAATGTTCAGCTAGATCAAAATATGCTATTCTCTATATCAAAGTCAAGATTTAAATAAAATTTCCAATGTTGTAGGTCCCGTTGTTACTACAAATATAACAAAAGATGCGTACTCAGATGGTTAGCCTGTACAAAAATCCATTTTATCCAAGGACTACATGAGAAACCATAGTGAGCCAGAGAGACACAAACTATAACTGAGTTATTTTCAACACATTTTAAATACAACTTAAAAGTTTGTGACATGCAACTGAATTCACTGTACTTGTTTGTCTAGAAAAAATTATGTTTTGTTTTTTGATTGTACATCTTTTTAGCACACACTTATTTTTGACACAGAAGGAATTAGCATGACTGCATAGAATACACTTCCAGAATGATACACAAATTGCCCAGAGGACTAGCATATGGTATTTGCATGATAGCAGAGAATTAGAGTGAAGGCAAATATTGTGCCAGTTTCAATAAAGAGAAGGATTCTGCTGTAAACTGTAGGGTGTTTAAGTCTAATATTTGTACCAGAGAATGTTTTAGTACCTTTTTTCAAAGAGATGAACTGCTTAGCTTTTAAAGCACACACATTGCAGGACTGTGATACCCCATAGGAGTTTGAGGGCAGTGCATCTGATCAGACAAATTCTTTGACTGGATAAATCAAAATTGCAGGCAATTTAATAGATTCTGTTTGTACAATTTAATGGTTATTGTTGCTGTGGACAGGGGTAGAAGCGCTTCACTCCAGAAGCCCTCTGTGTATGCCTCTCAGGGACTGCCATTTGTAGGAATGCGACAGTTGCCTGGCTTTCAAAGCAGACACTTAAAGTGCACCACACAACTTTGCTGTGGTGCACTTGTATTGCTGTTGTATTGTGCTGATTTAGATGTGTGAAAAAATCTGAAAAAAAATGTGCTGTGTATGAAAATATTGGGACAGAATTACAAGATATAATTCACAGGTGCCAGTGACTGGTGGTTGACAAGGCATGAATATAACTATAGAAGAAACTTTCTGTCTATGTCCATTTTAGTTGTTCTTGATCATGATTCTGCAGTAACTTATATTTCCTTCAATAATCCTCCAGTGAAACATAAGCACTTTGAACAAGGCCAGTTCCTTATTTTTTTCTTTTTTCTGCATCCAAGATCCTTGTTTCTTCTTTCTGCACCTCACTTCTTGGCCAGAATTATTGGCTTGGTAGAGTGATCTTGGACTAATAGTTGAATTGTCTCAACAGGAAAAAAATTCAGTCCAATTAATTCAGGGAAATTAATCAAAATGTCCAAACTGTGATATGCAGTGGTGATGTACCTGCTCTGCTTGTGTTAGAATCAAGTCCATAAACATCTCCACTGAAATCACTACTGAAGGGTTTGCAAAACTATGCTTTTGTTTAGGGGTGAGACAAAGAGAATGGCAGGAATTTTGCTTTTAGATGTTCTCTGTGGACAGCAAAGATGAAGACAGGTATTCATGACAGCAGGATAAAAGCTTTCCTATGAGCCAGCCACTGTTCTGTTCAGTCTTTCCATATACAACATTGCCTGATCCCACAGGAAATATCCCCAAGGGCATTTTAACTTCAACATAGGATTAAGAGCACTGAATATGTATGCCTCCCTAAAGGAACCCTGCAGCAATCCTGTCAGTCCTAGGGTTTGAGAAGTGGAAGCATTGATCTTATATTTAGTTTTCTGTTTGCCACAGCTGCTTGACAGCCAGAGTTGTGGTTGTCTAGATGGAGAGTTGTGGTTGCCTACATGTCTATGTCTACAGAGAAAACATTTTTGTCCCTTATTTCTTCTTGGTATTCTCTTTTGGTGTATTGAAAGTGATGGTGGCATAAAATGAAGCATTAACTGTCATGTTTAAATCCTTATGTTGTTGTTCTTGTGTCCTTACTACATGCTTTCTATCTAGCAATCTTTTCTTAATAAAGGCTGCTTCTGAAAAAGAATGTTGAATGAAAACAAAACATTCATTAAACACCCAGAGTGGCTACATTTCAAGGACGAGGATAGCAAGTATTTCTTCAAAAAGATCCTCAAGGTTCTTCAATACCCTAGTGTAGCAGGTGAATCTTTCTCATGACATATGTTAGCTTCAAAAGAAAGTGTTTTTCTGAACTTGAGCTGAAAAGCAATTTTTCTGTCATGTTGCTTAATAATACATCAGTAGTACTTAAGTTTTCACTCTTTCAGTTTACTCATTCATTACTGTTAATTGCATTGAATATGCTAAGTCACAAGCTAAATACTAAATTTAAATTTAAATACTAAATATTAAATTTCCATCATTTTCCTGTTACAGTTAAGAGAATCACAAAATAGCTAACTGACTCAGAACATTGACAAACAAAATGCAAAATGAACTAGTCAGACAAAACTTGAATCAAGTTGCTGGATAAGAACCTTCCTAAAATTGCTAGATTTTTGGCAAATCCAAGCTCTCAGTAGTCTATGTGTTTTTCTATGTTGGCCTTTCTGCAATGAGCACAAAAAGTCCCTGCTGCATAGCCACACTGATGCTGCAGCTTTCAGCAGTTCCACATTTCTCTACACAGTAGCTTTCACTCATGAGTAGCCCAACAAAACACTGATGCAAAATGTGGTTTCTTAGTATCTTTATTGAACATTGCAAAGGTTGAAAAAATTTTCATTTGCCATTGTAAGCAAAAACGATATTTTTTTTTCCTGGGAAAAATAAAGAAAATATATATACCTGTTTCTCCTGCTTTTCTTCACCACTAAAAGAATTAATGTCCACTATTTCCCACAAGCCACTGGATTGGGTGTATTTAAGTGTTTGTCAGAGGGAGAAAGTTTTTCCATACCCCCCCTTTTTTGATAGCACGGGGTAGCACAAAAGAAAAGCACTGAAGAACATGCTGGAAAACTGTGTAAATAACTGTGATGCATGTTCTCACAGCACACCCGGAAGAAGTTGATCAGGTTGCTTAGCAATTCCATGGGATTGTTGCTTTTCCCTCTCAGCTGCAATAAAGGGGGATGCAGACTTGCAGCCGGAAGAAATGCAGTGCATTGGGTTAATTTTCTGAATTACAATAAAAGAAGGTGCTTATGCTTGTAATACATTTTAAAAATATTATGCAATAAAAGATAAAGTGATGCATATTTTTAGTTTCTTCCCAGCATTTTCAGATGTGGCTGTGAAAGACAAAAACCCATAATCTAATGACCCAATTCAATTATTCTAATGTATGATGTCCTAAGAAGGCCCACTTTGCAAATTAGCAAACATCTGATTTAAATTTCATTATCCAGGATATTCTTTATAGTCAAAACTTATAATTTGATATATAAAGGAAAATAGAAAAAAATTCTTAAGCATTTTATTCTGGGGGAAACAAAGGAGACATTTCTTTGATGATGGATATTTTGGAGGTGTGTTTTAATGGAAAGAGAATAAAAACACATATCAGCCTATGAAATTTATGAATAATGCAGCTTCTCAGTGCCCAGTTCTCAGCTAGCTGGTACTTGAGGAGAGAAAGGCTTCCTTGGTGTCACAAATATATCTGGAATTTGTTGTTAAGTCTACATCCACTCACAAGTGGAACAGCAAGTTCGCAATGTTGCAGTAAGACAGGATTCCACACGCAGTGAGATGAGAGAGAAGTGGCCATGGGAAACTAGAAGTTTAAGGCCAAGACAAGTCAGAGTGAGATGCAGATATTCAGGAAAAAGAGATGCTGTTTTGATGTGGAGAGATTTTACTATAGTGGCCATTCAGAATCCTTGTATTCTCACTTTTTCAGTATCATCAGAGAGTACTTTAATAAACTGTATACTGCACTTTCTTAATGTGATGCATGAAGGTGTCTCTAATCTGTGTCTGTTTTAAGGAGGGAAGACTAAATCACAGTCAATTGCTCATTGTGCTTCCTAATTAAATACCTTTTTCTGCTCCAAAGGTTTTTATGGGCCACTGCTAAGGGCAGACAAATTCTCTTAACAGGACAAGATCTTTCACCTCCTGTCCTTACCCAACTGACCTGTTCTATTGTTCAAGCCCATTAAAACTGCTTGACTGCTCCCATTAAGAAACAAAATGGGATTTGGAGTTGGCTGTTGCTCAAGTGTTTCAAATTAACTTCTTTTCCCCTCAGTTTTCATGTAGAGACAAGTATCTAAATAATGAAATTTTTTGGTACTATATGATTACTGTAAAATCGGCTTCTGATGCTGCTTCAGAATTTGAGAAAATATCTATTTTCACTGTTCAATTAGCTTAAAAGATATCTGAACAAAGAGCTTCCTTTTGTAAAGGAAAGCAGCACCTTATTTTTTCTGGTTATTGTAACTAGTTTAACTGCAATTGCACTAGAAGCTACAAATTCAAGTAATTTTTTGTTGGATTCCAAGACTCTTACTTGTTTTGAGATAAAAATTCAAGCAACAAAATAAATTAACTTTGCTAGTTCACTGCCTGGATCCACAGCTACATACTGTGTACAACGTTTTTCTGTACATATCAAAGGGTTCTGGGGGTTTTTTTGATTTTTCAGGAAAATATCCATTTTGGACAAGCTTTATACTCCAAAGCATTCAATATGCTGATAGAATACACTGCTTGATAATACAAAATAATTTTAAAAACCCCAAACAATTTAGATTTGGAAGTGTAAAATACCTAAGGGGTAGCACCCAAAGTTTTCATGGATCATTAATTCAAGGATGGATTTTTGTAGTAGAAGAATCTCTTTCAGCAATGAGGGACACAGTTTCTGGTGTTTATACTTTGTAGTATTTTTCAGTTGCCTACTATGTTATCTAAATACAAAAAAACTCATTTTGAACACTTTTTCTTGGCTGTATTTCTTTATCCAACAGCAGTCCACATTCTGAGCTATGTTCTACCATGAACACATTAAAAATAGAGGCATAGACACTCCACACTTTGTAGCACTGTCCTGTGCTCCTTTAGATTGTCTTGCTTGACAACACCTTGATGTTTCTGAATCTCTTTTTGTAACGTTGAAGCTGGAAACTGTCATTAAACTGTGACCAATTAAAATTCCCATGGAGAAAAAGTAGCACCTTAGGATGAAAGAGATGATAAAACTCTCTGAACTCCTTCCAAATTGTCTAAGGCCATGAATACATTGGAAAGGGTGTGTCCTTATTTTATATTCATTTTTACTCAGAAGACTGACTTCACAGGAACAAACGAAATTAAGTCAGATATTTGAAAGCAACTTCAAAGGAGTTCAGCAAGTTATTCTATTGATGGCTCTTTTGAAGACACAGACCTTCACCTCTTGAATAATCTACATTTTTTAGAATGCCCTATTATTGCAGATACTGAAAGCTCAAAATTAAAAAGCTTTTCTGTGGAATGGTAAGAATTATTCTTCTTTCTCAAACTTTGGGATTATTCAAAATGCTATGAATTGACAGCATCTCTGATTGAGTAAACTGTTTTATAACTAGTGGCACAAAACAAAGTGTTTCACTATGTCAACATAAGAGTCTAATGTTACTAAAGGACAGAAAGCACAGAAACCTGGTTAGTAGGAGTGAAGCTAAAAGATACTAGTAAAAATTTAGATTTCACACCTAATTAAAAGGTAGAAAAGTTTGGTCTATTTTGACTCAGTTTCTAAATCCAGATATATATCCCAGGAAGAGCTCAAATAAAAAAAGCAGCTGAACATATTAAGGGAGGTCTGAGAGGGCTCATGGTTTAATTTGCAGGAAGGTGAGTGGATGTTTTCTCATGCTGGAGAGCAACATTAATTTATTTATTATTTATAATTTTTATAATATTTATTATTATTATTTATAATTCTTTTCTGTGTTCTTCTCACTGACTTTTTTTTCTTTTCCCATCTTGTATACCCAAACATGGTGTAACTATACCAACATATTGAGCTCTGAGGGTCTAAAGGTCCATTACATACGTTTTTACAATGATTCAAGCCATACCTACATCAAAAACCTTGGTTAGGACCTGAAGGAGCACCTGAAATTCAAGCAGTCCAAATTCTTCTGTTTCTTTTCAGGTGTTCTTCAGAAACTAAGGAATGTTATGAATTCATATACTGTTTACAAAAATAGTGAAACATACACTATTTTCACATTCTTTGGGCATAAGTGTCAGGAAGGGTCCCTCTGATGGATTCTGTGGCACTGGACCGGGAAGGTACAGTTGTGATAATGTCTCAATGTTTTCAGAAACCCAACAAGATTCTCAGGATCTGCATGCAGGTTTCTGTCAAAATGTACAATTATGCCCTGCATTGTGACACAAGATCTGATGAGGGTGATCACTAAAGTCTCTTCTGCACTGTATTTCATGCACTCTAGGTGCAAAAGGTGTAAAAACTCAGGACATTGGTGAATCTGTCTGAGTCACCAGCAATTTGCTAGCCTTTGTTTCTCAGAAATGGGCCAGCATCACCTGTGCAGCAGATTGCTTCTGCAAAGTGTGTTTCCCTCTCTTAGTTAAGTCTTTCTACAGAATATGAAGATCAAATTCCTACCTGTGTTTCTTTCTCTGCGAGTAAGATTTTTATCAACTTCAAATGCTCCATAGTTTTGGCATCTTAACAACATTGATATTTATTTTTCTGTGCATCATGTACTGCCAACCTTTTTCCAATCAGACTCTCACTCTTCATATTGCTATCTTCTGTGTTTCTGCTAAACCCAAATTATTCCAGTTTGCCATGGTAGATAGGGTAGGCACAGTATTTTGAAAAGGCTCTGTCTGTTTTGAGCCACGCCAGTGCCTGGCAGACTCCAGGGCTGTTCCTGCTGCCTCTCTTAGTGTGCTAGTGGGGAAACTGGGAATGCTTGCATCACTGCTCATATATAAAGAGAAGAAACAATCCTCTCTTCCCATAAAGTAATCTGTCAGTCCTGATCTTACCTAACATAATCTATGGCAGTTACTTGTTTTGTAAAGCACCAGGTGATCACTTTCCAGGACATCAACCTGAACCACTATTAAGGCCAAGATTTTTTCAGCAAGTGAGAAAAAATGCCAGGTATTCTTACTGTGCTATGTGCACAAAAGACAATGTGGCCATGTTTGTTCTTCAACTGGGTGATTTACAGTCTAAAATGTAGATGGACAATAATATAACAAAAAGATATTTTAGGACCTATTCCGGTTACACTGAAAAACACTTCTAAACACAGAAACTCACAGCCCATTCAGAAAGCAGGGGCTTCTTTCTTGGTTCCTTCATTCTTTTTCTTCTCTGAAATAAAAGTACTTTACCCAAAATCTGCATAATGCTCCAGATTTTCCATAGGAATTGCAGAAAACACAAAGTAATTAAAAATCTGGTGTTTACAGCAGATTATTTCCATTAAGTTTTCCAGCCTCAAAATGGTTTTAGCATTATCATCGGTGTTAAAAATAGGTTAAAAACTGTTGTAGAATAGTTGATTGATCATTAAGCACTTACTGTTAGTTTGGTTACTGTATTGTAAAAAGGGTTAAATGGGTAGTTATAAGAAAAATGGTACTCAATGTACCATAACATTCTAATCAAAGTGCACCACCCCCAGAGCGAAACGAGCCAGCCTGGACAGAACTGTCATGGGCCAGTCCAATGCGCCTTAAAACTTCATGCAAATGAAGGATCCAAAAAAGAAACCAATCCAAAGGGCCAAAAAAACAGGACAAAAAGGGGCTTCTGACCCACTGAATCCATGCCGTTCCATCTGGAACATCGGGGACATCGCTGCTGAGAAGACCCAGAGCATCCTCGACGGGAGCGCTCCTGCCCAGCCCGTGGGCACCCTTGCTTTAGGCCTTCCTTTTTCTTATAATAAATGCTGAAATCACTCTAGTACCAGGAGCCTGCTCTCGTTTTTAACAATCAGTACTCACTTTAACTTATGTCATTAACCGCTTTGATTTGTTTAAGGATTTTTCTGGCCTATCTGATTGCAACTGTTCATCAAAAATGTGAGAAAAGGCTTTGAATGATAACCATGTCTGAAATTAATTTTTCTCATACACTTAAGTGATACTAAAAAATATTCAAAAGAGCCTCACTTCAAAAAAAGTTAGCGTTTTTGTGAAAGTTCTTTTTCTTGCCATTATTTGTCATACTCTCAGAAATTATCCATAATATCTTATGACATAAGTTACAGATACCCATGCCAAATTAAATTGACAATTTAAATGGGATTTAATAATTATGGAATGTATTTGGAATATTACTTGGTAAACACAAATATGCCAAACCAAAGGTTTGTGTGGAATTACTCAAAGCTCCATATTAATATAGAGAGCAAAATAATAATTGAACCAAGAATTTGATTATCAGGATGCAGTACACCTACTATGTGTTTGAAATACCAATCAGCTACTGCAATTTATTATGTATAAATATTGGAAGCTTACTGCCTGTATGTAAAATTTTGTTATGGTTTTAAGAGTCATTTAAATATCCCCAAATTATAATTTCTCCCAGCATGGCATTTTTGAGCTGTTACTAAAGGGAGTATTTACATTCTCTTCAATCCATTAAAGCATTAAAGTATTTCCTGAAATAGAAATAATAGGAAAATTCTCGTTCTCATATGTGTTTCTTTCTACAAATATAGTTAGCCAAGACTCAAAGAGGTTTAGGTCCTGACCTTGCACTGTGATCTGTTAACAGGGATACTTGGATCATCACAAAGTTCTCCTGAAGAATTCACAGCAATGGGTTACAATGAAAGACATGAATCCTGATTTGTCAGTCACAATGTACAGGTTTTATGAAAGAACTGCAGAATACAAAATCTGAAGGCTAACCAGTTTATAAGTTAGATTTGGGACATTTTGTGCATTTGGAAAAAAAATTATCCTCTTCTCTTTCTCTCTTCCCTCTTACCCACTCTGCCAGCATTAGAGAGTTCTGAAAATGTTACAAAATAAAAGAATGTTTGTATGAGGTTAGTGAAGATATTTTCCACTTCTCCCTTCCCTCCTATTTGTTTTTTCAGCATTAAGAACATTTAGTAATTTTTCAACAACAATAAAAAAAAGTACATATATTTTTTAAATTTTAATTTTCATCTGTGTCTGAAAGTCTTCACACTGGAAGGTTAGCGTGCCATTAATTTTAAAACATATCAAGATATATTGCATGCATGTCATTAATTTTAAAATATTGTTATTATCTAAGAAGATAACTCTGACAACATATTTTTAAAGGGCTACTATCTGTTGATAGAACTTTTTCCTGATTTTCTCTTGATGAGGCTGCACAATCCAGCAATAGATTATATATTCTGGAACACACAAGCTCAGGTGTGGGTATGGAAAACTGGAAGCCTGGAAAACAGAGCTGCATCACTGGGAGTGCTAAAGGGGAAAAATGGGGATTAGCTCTAGTAGTCAAGCCCTCAGTGGGAAAAGTGGTCACCTGCATCAGGCAAGTGCTTGGGATTGTATCCCATGACAACAACACTAATTTGATTTTCTTGAACAAGTTGTAGTCTGGTCTCCAAATCCTCACATTATAGTTTGATATTGTTGCAACTTTTGCTTCTGTCAGTTGAGTTATGCTGGTACAAACACAGAGTAAAGCATTACCTGATCTGTTGCCTGTCCTGCTGTCCGTCTTCTGGGCTACGTGAGGTTGTAAGGGCTTCTGAGAAAGATGGCAGTGTTCTCCTCCCCTATTTGTAGAACAATATTAAAAGGAGAATGGAGGGAGAAAGAGTGAGATAAGTGAACAAAAGAAACAAAAGTTTTAAAAGAGCTGGCCTGACTGACTACCTTCTCCCTTCCTGCAGCATAAAATAAATTATTTTTATTAGTTTTTAAATCTTAGTTTTATCAACTGGAGAAACCTGAATTTTATATGGAAAAAATCATTGAATATATAATTTTATTTTTGGTCAGACATTCTAGATTTCCATTAAGATGAAAAATTTCACAGAACTGAATTTCACTACTGTAGCAGGGGTATATGACAATAACAGACTCTGGAAAACTAGAGCTAAAAAGACTTGTAAGAATCCATATGATATATTTTCAATAGGAGGTTTGTGGTGACACGTACTAAAAAAAATGCTTAGTGAATCAGAAGACAATTTAGCTTTTTTAAAAGCAACATTGATATCTACTCTTGAAAATCCTCTCTTTAGGCAAGAATATCTCAATCAGATATTGACTTGAAAACCTCTTCAAATAGTGGTTTTCTGCTTGAGCTTGATTTCTAAATAGGCTGATTCTCTTTGGAGAAATTTGTATATATTAGAGCTAAGACATTTGTGCTCTGGAAGAAAATGACTTGTGTCTCCCTTGCTCCTCAAAATTCAGCACTTCTTCTGGGGTAAAAAAAAAGATGCAATAAAATTTGTTTATAAATCCATTTCTAGCTGACTACTACCTTCATCCTTTTTATTCATGTCGTAAGTGGCTTACTGTCACCATCCAGGCAATATTTTAACTTGCTGCCTTAGTTATAATGTGAGCTAGTCTTTGAACCATCCAGATAGTTCATTCCCTTTCGTGTCTCAGATGGTGTGGCAGAGCCCAAAGCACGTTTTAGCTGTGTTTCTGAAGGTTAAAAGTGGATGTGCCTTGCTGGCTAACTACCTGAAATTCACTCTGGCACCTGCATGCTAAAGAGTTTATCTCCATGTCCCCAAGGCCAGCAAGAAAAGTGCTAGGAGTAGAGCACAGCAACTCCTGGATCCAGGAAGATGCCTGATCATTTCAGACTCCGCATGAAATTATCCACTTGCCTTTACTGCAGTGGTAGAGCAGAAGCAGCCAGCTGAAGCGGAGTGACAGGTAAGACAGCTCCTCCCTGCACTGCACGGCTGCACCAGGCAGGGAAGGCATTCAGAGCAAGTTTGCAGGTACCCCTCTACATCTACCTTAATGGAGAGAAGAAATGGGAGTGAGGCTCTGAGGACAACCTCAGCACTGCAGGAGAGAGAAGAGGGCCTGAGAGGGCAGGACTGTTGCAAAGAAGGAATAGATGAGGTGGTTGTGTTGATAGACATATTTGGGAGCGCAGCAGTACCAAAATCTCTGTGCTTTCTTACTTGAGATGATTGTACAAACAAAATATCTTTTCCCATATCCACCAGGTATTAGGGTGGATATAACAAAGTTAGTTAAAAAAACTTAAATAGCGATCAGTAATGTGGCTGATGACAGATTTTCTGAGTACTGAAGTTGACAATACTCAGCTACTTCAACTGGCATCAGAAATAATTGGAGTCTTGAGGTTCTCTCTGTATAGAGATAGATTAGTGTACCCAGAGGTAACCAGGCTGGACCAAAACTACATTATTACATACCTAAATTACATAAACTATAATTTGTCCACAGGTCTTTGTATGATGAAGGTCATCATTAAAAAATATATTGATACAAATCTGTATACACAGTAAGCAAGAGTAAAATACCAAAGAGCAATTAGGAAATTAAAATATTCTGACAAAAAGCATTCCATAATCTTTCCATTTATCTTTCTCTTTAAGAACAGTGTTCCTATGCTCAATCTTTTATTTGTATATAAAAGCTAGAAATGTTTTCCACTGATAGCTGACTCATGTTGAACAGCACAACTGAGGAGCCTGAGGTTTAAAGTGAGAGATTCAGTACTCACAAGGCACAGGATAACACCAAGCAGTTAAGATAGTTCAAGATGACTCAGACTTAATGATACAAACATGTAATAAGCATGATATTTTACTAGCTTTTCAAGTTTAGGTCGTTTCTTTCTGTATAAAATTTCAAGATATTTTAATACTTTTCAACACATATTTTATTCTACTACATTAACAACACAGCTCAGGTTGTGATTCTGCCAATATCCTGTCATGTTCCGACAGCAATTCAAAAATAACCCTAACTGTCCTTAACCTGAGTTGCCTTCTTTAATGATTCTTGGTCAGACAAATGGCAGGCACAGCTCTTGAAATCTGTCCTGTGATAAAGCTCAGACAGCATTAACAAAATATTAAATTTAAGCCATACAAATATCCATTTAAGAATTGGGAATGCTCCATCTTTCTCCACATTTATGAAGTATGAATCACCATGGCATTCAAGTACATTTCATTACATCTGGAAGGATTTTGCATGAATTCCCGTGAGATTTGGCAAAGTGCTAGCATATTTAGAACTCCTTGATATGTTGAATATTAATTATATTAATTATGGTACATTTCTCTTGATGATGTATCCCCATATATTTTTATTTAAATAAAACACGGCCCTTCAAATGCAATAGCTCACTTGGTTAGAGCATGGTGTTAATAATGTCAGAGTGGTGGGTTTGAGTCATGGATGCGCCAGTGTCATGGATTGACTCTGGCACAGTGCCAGTGCCCCCATGAAAGGTGTATTTCCCAAAATGGTTACTGTGAGATGTGACCTGGGAACAGAACAAAGCAGGCTCTAACTTGGGAATGGAGGAAAAAACAACACTTTATTAATCTACACAGACACAAAAGGAAGGGAAAAAAAAAACCACACACACACAACAATCCACAATAGAACACTTTCAAAACACTCCTCCTCCCCCCAGTCCCCTAACATTCAAATCCCCTCTAACACATCAATTCTCAATCCAACACCCTCCTTTCACACAAGCACCCCCCAGTCCACCAGGAGAGAGGAGCCTCCCTCTGGCACCATGGGCCTCCCCAGGAAACACAGTAAACCCCTGTGTGTTCTCAGAGGCGTATCCAAGTCCCCAGTGGCCACACCAGGTGCCAATTTAAAATCGGGCCACTGATTGGTTTGACCATAACTTTCCCAAAAACTCACTTCCGGGTCAAACCATGACAGACAGTCACATCAGAATTGGACTTGATGATCCTTATGGATACCTTCCAACTCAGAAGATTCTGTGATTCTGTGATAAATCAGAAGAGAAGATTTACAAATCACATTAAAAAGCAACATTTGAAATAATTTCTTGTATTTCTGGGTAAGGTCTGATTTAGAATAATGTGTTTTCCAAAAAGTTAGTATTCGTGTTGAAAGAGTTTCTCAATATTAACTGTACAAGGGAAAAAATGTCTGGAGAGGCACTGTTGCTTCTCATTTTGACTGTCAAATGATCTCTGACTTTCTATTATCAAACACATATAAGGAATGCTGGGAATGGACTTTAGTAGTTGCAAACTTCTTATACTGTTATTCATGGAGTTTCCAGTTTCCCCCTATCATTACCACCCTAGATATTTTTAATGTAAAAGAAAAAAAACTATTGTAAGATGGAGACTACTTAGAAAAATTAGGAAAACCTGAAAGGAACTGACTAAGGAATTAAATCATTTTTTTAAAAGTGACTTTTGCAGGTGCCCCACCTCTAGTGGAATAAAGCCTGGATGTTAATGAATGCAAATAGCTTAGCAGGTGTTTGAGTTTGTCTTTTAAACTCTATCACTGATGAGGATTTATTTTGTTCTTAATGACATATTTATATGCTTTCAGAGGCAAAAAGTATTTGAAAATACACCTGCTGATGCTGGTGCCACTTTGAGCTGATTTGATTGCTGCGTACGTGGGTTAGCTTTGATAGTACATTACGTGGCTCCACCTCACCTTCACAGGCTTAATAGAACTCTCAGTGCTTTTGTTGGAGTCCATGAAATGCACCAGTAATCCACAGTTCTTGAAATAAGAGCCTTTCCATCAGTTTCCGTAGGCTTTGAATTAGGTTCAAAGATTGGCATTTGCTATCCAGAAGCAGCAGCAAAAGTTTGCATACTAGGGAGGGTTTGCCACACTATCTACACAAGGTCAATTCTGCAAGACAAAGAAGCTCTAATGAGAACGCCTCATTGTCCCTACACAGATGGGACAGTGATACAAGTCACAAAGGTTTAATTTTGATTGAAATGTTACTCTTTGTATGAGAGTTACAGAAATGGAAAATGTTGCTTAGGATAATTGCCATCTTATGGTTACAAGCGGTTTGAAGACTGATCACAGTTTTCTGACATTAGTGTTCCCTGTGGGGTAATGCATGGTAAATATCTAGAAACGTGGAATACACTGAGGGAATATTAACTATGGAATGTGCGTACAGGAAGGCAGCACAGACACTGAACAATTGAACCAGTAATCCTACAAATGGGCAGAAACTGAATGCACTGAGGGAAACCAAGGAGGCGGGAAAAGCCAGGGTAAAAAGGCTACAAAGGGGAAAGAACTTTAAAGTTAGTATCCCAAAAGAAATGAAAACGCAGGTAAAGAGATCCTCTTTAAATTTTTCATTAGGAATCCCTGCATTTTGCAAGCCAGATCTGTCACCTGGTCTAAGAGGAAAACCAAGAGTCTCTCAGAGTGAGAATACACCCAAAAGAGATGTTTTGGCCCTATGCACAAAAAGTTATATGCTATTCCTTGTACTGAGAATCTTAGTGAAAATATGGTACTTAAGACAAGTGTTCTTCAGAAATTTTTTTCCTTTAGGGACAGAAATTCTTAGAAAACTGATCAGAATTTTTTTTTCATTATCATGGTTGTAAAAATCCTTATAGTATATTTATAATTTATTTGGCTATATATCTTCACCCTTATTTTGTCCTGAGTATTAATTAATAAAGCTTGTTGCCTGACAATGAGCATCAATAACTCAAGGGCAGACCCTGAAATAAAACAGCTGTACATGAAAGAGTCTGTCAAGATATCATTTCACCATAATCCATATGACAGGAAGCATGAAAAGTCTAGAAATCTTTGTTTGCATTGTTTATACTGCTATACTGGACAACTGTTTTCCTAAAGTATGTAATGTGTATGAAATAACATTTTCTGTTTAATTTTCCTACTTACTGAAAATTTTTCTGCTAAAATTATGCCTTATGTGATTCATGAATATTTTCTTAAAAAGAAGAGCTCTTTGAACTCTCTTACAGAACTGCAATGTCCCTGCAACAGAGAACACAGTAATTGGATACTTTTATTAGCAGAATGCAGAACAATTATTTTTGTTATACAACCTAGCTAGTCGGGGTGGAGACAATGACGACAACACTGAGACTATGATTATCAAGTTACAGCTCAGAGGTGATTCCTAACAAAGACATTTGGAAATATAAAAAGAACATTTTGAGCTGCAGAAAAGAGGAGAAGCAGTAGGGAAGAGAAGGACTGAGAAGAAGGTATCTGGAGATAAAATGCAGTTTTTCTGGTCAGTAAATAGTCTTCAGGTTGTGTGGAATAAAAACTGTAACATACATCCTTGTGAAACTGCTCTGCCTTCCTACACTGTCTCTTGCACCTTCCTCTGCAGAAGCTGGTGCTGTTCATGTGCTCTCAGGAGTCAATGTACTCTATTGGCTGAGACAGCACAGCATCTTCCTTCTCTGCTCAGAAGTGTTTCAAGTTTGACTTCCCACTAAATATTTTTCTAGTATACAAACATAGGTAATGGATTTCATTTGAAATGGAGGTCATCCAATTTATTTCCAGTTTATCCCTTTATTTGTTCTGATTTTTACAAGAGAAAGTCATGGGACAATAGCTATTGATCTGTGTCGGTGTTCTTGGTAACTGGAATGAGACAGCTGGTTACTCACAGCTGCTACAGCCCACTCTGATGACAGGCTCCGTTTTTTCCCCAGAGTGCATGCATGCGAAATATTCTTTATCTGCTAGATTAATTTTACATTAAATTTACAGCTTCAGTCCCCATGAAGACAGTGAGTTTAATAATTCAGTGACACACTCAGAATGCATCTGATGAAAATATGCCAAAGGAGAGATGTTTAACCCAATACCCTGCTAACCTGGAATGGTAAAGTTTAAGATATTCAGCATGTCATTACCAATGTTAAACCCTGCCATGTCTTCTCAGCCTCCTGACCCCATCCTTTTCACTCTGCTGTCAAGCACCTTACTCAAAGAGACATGTATAACCATCTTCAGTAAGAAACTCTGGAGTGACCAGAAGGATCTGTATCTATACGAGAAACTTAATGAAACGTTAACAGTTTCAAAACTCTATTATTCAAGCTATCACGCAGCTAGATTGTCTCTGGCCCACTTAACCTGTGCCTAATAGCATTTTCCCAAACAATCCCCAAGTCACGGTTTAGGAATTAGGAGGAACCACAGGAATTTGCACAGAACTACTCCTCTCTGTCAGAAAAGAGGATTTAAAAATGTGGACATGGGCTCTCTGTGGCATATGGCCAGGGCCAGAGATTGGTTTCAGACATACATTAATTCACAGATATTGTTACAGCCAAAGAGAATATGTTATGTTTTTCTGAATACAGGTACAGGGGATGGGCTGGTTCTATGGCAGACTCACACTCCTACTGATGAGTTTTTCTGAGGTCTACCAAATAGTTTATCTTTTTTGTACTTTCTATCTTACTTTGTTGCTCACCATTGACCTCTGTGTCAGGTGTTTAATTCTCTTTATCCCTCTTACTTCTATGGTCCTATTCAAATTTTTCCATATATTTTTCAAACTCTTATCTCAAAGTTCCATGTTTCTCAAAAAATCAATCCCAATTTTTCTTGCCCATTTCTATCTTTTACCCATTTTTCTCCCTTCCATTCTTTCTGAGCTCCTTCAGTATACTGCAAAATACAACAATTTACTCCCTTTCATCTGGTTTGGATGTCTTCCAATCTGACTTTCTGTGTTTTCACACTGACACCATTCTTACAAGGCTTGCTAATGACAAATACATTTCCAAAAACCTGCCACTTCTTTGTCTTCAGTGTCTTCAAAGAACAATCCTTATGATATCCATCATTATGGCCAAACATTTCATTCATGCACTCATGCATGCTGCCTTGATTAGTAAAGGATTCTCCAAAGTTCAGTCATTGCCCTTATCAGTCCACATAAATCACTGTTTTGGATTTCATCCTCATTGTCTGAATATTTGAATGTTAGCTCCTCTCATTAGCTATGTTCACTGGCTTCCTGTCCAAAATCTTTTTGACCTTGAGAATATTCTCAGACTCAAGGGGCTCTGTCTTCTTCAGGCAGCCACCCTTTGTCTGTCTTACATGTCTGCTTCCCCCTTCTGTTGTGTCTCTCTATTCCTTGTCTCATTGGCTTCCTCTACAAATTATGACTGTTTTGATTTTATTGACAAATTCATTATCTCTCCCACACGAACTGCATTCTAAAGACTTCCTTGTGGCCTGTAGTAAATTAAGATGAATATTTTCTTTTCTCCCTACCTTCAGTGTTTTTTTTTCTTTTCTAACCTTAAGCAAATTCTAATTACAGATTTTTTTATGCATAAATTTACAAAGTGTTCTGCTGAGAGTTTCGATGTTGATTACCACACCAGTTTTTTACATCACCACTGGAAAAATGCCACTCTTCAGTATCCAAATTAAAGTACTCATAAATTTTTTTAAGTAGTCAAAGAGTTTCTGATATACCTTTTAATAGAGCAACAATGTATCTAATTTCAGTATAGTACTTGGAAATTACATGCACAGAGCAGGTCTCTCCAATACTTCATGAGTAAGTGAACTATGCTCACAGTAAGTGAGTAAGCAAGCTATGAAGTGAATAAGCAAAACAAGCAAAAATACTATGTTGAATAAGCACACTCCATCTTCCTTAGAGGGCCTATTTTTACCTTCTTGGTTTTTTGTTTCCATGCCAGTGATAAAAAAACTTCCTTTGCATAGAAGATGAAGCAATACTGGAAATTACATGGAAAAAGCCTAGAACACTTCTAGCTGAAATTGGTAAGTTGTCTGAACTAGTTGTAGGAAACTAGTGATTTTTTTTTTTTTTTTTTTTTTTTTTTTTTTTTTGGTATCGTGACTACATATCAACAATCTTTAATTTTAATAGATCTCAGAAAGTTTCATGTGGTACTGAGCAGACATGGTTGTACAAAATAGTTCTACTAAATTACTACTGATGTGGCATAAAGACCTTTTCTCCTTAGGCAGCAAGCGGGCACCGAAAAACATGCAGACCTTTTAAAATCATTCCAAATATCATTATGTTTATGATCTAGACTTAACTGTAATCTGAAATTATCAGTAACAAAAGAGATTGATTTAGAAGGGCAACAAAGCAGGTGAAGGGTCTAGAGAACAAGTCCTATGATGAGCAGCTGAGGGAGCTGGCATTGTGCATCCTTGAGAAAAGGAGGCTCAGGAATGACCTCATCACTCTGTACCACCTGCCTGAAAGGAGGCTGTAGACCTCCTTTCAGGTGAGGGTCAGTGTCTTCTCCCAGAAAACGCATGACAGGATAAGAGAAAATGGCCTCAAGCTGCATCAGGTGGAGCACAGGTTGAAGATCAGAAAGAATATCTTCACTGAAAGAGTTGTTAAGCACTGGAGTCGGCTGCCCAAGGTGGTGTATTTGGGTTTTTCTCCCTTTGTTCTCCTTTCACTCTTCTTTTTCCCCTCTCTTTCCAGCTGCTACATATTTAAAGAAGTCAAGATCCCTGTGGATAGAAAGCACTAGATTTTTTTCTTCTATCCACAAATTGGTTTTACAGGTTAAGAACTAAGGACATGAATAGAAAAAAACTAGGATTTACAGCAAATTTAGATACTTGGATTAGTGACCAAGCCAAGTTTTACACTACCAGAGCAAATTATCTTGACCGCAATCACATGCAACAGCCAGATTTTCTGTGAAACCAGACTAAAAATACTCATTGGCTATTTCACAGGACCATAAGACAGCCTCCTTTCCTACTCCTCAGGCAGTCTTATAAATGCCATAATTTTCTGGATAGCAAGGCAGGATATAAAAGCCATTCTGAATTCAGATACAGTCTTGGGATCTTTATAAGGGAGTCTGCCTTTATTTCAGTCTTGGTGGGATAGCCCTCCCACTGAAGATACTCCTGGAGAGTCAAAGAGCTTTACTGAACTAGGAAATGGACTGCACAGCATTCTTGAAACCCTGGTACAGATCAGTTTTGCCTAAACCATTTATTTTGTCTGAACACTTTCAAGTATCCTAAGCATGCCATTTCTATACTTAACTAGCCTTGTAGTTAGAAAGATCATGGTGAGATTTCCCTTGCAGTTCTTTTTTTCTCTGATTCAATCTCAAATATCTCTTGTTTTAAATACTGTCCCTTTTTTATTGAATGATCCTTATATACACAGTCTCCTAAGCTGCCCTATGCTTCTATTAGTGTTAAGCACCTTTCTTCTTCAAAAACCTGCGGGTGCAGGGGTCTGAGGTACTCAGACTAGTTCTAGCCACAGTCCCACAGTTTGGCCAGTGCCCATGGGCCTGTCATGTCCCGCATGAGCTGGCAGGGTTTTGCTGGGAACCTAGTGCCAAGCACCTTCAATCTTGTGCTGCCAGGTGCCTGCCATTCCCAGTGCTGCAGTCAGCCTGCTCTCCTTCTTCCTGGGGCCACAGAGCCATGTCACATGCTGAAATCCTCATAGGGCAAGGCAAGGATGAAGACAAGTAGCAGAATACAGCACTACTGACTGCCCACCTGCTCTGGACTCTACTTCTTCATGACGTAAAATTATTTAAAGAAATAGAAAATAACTTCCCCAGGGAGAGTGTGTATGCCAAGCAGTGCAGAGCCAGACCCCTGGATTCTGACACTTCCACAGTATCTGCACTTCCCTGCATGCACTCTACTCAGGATCATGACTCACTGTGGCATGGTCTGCTAAAAAATTATTGTCCCTGTCCTTTAGATTTCTTCTGCCTATTAGAGAGAGATTTCAAAAGTCTTTCCCTAATGCTTTAATGCAAATATTCAGTTCTGCCTGCACTGTTTAAGAAAGCAACACTGATAAATAATAAGCAGAAAAGCAAATAACCAAGTCATTTAAGCCTATAATTTGGGCCTGTTGGAATGGATAACACATAAAACTGTCAGGAGGAGGAGATCACTTTACTTCTCTGTGAGACCTCTGAAGAACTAGGAAGAGACTGCTGTGTTTAGCTTTGTAGTGGAGAGAAGAGGGGATAAAGACTCAAATTTCCAAGGTTCTGTCAGATGACATGTGTACACTAGACAAGCAGCTATGTGCCTTACAAGAAAATCTATGGGCTCACAATTTTAGGGAGGACTTATACCTGTGAATATGTGCACCCAGGCTCTTCTGCATGTGCCTAACTAACCTCTATTATTTTAAGTCCCTTTGCATTTACAAAGATGTCATTTTTACCCAGAACTGGAATATAATTTTTCTTTGGCTTTCACAGTTGAACTATCATATTCCCCTTTGTCTGGATATGCAAGTCTCTGCTTGCATATCCAGTTTTTGAGTCCAGTACTGGAGACATCTCTAGGCAATATATTTTATGTTAGAGTAAACTAAGAGTGGCAAATGAGGCTTCTTTGTTGATCTTCTTCCAATTAGTAAAGTTCCATGACAAAAAAAAAGATTTCCTATCCATGCTGGAAATACACTGGATCCGAGTAGTCAGAATTTTTTGAGAGGGTGTGAAAAACAGCAGTTCAAGTAGTCTCCATTCTTGGGGAGATCCTGCATTACAGCTTTTGCAGTGCAATACCAAGTAGGGTTTTGTCATTCATCTTTTACAGCTCTATTCCTGTACAGAGCAACAGACTGTTTCTCTCAGCTTGCTGAGTCACCTCTGAAAACAGTGAAGCTCTCAGAGCATATCTGATATGGTGACATGAGATATGGTGACAATCAGAACCTTAATTCGTTGCTTTGAGAAAAGCATTCATGTTTGAGACTCAGTGATGCTGCATAAAGGTAGAATCACAGAAGTCCCCACACCTGAATAGCAGAATGCTATGGAATCCAATATATTAATATCCATAATGTTTAATCTAGAATTTCAGGGGAAGGGTTTGTAGGCCTTTAGGAATTAACTGCAGACTCTTTGCATGTAATGTGCTGTAGATGGCAGATGGCAGATCACAAGCAGATGGCTTGGGGCCTGCTCCAGGTCTCTTCGCTTTTGCCTAAATATGCTTCTTTTTCATTTCCACATTAAGGTGTAATAATGGTCTAAATCTTTCCAAACTAGTGGTCACCCTGACATGCACAGTTCTCACTCCCATAAGAAAATTCTTACTTTGAAAAAGGTATCTTTGAAAGATACTATTTTTTTTTATTTCTCTGAACTATTGGGTTTTATCTGGTTAATCTGCTGGCTTCAGGTTAACTACATTTTGTTTTTCAAAGACTATTTATGTGTCTTGAATAATTTAGTAGGAAGACATTTAAGCCAGAATACCTTTTCTGTTTTTAGCTTTGCTTAGAGGAAAGAGTGTTTTCTTTGACACAATTAAAAAATAACTAATGGAAAGATAATATAATATTTCAACTCTATCATTTTTAAACTACTTTACTACTAAAAAATGTATTAATGAAATATTAGCTTTAGCATACTGTATCCACTGTGGATGCTGTTTTCAAGGATCTTTGCTTTATGGGATTTCCTCTCAGTCAGTTGTGTTTACTTATTAATTCAACAGCTATGTGCATCCAGCTGATTAGTTATTAATTATTTTTTAGAATTGATTTGGATTTCATCTGCCACTCTACTCCTCAGAGTATTTAATATACTTTAGTTGATGGTAAACTTGCCAGTTAGTCTATTAATAGATTAAAAATACTGTTGTGTTTGCACCTAATGATGTGAAATACTGTCTTAGTTTGCAAATGCAAGATGTGGGGGGGTGTGTCTATTGCCGTGTGTTAGAGGTGGGGCAATTATCCTCTGCTAATTGGGCAGTTTGCTTTATCTCTCCCACAACCAATCCTCCCTCCAGAGAGACATCTTCTGTTAATGCGCTACCAACACCCTGACCCACAGACGAAGATGTTTAGTCCCTCCTGTTGCAGTGGGTTTGAATATGTTTAGTTTCTCCCTGCCTGTTGCAGTGGAAGTTTGAAGAGGTTTTGTCTGTGTCTGAAGTTGTTTAACTCCTGTCTAGCTGTGGCAGTTAGAATAATTCCAGCTTTTTCTCGTCTGTCCCCAAAAATCCTGCTCCTTTGTCTAGAGAGTTCCCTGTCAATTGTGATTTCTCCTCTCTGCCATTGGTCTATATCAAGGTTATGTTTACAGTTAGTTTCCCACTCCCTCCTACATAAAAGCCGCTGTTTTCTCTGCTTCCCTGCTCTTTTGCCGCTGTTCCACCTTCAAGTCCCGCTGCTTCTACGTCCCGCCTGCCACCAGCCAAAACCAGCAGCTTCATCCCAACTCTCCACTGCGAGAGAGAAGAGTGCCTGCTCGGTGCTGCAGCAGCTGCCATCTCATTCCGGCGACTGGAAAGCCCTGCTGCCGCCTGCACCGCTGCCCCGCACTGCTGCTTTTGCCACGCGGGCAACAGCAGCCTGAGCAGCTCCTGCTCACGAGAAGGACTGCCACTGCTGCTTCTGCTGCTGCCTGCTAGATTGTGTCACCTGTCTGGCCTTGGTGCTGCTCCCACCAAGGGAAACAATAACCGATCCCACGTGGCACCGCTTTTGAGTGGGAGAGAAATAAAGGCAACTCGGAAATAACCGGTATAGAGTCCTTGCTTCTTCCTTCACATCTATCTTAGGCATAGGGTCCACGTTTTTCGGCTGCTCCTGGCGGTTTGGATCCACACCAGTGGCTGACCCACGATTCCTGCTTGCCATGGTGGAGCTGGAATGCGGCAATCCCTGGCACATGTGCGCTGAAAGTGAAAGGAGCTCAGAGCGCGTGGGTAACCAGTGCCACCACTCCTCCCACGATCGCAGCGCGACCCTTACACAGGGTGTAAGGTCACTCTGTCACTGTTGGTTAGTATTACTGCATTTTTATTTTTATTTTTATTTTTATTTTTCCTAATAAAGAACCGCTATTCTTATTCCCATATTATACAGACCTCAGAGCCCCTTAATAACTCACAGGGAGAGGGTTTACATTTTCCATTTCAAGAGAGGCTCCTGCCTTCCTTAGCAGAGACCTGTCTTTTTAAATCAGGACAAATATTTAAGAGTTTTTCCAGATGTTGCCAGATGGATGACTCCAATTAGGAGCTATGAACCAGATTTGCAACAGTGTCAGGTATCAAAGATAGATTCCCATAGTATTTACAAAACTGTATGACACTTGCCAATTTTTAATCAGAAAACACCAACCTGCTTAGAAATCTGTTACTTGCCTGAATATATCTGAATACATTTTGAAAATATATTCATATACCCCACAAGAGTTTATTTCTGTCCTTCCATACTATACTAAGATATCATCTGGTCCTGGATATGACATGACAACCCAAAGAAGGTGCATTTGTGTATTTTTGACACTATTGGATCTATTATTTCCTCCATTGCTAAACATCTAAATTCACCTTATTTCACTTGGCAGCATCTCACATTGACATTTGAATTACGATGGAAATACAGGGAAATCCCACTTTTTTAATCCTCAAAACATGAAATCTGTGCTTAAAAGCAAAAGTAAATCACTCCCAGGATGAGGCTAATTGCTCAAAATTTTGGGGTACTTACATCTTCTTAGATATTTATGGTCTTTCCATTGTCAATAGAGTCTGGGAGATGATGTATCTGGCTATATGAAGATGTTTGCAAGATGATGAGAAGAATGATATGTTATACTGTACTGAATATTTAGACAAGATTCCCATCAACTATAATGTGATTTTAACACTTGTCTAATATGGTGACACCTAGTGTTAGGAGAAATTGATCCCACCAAAAGGAAGTGGGTTTTTTTTAGAAAATCTTAAAAAAAATAGCTTCAAGTCAATTTTGGCTGGCACCTGTTAGACAATTCATGGTGTTTCTGCTGTTCTCTGGCCTATTCAAGAAACCAACCTTGATCTGGTTTAGAAATATGATCTTACATTGATAATGAGACAGATTTTTGTTATTGTCCCTTTAGGGTTAGTTGAAGATTTTATACCATTCCATTTAAAATTCTTCTGGAGAGACAAATACTACATGCCAACTCTATCAATCATACCTGCATATCCAATTTTACCTATAAAGAACTTCAGTAGTTACATTTGATTATTCCCATTACATAGGACTTAGCTGTATCTGCTAATTCTATTTATTAAAGTGTCTAGGACTTGACCAGGCAAGTAGTTTTCTACAGTTTTTAAAACTTCCCTAAAGCTATTTGTAAAAATTCTTTTCACATTTTCCCCGTTCCATTCCTCTCCTGTGAAATAGTTGAGCTATCATTCAATATCTTAGTGCAATCACATTACAACACCTCCTCAGTGACTAAATGGTTCTTTGGTCCTGCTAATGATAACTACGTGTTTTATGAGTAGGTAATGATAAATTATTAAAAAATGGTTTGAAGGATGTGTTTCAGACTCTCACTCATAAAGAGTGGTTCAGATACAGAACTTGCCCAGTGTCCTTCCACAGTGACGCTAATATAAAAATTTATTTTATTTTCTGCTACTGCTTTTCCTTTTCACACATTTAACTGAATGAGGCTTTCAGACTTGATCTGAGTCTCACTCTCTGATTAAATTGTACCTCAAAGTCTATCTGTATTCTATATTGCTACCCTTTTTTCAGAATCAAATGTATTACACTGCTTCTAATATTAGAGAGTTTCTGTATTTCCTGTTTCTGTCAGTCCATTGTACCTCCTGGCCACTATGGCTGAGTGGTTTTCTTTATAATTACATCCTGGTCCAGATTCTGTTTACTGATGAGGATTAATTTTTTTTTTTTTCTTATGTAAAGTCTTTCTAACTAGATGGGTTTCCAAAAAGTAAAAATTTCTACTGTCAAAGCACAGAATATTTTTCTTGCTAGAAGAGCAACCAAGTTTATGAAGACCAAAATCTCCATCCTGTTACATTTTTGGCTTTCTTTCAGTATGTAAGTCATCAGGTAGGCTAATATTTCTAGTAGACCATTACTACTCTCCCATTTAAAAATGATTGAGCTTTTTATATATATTCTGTAATTCTTGTTTATATTTTTAACCACTTGCCTTCTTTGGTTCTAAACCCTTTTTCTCCAGAATATGTCAGGAAGTGATCCAAGAGGTGTTGTTCCATGGTTAATATTCTCTCTCATTCTCATTAATCTGATTTTATTTCTTGATTCCTCAAGTATTGATTCTATCAGTAACCCATTAACAAACTAAACATTGTTAACCATCTTCCTAGATTCCTAATACTGTCACAGAACTTTTATATTTACTTTTAAGTTTGATGCTTATTTTTAGATGTGTGGTAGGAGAGGACTTGTAGGAACAACTCTTCACAACCTTCCAACTATTTTCTTTTAAGATCTGTTCTACATTTTCTGAACAATTCAGAAGACATATTTTTCTTCCTATAGAAAGTGCCATACAAAATTTTTTGCTCTTCTTTCCTGTTTAATCTTTTCATAGTCTCCAATGTAAATAGCTCTCCAATTGATATTTCAGTGTCACAACCTGCTTCTGTTTCGGTTTAGATGGAGATAGGAAGAAATATCATTCCTTTCCTTAAGTATCCAGTTATACCCACAACTCATGAGCAATGCATTTTCCATTGACTGTTTCCTCAACCATTCAGCAATGCCACTCTGGTCATAGAGGTCACAGTCAAACTATCCTTTTATTAAGTTCAATGGGCTATTATCCTTATTTCATTAGCCACACAGAGACCACAAGAATGGTTGAGACCACCATTAGCCACAACAATGGTTCCTACACAATAATATTCTTGATGTTTTGTGCAGATTGACACCTCTGCCTCAGCAGGCATGTACCAAATAATGTGTAACTACACTGCCATGCATCCCTGGTTTAACAAGTCCCAGGTGTGCTTGTGTCTGGCCAGAGAAGCCTTCCCTCTCCCCATCTCAATGACCACTGTAGAAAATATTCTCCCTCTGGAGAGATGGCAATGAAATGGTATTTTGGGCTCAGAAAAGTGAAAAGCTGCTGGTTGTTGTGTGGAACTCTCACTGACTTGGATAATCATAAAATCCCTGAGTTTTATCTATAAAAGCTTTTTGCCAGTGAGCATCAATCTATAAGACCAAAGCAGACAAAAATTACCAGCTTCTTCACATTTCTGCCAGGAAGTAGATAAATGCAATACCAATATTAAAAGACCAAGTTGACAAATATAATACTTTTGAGAAACATTTACAAAAAACACAAGATGATATTATGACATAGTAGTTAAAAGTACTTGCAGATTTCCCATAGAACCCTCACTGTCCATCTTTCTGGTGCAGAGTTTAATCTCATTCCATAACTTATTTTCCATGGCTTATGTATTGTCTGGGTTTTTAAGAATTTCATTCACAAAATAAATACTGGAAAAGATACTTCCGTCAAAAAAAATTCATGTTCAAAGTCTTTGGATTTAAACATACCAAAATGAAAAGTTTTTACAATTGATGGTGGCTTTTTGGTTAGAGATATTTTCCTTCTTTCATTTCTTTCATAAAGGAAATTACCAAATTTTGTTACCTAAACAACGGTTTCTCAAAAATGGCATTAAAATATGGAACTTAAGTTTGTAATTCTTTAAAATTGTCTTTGTAGGAATCTGTCAAACTCTCTAGGTGAAAAAACCACCTTGAATTCTAATTCAGCTAAAGAAATTTGTGACTGCTTTAAAATAGATATAATTTGCAATTAAAAGAAAAATAAAGAAAATCTCATTTTCCTTATGAGCAGCTATTTTATTGTCAGTCATTCTTTGTGATAAGTCTAGTGATGAAATAAATTACTCACTAGACCAAGTGGCTTCATATACAGATTCAGACAAGAAAACAGTAATAAAAGCTTGTGAAAATACAGCTTTTTGACTTGTTATAAGAAGAAAAATTCAAGTACTGTGTGAAAATGAAATCTACCTATAAAGGTTTTTTTCCCCTTAAGTATCTAATCACTGTATCTAGGCACACATGCACATAGGAGAAACAGCCTGAAAACAAATTACACTCAAATATCTCTGGAACAATCTCATTGTAACAACACATATACTGATTAATATTCTAGCCAGAAGGAAGCTGACTGGAAGTCTTGGCCACTCATTTTCCAGGACTAATTTTGTTTATTTGTTAGAAGATATGGTCAAAGAACTGCACATTTTGTACAGTGTGTCCAAGGATTTAGTCACAGACTGCAGCAAGTGTGCCACAGCACAGACCAAGTTTCTGTGAGACTGTGGTGAACAGCTCATCACAGCTGGAGTGTGAAGGGGGAGCTGTTCACTTCATTGCCTGGGAAGAAGAAAATGAGGAGAAGCCATTCCTTTCAGAAAACTGCGGCTCACATCCAGTGGAGTTGTAGTATTTCAGTTCTTCGCAATCTTGAGAAAAAAAGTTTACCGTTTGAGAAATTACATAGTTATTTTTAAGCTCTATTCCTGTATTTTTAGGAAACTCTATTATGCATTTTTATGTATGTGTGTATATACATAAAATACATACATACAATATACACAAAACCCGACATTGTTTATAAATTATCAGGTAAAATCCACTTAGAAAGAACAGAGAGCCAAAGATTTGAAGGTCATTAACACAGTATTAAAGTTGCTTCTGATAGAAAAAATCTAATAGCTCCATATAAATACAAGAGATACATACAGTTTGGGAGAAGGCCTACCCTTAATGTTTCTGGCTGTTCCTTTACTGCATTATTGTACCAGGAAGGCTGACCCTACCCAGGAAGATCTGTGCAGATTAGTTATATCTGAGGCACTCAAGTAACATATGTCTGCTGCATATACAAAATTTTACATTATTTTTTTATGTCATTTATTTCTTACTCAGATATTACATGTTATGGTGCTGTTAGTTCAGACCTAACCTCCAGTATTGTGTACTTAACTGGGCAATCACTTTTGCTCTTATTTTCATGAAGGATTGGACAGCACTTTTTCTAAGTGCATCTTGCTTGAAATTACACAAGCACAGGAGTTTTATGGGAGTGAATATTGCTGTTCTATATGTAGCTATCCAACCTGCTACACTTAAATTTATGACAGCACTTTCTGGGACAGAAAGTCTTAAGACTCTTATCCTCAACAGGCAGACTCTATAAAGCAAACCATTCCTTACCTAGAAATTTCAGTATGCTGAGAAAAATTCTTTAGCTGGACAATGGAGCTCTATGTCCCCACCTTACAGTACCAGATGAAATAAAACAAGAAGACAGGAAAAAATGTTATAGGTTTGTTCTTCTCAGAATTATCTGTTAGGAAGACATTTTATGGATTTTTTTTTTTATTATTTTAGTAAATCAAAATGGAAAGCTGGGAAGTGAAAGTGTTCTCATAGTCAGGGATAACTATGATGTGTGTTGCAAAATTTCACATGGTCATGTTTGCAGGTCTGAGACAAGTAGGAGCATAAATAATTTCCATCTCTTTACAGTTAATGAGTACAAACTCCGAGAACATTTGACTTGGTGTAGAAAATAGCATACACAGTGAGTCACATTCAGCAAAACAAACAGTACTTTGCTTTCCTTTTTTGATGCTTGAATTTTTATATTTGAGGAACAAAACCTGCCGCAGTCCAACTGAGGTCCTACCAGTCATTCCACTACACCTGAGTAGCTCCATCTCTTGCTCCTCAATTTATACAAAGAAAGAAAGCTGCAATTAGAAGATATGGTTCCTTTCAATAGAGAAAACACACAATTTTGCTACTCAGAAAACAATAATGTGAGCTTTCCTGTGGGCCTTGATCACATTGAAACCAGCTCCACCTCCATGTATAGAAAAGTCAATACTTCTTGCTTAGCAGTCTCTCAGAAACCATAAAATATTCCAAGTGCCTGCTTGTCAAGAAAGCACATATACTCAGGACTCGACTGAAGTATGTGTTTGCATTCTCTAAAAAATACAGTAATGCAGTGTAAAATATTAGTACCCGACATCATAATCATGACAAAATAATCTTCATTTAATAGCCTCTAAATAGTTTAAATAGTTTAAAATAGAAAAAAAAAAAATAGTTTAACTCCATAATCTATCATCCTTCCCTACCACTCCTTCTTTTTATAAACAGGTATAACTAAATAATATTAATTGCTGATATAAAATAAAATTCTATATATGTGACTTGTTAGACGAGTTTAGGCTTTTAGCCTTTAACCACTTCTCCTATAAATTATCACAAGCTATTTCCCTTGCCAGTTCAGAGCAGCTGTACCCTTTTGGGTCTGTAGAAAGGTGAATGGCATAAAATGAAAGGAAACTGAAAAGTTATATCCACATCCTAACAGAAGCTATAAAAGTATAGAAATTAGAGGACAAAACGCTGTTACTTCTTTCCCTATGGGATGTGGTGAGCATGACTGAAACTTATTCCATGATGATACCCCATACACACAGCCTGTAGCCTCGAGCACCTGCTAAGGGGGATGAAACAGAACAAAGCACTGGTGAAATCCATGTAAGGAATCAATGGTACCATGTAGCTGATAAACTGCACAGCACCTGTCAGCCAGGAGGGATAGCAGATGTCTCACTGCTGAACCAGCAACTGTGGCAAAATAACTTTCCTTGATAAACAATAACTTTCCTTGGTTCTTCATAATCTATTGCTACACTAATCCCCCTCCATCCCAAACTTACCCACCTCCAAGGTAAAATCACACTTCACCAAGCGTGTCCTTTGAATTTTATTGACTGTAGCTTTAGGAGTGAAGTGACAGAATTTCACGCCAATCAGTAACAAAGGAATGACTAGAGTCATTCATAGCTCCACCTAAATATAAAGAATTTAAATATAATTAAATTAAGAATGGGGAGAAGTTAGGTAAGGCTCCAACTTAACCAGGTGCAGCCGCGTGTGTCCCTCTTCAGGGCGGCCCAGCCGAGCCCGATGGCACCTGGGCTGCAGTGCTGAGAGCACACACTCTCTGATCCGCTGTGACAGAGATCGTGTGCCTTAGAAGGCCTTGGCTAGCTCTGGCAGAAGAGATAAAAAGGTGGACTCTGACTCCTGGAGGAACTGGGTTTATTGAAGGATAGGGAGTTGGAGGAGAGAGCATGTCCAGAAGGCAGAGACGATGTTAACAAGGCTACAGTCACTTTTAAAGAGGGGTGGGTACAAAGGAGGGGCCTGGCCTCCAACCAATAGAGGACCAGGGGGTAATAGGCAAGGGGGAATTGACAACTTGGCTTGACTAACCTGGGGTATCCTGGGGAGGAGCCCTGTCCCCTGAACCAATCACTCGACCCCCTGGAGAGAAGGTTCTCGAGGAAAGGGATGGGTTGCCGAGTGACAGGCAGGGCGCCACAGAGGGACAGTACAAAGGATACATTGGTTGCTGGGACAACAGCGGAGGTGATAAGAAAACAGACAGGGGTTCAGAGGAGGAGACAAACTGGGCAGAACCACTTTTAACATAAAGGGGAGGATGGGACATACAGAACTTAACTTCATTTGACTACAACTGATCAAGAACACACCCCAACAACCAGGGTTAGTCACTGGGCTGAACCTACCTTCTCCCCCATAGAGGTGTAGAGTGGAAAAGTGCCTTATGCTTTCCAGTGTCAATTATTATCTTGAGCTAACTTTTCCTGAATGGTTATCTTGAGATAACTTTTACTGGGGATTAAATCTTGTCTGTATATTGGTCTGAATGTGCTTACGCAGCCAGAAACAATCACTGACAGGCCTTTAACCTTAACCTGTCACAATTTTCTCTTATTAATAAAGAATGTTATTCCATAGTTAGAGCGAGTCCTTCATGGACACTGGCACTCACTGGCAGTGGGTAATATACCTGCATAAAGTGGGAAACCCCACTGAGGGGTCTCTCTTATGCTGTTGGTGTGTGTCCCTGAACAAGTCAGTTGAACTGTCATCCAGCAGGACTGTTCGTTGAGGAGTACCCATAATGGGACACTGGCACACTGGTAGGCACAAGGCTCTTGGCTTTCCAGGGTCACTGACAGGCTAATCAAACATGTTTGAGGAGATCTTTGTTTTTTAGGTGGCAGGGTGTTCTGTCCTTGCCTGCAAGGCACTTGCATGTTTCTGTAATGCACCTAGACCTCACCCACAAAAGTTCTTGACCACGGAAAATCCAGCAATAGGTCTGCAGCTCCCTATTCATAACTTAAAGTCCTTTTACACTATAGTTGCCCACTACTGTTTCTGCTACCTCATGAAGTGAAATCCAGTGAAAGAAGTGCCTACTGTTGGATTAAGCCCTTGAAAGGCTGTGCAATGAATACCAGAGAGAATCTTAACACTGTGTCCATGGAATGGTTCTAGAGTGATCTCTGAACTGTGATTTTGTTGAAAAACGTACTTAAACACCTGTCTGGAAAGGTTTTTAATGACCAAGCTTGCCCTGATTGTGGTCCAGAAAGCATCAGACCTGGCCATGCCACTGGCTTTGGTGGGAAAGAGTACCAAAGAAGGAAGAGCAGCAGGAACAGAGCATTCAGGCTAGCAGTAGGAAACATAAACCCAGACTGATGGGTAACTGTGTCTGACTATTGACATTGCAACAGCAGAGTCTCTCCTAATGGGGTGACAACCAGAGGCAGTGATCAGAGGGACAATTTAGCAACAGCAGCCGGTCAGAGAGAGGTTCCTTCCTAGTTTATTCTGATTTCTTTCAACATATAATGGGTATATAATCAGTCCTCCTATCTAGTAACAGGCATGAAATCATAACAGAATTTTAGAGTAAGATCCTGTCAGTATTTTAGCATGATCCACATCACATGAATTTGAAAATCTTATCAGCAGTTTTAAATGTAAATGCAGGGAGTACCACCAAGTTTAAAGAGCATTGTAAATGTGTGCCAGGACATACATCAGAAATGGTCAGCTGCAAGGACAGAAATGGGAAGCAAAAAATGCAGTCCAAAATCTGCATTGTGTGATTTAGAACAAAGAGAGGGAAAGATCTAATTAAATAATTCAAGTATAAATTCTTAAATTTGACTGAGGTTAAATGGTGCCCAATTAGAACATTTTTCCCTGCTAGGGACATATCTCATTTTTAAATACTCAAATACTAGAGAGAGTTGTAGGTTCCGCCATGCAGTAATCAAATGTGGCAGAGTGTACCTTCTCTACCAGGAAAGCCAAAGTAATTTGTTTACTTCCATAGGCCACAGCAAAAGAGGATTGTGTGGATTACTAGGGAATACTTTAAACAATTCTTCCCCCAGGACAAGATACAAGAGGCATGTTTATCTACTTTTCGTATTAATTTTTAAATCATTTATTATCCTTTGGAGTTAATGCACCATAGCAAAATTTTATTGAGTGCAGAAGTTATGTCAAGAATATTACTGGTTATAGAATAATGAATATTATAAAGAAAGTGGAAAATATTGTCCTGCTTATGGAGACATGCAGTCCATTTAAAGATAGGTTGCATGTCTTCTGCAAAGGGCAATTCTCTCTTGATAGTATTCTTGAGAGCTAAGAATTTGGCAATACCTAAAGGATAAGGAGCCCTGAAGGACATAATATTTTTTTCTGCACCAAAAATCACCAGGAAACTATACTGGCATCCAGCTTGGGAGAATTGGACTGAAATCTAGTTAAAGGATAAGGAGTGGAAGATAAAAGTCAAAGTGTTACAGCTTTTAAGCTGGACACTAGCCAGCAGTATTGTCCCATGGGAATCAGAGCTGGAACTGTTGCTTTTTCTGGAGACTGGAGTGAGTAGTAACATGAGTAGCGAGTGAGTAGAAGTTTTTGCAAGCACTTAATGAACATTTGTTGGAGGATGTTCTGAGTCATCAAGCTGTATCATGTCTACTGCTGGTGCTCCTCGGCTCCCTAAAATGGTAGATAGACCCAGGCTCCTGCCTTTCCTTCTGGAGGCAAAGAGCAGCTGAGCACCTCTGCCTGTTAAAGAAGCTGCCTCCAGATCAGAAGGGATGAGGGAATGGAGACAGGCTCACCCTCCTTCACACGTGCCTGTGTGAAGCCCAGAACAGGACTGGGCAGTTCTGTATGACAGCTTTGTGGATAGTTTCAATGAGCAGTCACCTCATCAACAGTACGCTTAGCAAGCAGATTCTAGTAGTGCTTATAGAGCTCAGTCTGGATTTCTTCTATTAAAATTGTTAGTGAGGCACCCATCATCCTAATTTGATTCAACTGCAAGGAACAATTTCATTTTCAATTTACTGGTCTTTTTTCTTTTCTTATTCTGATACTGGAATACATCACCAGCAGTCTTGATATTTTCAATTAAAAAAAAAAAAGCATTAGGAATTTCTTTTTTGAGTTTTCATTACTGCCTAAAACTTTAATTAGAAAGTGAGATCACTGTATAAATCAAAGAAACATTTCTACATTTTTAGTAGAAATGCAACTCACTGTCAGATCTGGAATTGGGAAAGCGTGGTGGGATGGCTCCTATGACTGGAGCTTTGAAACAGAAAAATACAGGCTCTTTAGGAAGGACTGAATACTAGAAGGGAGTGCTGTAGAATCACAGGACAAGACTTCTCTTGACAATTTTTCTGCCGTTCTTACAATTTTGACAAGGGAAGAGCAACTGATGTCACCTACCTGGATTTGTGCAAACCATTTGACAATGCCTCACATGACATCCTTGTCTCTAAAGCAGAAAGACAGGGATTTGATGGATAAACCACTCAGTGATTCAGGAATTAGCTGAATGGTTACACTCAAAGGGTTGTGGTCAACCATTCTATGTAAGTGGATACCAGTACAAGTGGCATTCCTCAGGAGTTGATACTGGGACCAGCACATTTTAACTTCTCTGTTGGCGACATGGGCAGTGGGATTGAGCACACCTCAGCTTGGTCACTGACAGCACCAGGCTGTGTGGGGCAGTCGACACTCTGGAGGGAAGGGATGGCATCCAGAGAGACCTGGACAGGCTTGAGAGCTGGGCCAGTGCAAACCTCATGGGGGTCAACAAAGTGAAGTGCAAGGCCCTGCATCTGGGTTAGGGCAATCCCAAACATGGATATAGGTTGGGGAGAGAATGGAATGAGAGCAGCCCTGAGGAGAAGGACTTGGGGGTGCCCATGGATGAAAAGCTGGATATGGCCTATCAACTTGTGCACACACTCCAGAAAGCTAATTTTATCCTGCACTGCATCAAAAGTAGCATGGCCAGAAGGGCAAAGAAGGGGATTCTGTCCCTCTGCTTTGGTGAAAACCCACCTGCAGTGCTGCATCCAACTCTGCAGTCCTCAGCACAGGAAATACATGGACTGTCTCAAGATTATTAGAGGGGTGAAACCTCTCCTATGAATGAACTCAATCTCGGCTAGACCCAATATGCAGGTAGAAGGAGTGGGGACTTTCAAATCTGTATAAAAGACTTTGGGGTGACCTTATAGCACCTTCCAGTACCAGAAGATGGAGAAGGCATGTAGCAACAGAACCAGGAGTAACGGCTTCAAACTGAAAAATGTCAGGTTTGGATCTGATATTAGAAATTCTTTACTGTGTGTGGCAATGCACTGTACATGTTGCCCAGATGTTGTGGATGACCCATCTCTGAAATTGTTGTGGTCCAGTTTGGATGGAGCTTTGAGATACACGGTTCAGCAGAAGTTGTCCTTGCCTCTGACAGGCAGCTTGGAACAAGATGATCTTTAAAGATCCATCCCGACCCAAGCTGTTCTTTGATTCTATGGACAGATTTCAACACTGTCTGAAGTTCAGTGCTGTTCAATAATGTCTGAGGTTCTAATTTCACACAGTCATATTCTCTTCAGCATGATGTTATTAACTAACATTCCAGTAGTATTTTTACATCCATTTGAAAAACAAGTTAGAGCCTGCCATCCTAACCACCGATTTCATCAATCTTAATCAACCCTGAAAGCAGTCTGGTACAGCCTCTTAGCCAATACCACTCTGGACTGACTTCTTGCAGGACTCAGCAAAACATGTTCCATCACAGCAACGTCAGCAGCATAGACCCATTTGTGCCGTCAGAGGGACCAAGGGGCTACAATTAAGCTTTGGGTTTTTTTAATCCCTCCCCAAATGATTTTTATGCACAGCATGAGTTCAGCCTGCCTGTGCTGTGGCCCAGCTAGCTGTGGCAAACAGGAGTTGGATAACCATACTAGATAAGGAAAGGCTGGTTTTTGCACAGGAAGGCTGACAGTTATCAGGAATCTGCTGCTGAGGAAGTCCCAGGCTGCTCTGAGTTTGTACAGCTGCATCTGAGCAAACTAACAGCAGCACAAAAGCAAGCAGCACAACTAAAAACATGTACTTATTTCTGCATGTGGCCTGCAATACTCAGTGCAGCCATCCCCAAGACAGAGGGCGAAAAGGACTAAATTCTTCCCACCTAGCTCCTTACACTTCCCTCTGATCTGCCAAGAATGAGCTTGTGGTCACTGCAGAGCACTTACTGCAGCTCTGGAGGCAGTGACAAATCACAGCAGCTGGGAGCACACAGATGCCAACTCACAGCCTTATTTCTTTTCTTCCCTGCTGTTGCCACTCACCTGCGGAGTATGATGCTCTGGTGCACTGGTCCTCAGTTAGGCACAGACCACAGACATTGGGAGCAGCTCTCCAGTGCCTGTTACAGGTATTCACAGGGGCTCATGCTGAACATGCTTTTTCAGTGAGTGTCAAATACATGCAGAGATACTTAGGCAGTGTCTCTCAAGAAGGACACTGTCTCAGAAGCTACCTGGTGATTTTCTTATAAACTCTGCACCATTACATTTCATTGTCATGGACAGAGTACATGTGCTGCACGTCATGTACATCAGACAGAGACAGCATTTTCTGCATTTGTGACTGCCACAATCAAGCAGACATCAGACATCTGTTCACATTTGTATTTTGTTGGCTTTTTTAAAAAGTCTTTATTTCCCCCTTCCTCACTCCATTTTGTTACTTGCACTATTCTTTTCTAAAAGCCTGAAACTTTTTACCCTTTATCACAACTTTCTCCTTTTCTTTGAGCTTCACTTGCCTCATTTCCTTATGAAAGACACTTTCGCTTAGCATGAAAAAAACTTCAATAACAATGATGCCCACTTCAGTCAACCAGCAGGTAAACTTTTGTCAGACAGGTAGACATAATGTTCCTATTTCCAGAATATCCTATTCTGACAAATATAAATAATTTCAGCCACAGATGTGTTAACATAAGAATGTACATTAACAGATAACAGAGTAGTGCTTTCAAACTCAGATACCACCCAGTTTTCTGAGCTGTATCAGCTTTTCAGACTTTGCACCATGTGGACCTGACAGTGGAAAGGAAGAAAATAAATTTTTTGTACCTGCAATCTGTATAGCACAACCAGTCTGGGCCAAAACTCTGAGAAATCTTCCAATTAATAAACTCACACCCAAGACCTCCAAACAAGAGATGTTTGTTTATACATAGACACACTCTGATTAACACTCCCCACTATATGATTTGTACAAAGCTGAGGAGCAGAATTAGAAAAAGAAAAAACATTTATTTTTCTTGAAGTTGAAACTCAAGCTCTACAGTTCTCTGATTGAGAATGGCAGTTTTCTTTGAAGTACACCTCAAAATCTGAGTCTATTTATTCACGTCATATTTTAACTGAAATAAAACATTTATTTTCTTAAATCACACATATTGCAGCTGATCTACCACTGCAAATCTAGAATGTCAGGAAGATATATGTAGCATTTATGCAAAACAAATCATTAGAATGGCCTCTGGGCTGTTTCTTCCATCTAGCAGGCTCCAGAGGCACAGCTGTCTTGAAGCAGGGACCTGAACACATTTTAACACCCTGTGATCATAAAGGATGAGACACATGGGAAAGGAAAAAAGCCTTCTTTTAACAGGACTTGTGAACTAGACCAAATACTTCAGATAGTTTTGTGAAAAACAAATACAGATTCTTCAGAAATTCCAATATTTACAAAGCAAAAAGCCCAGAGCAGGACTCTTGGCTTGCATACATTAAAAACATACAGCAAAGGTATGAATGCACCATTCCTGTTCACATCGTGCCTGTCTGTTCACTATATAGTTCAAAACATTTCCACTGCTTTTGAAAGCTTTGGGAAACAAATCAACCAAGTAGGAATCAAGATATCAAGATGCAGAACCTGCTGACAGTCCCTGTGTGCTTCATAATGGTCAGGGACTGGAAGGACTGGGCTGGATTTGCAGCTAGGTAGTAAGTTTCCACTTGAGGGAGAGACATGGAAACAAAGGCCTTGGCAGGGATCCAGGTTCTCTCTCTTCCTGAGAGACCCTTATGTCCTTTCCAGACACGTGTCAAGCAGGCTGTCTGTAACAGGCTGCCTTTTCTTGGAATCCCACATGCCATCTTCTTAACATCTGTGTAGAGTACATACTCTGTAGCTGGGAGCTCCAGGATCTGCCACTTCCTTGCAGGGTCCTCTCACTATCAGAAATGTGCCCCTGCCCCCCAGCCATCACTTTTGTCCCTCTCTTTGTGGTGCAGAAGCCTTTTCTTCGTCATACTACTGGCTATTTTGGGAGCAGCTAACATTCCTGACCATGGCATCTCACAAGTCTGTGGCATTTCATAATACCCCCTGAGTATGTAGTTAAACCACAGCACCAACACCAAGCTTTTCCTGCTCTCCTCTGCCTCTCTGCCTGCTGCTGTTTCCCCACCAGCCCTACCGATTCTCGGCCCTGGTGTCCACAGTGTCCCACTGCACCTTGCAGAGTGCCGTCTATCAGCACAGCCCTGGCAGCTCCCTCCCAGGATGGTCTGGTCTTGGGAATGCAGTTCCTGCAGAGGGTGAGAAAGGGTGCTCTGAGGTATGTCATGGGAGATAAAATAACCTTTATCCTCCTGGAGGCTGCAGCAGGATTTTCAAACCCCCCCCACATCTATGAACCCCACATATACACACTTTATATGCCATTGGCTCCTTGCTCCAGGCTTAAAGCAGCTGCCAGGCTCCTGCAAGTAGCCAGAGAAGATTCTACAGGCCTTCTGTGGAAAGGAAAGAGAGATATGACTCCCTAGTTGGGAAGTTATTGCTGTTAGGACTTGCCAAGGCCATCACAGCAACCCTGGTTTTATCTGGCCTGGGGTCAGGAAGGGCAGGCTCCAGCAGAACTGCTTTGGGATGGGATGTTTCAGCCCTTCTCTAACTGTATCTGCCCTCCCACAGGAACAGGAATGGGTATCCAGAACCCATGTTTCTAGGGCTACTTAACTACTCGCCCCATCAGTCCCTCTATGCACAGCCCTCAAGATTGTGTCTCATGGCAGCAGGAAGAGGTTAAAGGATAGGAAAGGGGCAGGAAGATAAGCTGCCCACATGCCACCACATGAAGGGTGAGCAGGGCAGGGAAAGAGGGAGGGAAGAACCAGTTCTCTGGAGTGGCTCTGTAACTTCCTCAGAATGCAAGAAACCTCAATGAGTCTTCCAAAGGGACTGAGGAGAGATTTTAGAAATTCATAGCCTCATGTCTCTGGCGATACAGAGATGCATGGCTGCTCCAATAAGGGGATAGGGAGAACAGAGATATGTTCCTCCAACAAAGCAGACACAAGAGTCACAGAAGTGAATGTAAATTTTTTTTGCACTATTGCTCAGAAAGTGAGTTTAGTGAGGAAGTTGCATTTGCTCTTTATTTAGGGAAAAATTCTTTACCTCTGGCATGATGTACATTGACTCCTGCAAGTTCTTTCTGCTCCTCTGAGTTTAAAAGTTCTAGGCCAATATATCCTTAAATAAGTTGTTCCCTGTACAATGCATGTACTGCTCCTTGATGTCTGTGCTGAAGAATTACTCCAGCAGACTTTCTGCTCTGGAGCCTGATGTTAGCACACTGTGTTTTCCCTGAGCTCTGTGCCTCAGCAACTTTATGCCATATGCAGCAATTGAAAGTATTAATAAGGAGTAGGCAGAGTGCTTCATCTCCCTTGGCAGCTTTTTCAACACCAACCCAATATCAGCAGATGCACAACTAGCCACTGTAAAACAGATTATTTTTTTTCTTCTCCTGATATATAAAATGAGAAACCCACAGAGGTGTTTAAGAAGGAGCTTTATGCTTTATGGCTACAAGCTCCATTGCTGAGGGGACTCAAAGCCTGAGCCTTGTGGGTGTGGAGGGCTCTCCCATCACCTAGACACACAAGACATTCTCCTCTTCTCAAACATAGCTCTCATGGCACCAGCCTTTGCTTCTCCACCTTCACATGCCCTGCTGGGTCACGAGGACAGAGCTACTGGATGGATCGGGACACAGCTCTCCCTACCCAAGGAAACCAACACACATAACTACTGATTAGGGTACCCATGAAGGCAGAAACAGAAATTATGGCTGAATCCATTAGTGTTCTGCTATTCCAATAATACCTTGTTTCAATAACTTTAGTCCTAATGCAGGAAAGATTCCCTACTGACTTGTGACTGGTCCCAGTTTCTTTAGAGAAATATAGTTAGAGTATACATTTAAGATTTAAAAAAAAAAAAATCTGTACCTACTTCCCACCCCTTTTTTTTAATGTAAAATACTGATGTTGATTGGAAACAAGGATTTATTTTAGCATCTCTCTGTATATGTCTGAGTACCCACATCTTTATCGAATTAGTATACTCTTTCAAAAATACGCTGTATTAAATTCATAATTAATTTCTTGATTATGACAAAGGTCTTTCAGGAAGAGTTTGCCTTGGCAAAGTTTTTTACACCTAGGCAAAACCACAGTAATGTTTTGTTCTTCATTTTAAGACAATAAAATAATCCCTTTCTTGTTACAAAAAGATATGTAATCTGAAATTACATGTTTTCATCTGAAGTTAAAAAGAAAAGGATCTCATTTCCATGTTGTCTGAAACCACATCACACTTTCTGTGTACTACTGTTCTGTAATTTCAGAAAGGATTAACTTTACACAACCTGTTTCACTAACATCCATATATTCACTTTCAAGGTGCTGTAGTATAAAACATGGATAATAGACCTTGAGATATTTGGGCAGTAAATGGAAGAACCAGGTCAACCAGAACTACAGCCAGCAATAAATACAGACTGTGCCTCCTTTCAGTTTTCTTTCCTTTGAATCCACTTTCAGGAAATTTGTTGATCTAATAATTTAATTCATTCAGTTATAGTTTTTTTCAAAGTTTTCCAAATTTAGGTGCAGTATCTTTGTGCTCCTGTATTTGGGTCCTTTTCAAATTAATTGCTCCGGTCAGATTCTTATGGGCAAATGCTCCTAAAATGCATGTCTATGACTGATATTGTTTATACACACTGTGTAGCAAAATCAAGACTTAACAATCTCTGGTTTTTCCACTTTCACATCCTCAAAATACAGCTGTTGTATAACTTTACTAAGATATTCTCTCTCGCTGTTTCATACATCATTTAATATCCCAGTGCACTAAGTGTGACCTTCACTGGGGTGGAACATCAATATTTAGCATAAATATTCTACTGTGAATATTTTTTTTCTTTTCAATATTATTAATGTAAAAACCTCTTCTTCTCCCAAAGCAAATAAACAGTTTGTTTGATTCCTTCTTTTCTAATATATTTCATGAAGGAATTGATGTCTCCTCCAATCATCCTCACTTTCTTAAACAGGGTTCTGCTTTCTGAGTGTATATATGTGAGTACTAAACATTTCATATGGGAGCTGGTTGACTTAACAATGCAAATTCACAACTTCTATTGAAAATACCTTATGATAGGTACTCTAAAACAGTTTCAGATTCATTTTACCCAATGAGGCATTTTTAGCTAATTAGAAACACATATTGCATGTTATCAGATATATATTGGTACAAAGGAAATTTAAAATCTATGTCTTATTTCCTAGATTTTTGCTTCAACTCATTCTTCCCTTCCCCAGCTCCAGTAAATCAAAGAGAAAATAAATGTGTGCATAAAATATGTGGGTGAAAAAGAAACCTTACAATACTAAGTCTTCAATATTTCCATTGATATTTACACAAGAGTTGTCTAGTTGCTTAAATGGGAGCTTTTTTGTTTGTATTTAATGCCACAATGATGAGGAAATCTCTGTTTGGTGATGACAAACAAGAAATGCAAATTGAGTGAGCAGATTACTAGAGTAAGGAATGGGGAGAGAGCTGTCCATGGTCAGATGGGTCTAAGTGTGCCCAGCTGTTACCTGAGTAGTGCTGGTGGGATACAATCCACCTTCAAGTGATGTGGCAGCTTAGGACAGTAAGTATAAATGATGTGATGAGAGTGAGATGCACATAATGATTTTTGTGAATGTAACACATTTTAAAATAATAAATAAGTTTATTTAAGTAAAGTAGGAGGTAACAGAGGAGAAGGGAATTTTTACTGTAGCTATAATTCTCAGATGTTTGATAAGCAATGTGTTAAACATCTAGAAGCCAAGAAAGCTGTACCTTTTGTAACATAAAAAGGAGCTAATTAGCAACAATTTCCAGTTGAAGAACAATTCTCTGAGCCTCCAAATGCAAATATTTTCATTATCAGATGATAAAATATGTGATTTTTATGTTGAAGAAATGGAACTGACTGTAACTTTGCAGTAACTTCAAAAATCCACTACTCCTGGTCAAAAAATACCTTCACTTCTTAGTTGTTAAAGTAATGTTGTAATTCAGATAGTTTGTTCTAAAAAGAGATAAATTTTAAAATAATAGCACATATAAATGTGGTCATACTAGAAAATCCAAATTATATGCTTGAATTTGTATCAGAGATGCTCTGGAGTGGAATGGTACCTCTGGCAATACAGAAAGAGGTTGCTGCAGTACTGTCATGAAGAACTACATGTGGAAGCTAATGCATCCCAACAAGAACAACAACCAGCAAAAAAGACACCTCATTACCAGCAGAGGAAAACAGGTATGGACCTTCTCATCCATACAGAAGGAAAGTGCTCTGCCTTCTTGAGCACATCTGGAGAGAAGATCATTATAAGTGGTTCCTAACCATCTGCTCCTTCTCCAAAATAAGTTAGTGACAAAGGGTAATATATACTGTCCCCAAAGGAAAAAAAAAAATTTTTAAAACCCTGAATTTCTTAATTTCAATACCAGCTTTCTTTTTTTCTCCTGCATTTATTCAAGTTAGAAGTTATGCCAACTATTGGATCCACACAAAGAAAAAAACATTCAGAAAGTTCTGGGTAATTACCAGGGGTCTTAGTTTTCCTTGTCCAGTCAGAAGCTCAGCCCTCATGATAATATCACACTGTAGAAAAGCACATTATTAGAGACATTTTGTGATGAGAAATCAGCAAAATTACTAAAATCTCTCTGCCTGAAAGAAGAAGGTTTAAACATTTAAAATAATTCTTCAGATAATACCTGCTAAAATGCAATACCACAAAAACCTACATTTCTTTATAGGTAAATCTTTAATTATTATGCACCAAATTATCTGGAAATTAATTGAATCAAAATCTGTTAGCCTTTGTCACAAAAGCAGTGTAATCCTTTCTGTGAAATGGTGTTTCTGAAAACACAATGCCATGCTACCCTTTTTCTTCCCATTTAATGTCTTCAGTTGCTCTTTGAATCCTTACTTACATCCTTTCTTTCTTAGTGACAGGTTCCATGATCTAGCTTTATTCTCCAGACAGACAAAAAATCACTAATGGCTTTAAAGGTGATGCATGTACAAAAAAAACCCCACAAAACAGCCCAACCCAAACCAAAATAACAGAACACCCAACAAAACAAAAAGCTGCAAATGATTAAAAATAAACATCTTCATTAATATTAATTAGTAAGTGAAATATTAGGGCAGGTCATCAAGAGTGTGAAGCAGACTATTCTGATTTCTGTTGATAATTTTGTTCATTGCTTTAGTGCCTTCTATGTTATTTCTACTTTTAAAATCTCACTTTATCTGCATAACATTAACTTTTCCTATCCTAGTCTTATCTTCCTCTGAAGTATGTAAACTCAATATACAAGCACAATAGAGCTCTTTTGTCATAGTTTTCTCTGTTTTCCTAGCTTTAATACATTATTTCCTTATTAGGAATAATTGCTTTCTTCATTTGAGTAGAGCTATAGTGTACACAGTACCATTCCTATCACCAATTTCCTTTTAATGAGTTGAAAATACTGTTGATAATATTTTTTGAACCAGAAACTCACCAGATCCTATCTTGACAGAAATTTCCAGTGAAAAAGGAATGTCTTGCAGATATTTGGAAACTTAAGCTAACCATAGCTTTTTTCTTCTCCACTCTGGCCCTGTGATATCTAGGAAACTTCAGCTAATTATTTCATAACACAGCTTATACCACATTCATGTAATCAGAAGAGGATGTGTCTCATTTCACTTTCAAAAAGGGCCGGCACTGGTGTTGCTCGAGCCTCAGCTGACATTCTGAGAGGTGCTTGGTGTATTTTGGTAGGTGTTACCTATATGTAAATGACAGTTGCTGTGTTTTCAGCCCAGGCTGGAAAAGCAGGGAGGGTCTCTGGTATCCTAATGTTGAAAAGACATCTGCTGGGAGGGCATTAGGTAAGCGAGTACATGTAGCTGCACTCAGTAGTTACATGAAGGAACTGTTATGGATAATGACTTCACTCACAGAGGAAAAGCATTTTTCTCATTTTTTAAATTTTTTCAGCTGTTTCCATGGCACAGTCTCATCTGCCCTGAAGCATCCATTTTGGTAGTCCTAAAAGCTTTAAGTTGTTTTAAGTTAAGAGCAGCAGTGGAGGAGCAGGATCAAGTGTTCTGACTTTGTGCTATTAGCTTTAGTGCTCAGGTTTTCCTGAAAGTTTCAGGTGAAGAAGACAGATCCTGTGTTCTTTGAAGCCTGTTGAAATCAGAGGGAGTCTTTTTGTGGACTTCACTCAACATAAACAGCCAGGAAAGTTATTTTATTTCCTTTTTTACCTCAGGCAGTCAGGCCAGGCCTCACAGACACTTCTGCTGTCAAAGGATGAAGTTTTTTGGTATCTTATCAACAGAAAGGTGCTCACAAAGGAGGAGTGTGACAATTCAATAAGCTCAGCTGCAAACACTGCTAATGTAATAGTAAAGAGATACATTGATTTTCATAAGAAACAACAACAAATCAAAAGAAGGGATGTTTAAATGTTACACATAATTTAATATAGAATTAAGCAGCCTCTGATATATTTTCATGGCAAGACAAAATATAAACAAATTCTTGAATATCTGGTTAAGATCTTATAGTTAACTTAGAAACTAAAAATTCTTTATCCATAAAAGTCTAACAAATAATAGTTCTTTCAAGTGTTTTGGAGAATATTAAAAATAAATCTGTTAATTTGCTAAATATGCTTGCTTATATGTAATTAACAATTACCATGTACTTAATTCTGTAGACTCACAGAGCTTAAAGTTAAACATTATGATCAGCATTGCACCAGAATCTCAGCATCACATGGTCTTGATGTAGAGGGTCTGGTAGACTGAGTTCACCATATCCCTCAGCAAAGTATTTCAATATTTAGCTATGTATTCCTTTACAAATGTTAGCTTTTTCCCAGTAAGAATTTCTTTGCCTTCAGCCTTCAGCTAATAGATATGACTGTGCTATTTTCTGCTCAATTAAGGAACCGTTAAACAACCATGTACAGCCCAGAGGGAGTCTGGCTACCAGAACATATGTTGAAATTTTGATGTGCCATAGACCACGTTAATTTTTCCTATGGCATCTCTCCATGTGTGAAATCAAACTTCACTTATTGAATGTTTCTAAAGTACCAAGGACCAAGAGAATTCTCCTGGGAAGGTGGAGGCCCAGCTGAGCTCAGCTGACACAGCAAGCTGAAACAACAAACAGGTTATTGTTTCTATATTTTGGGGGCACTGCAGCCTGAGCAAATTTAAAGTAGTGAAAAAGGCCACTGCTCTTGTTCCTGTCCTATTCATTGAATAAATGAAGGAAAAATGGTAAGAGGGTGAAATACATTTCTTTGCAATACAAAGTCAAGTCAGCTTTCATTTGTAAGTTCTTTCATACACTGAAACCATAGTTTTGATTTTGCTTACTAAGGAAAGTACAGACTGTCACTCTATCACAATCCTCATCTTCAAAGCCTAGTAAAATCACAGAGGATGAAAAATTATTCAGAAAGATCAGGCAATCAGAAAAGATAGGAAAAAAAACACTGAATAAAATACATACAGAAAATTCTGCACAGGGTGTTTAGTACTGTCTTAAACCCAATATCTGTGGGATTAATTATTTCATGGGCATAGTATATATCCATAGGAAAATCAGACACAAGTATTTCTGTGTTTCTTTTGGCTTGAAATGCCAAAACAAGCAGGTATATAATACTTCTCCTCCTGTAAGTAATACAGAGACACAGTTTTGTGAGTATTGAGTATTATGAGTATTGTGAGCATTGTGAGTAAATATTTGAAATTTTTAAAATCAGCATGTTAGATTGCTATATAGGGCTTTCTCTTTTTGGACCTTTATTGCTGGTATTCAGCAAATGAAGTATTTCCTCTTGTCATGTGTACTTTGCTTTTCCTTTTGCCAAAACAACATTATGCATACTTCTATTTCCTAACATTTTAATCATTAAATTCGACTATAGAAGATGGGTTCATAAAGTCTCAAAAGTCTTTATAAAAATCTTTATAACAGTTTTTTTTTTCATAAAAAGGAAGAGTAAAATATTGTGCTCATCTTCCAACAGCAAAGCACAGTTCCAGCATGTACACTGATACTGTCTCTTATCTGTGTTTAAAAGTATGTAAATGCTTAAACAGCCTTGAAACTCACATGCAGCTACTACTTACTGCCATATTTTCACAGTATATTTTTCTCCATAATAGACATTCCTTTAACTCTCTTTGCCATTCATATAAATCAATGTTTTTCCAGTTGATCTGTAGGTAGTCATAGGAGGACATATTTCAGGGTGTTACAATAAACGTGGATATCTTCTGCATTATTTTTAACAATAAAGTAAAATGTTGCACTGTTTTGGTTTTTTTTTTAAACTACGCAGACAACAGTGTCATTTCAAACCTTGATAGTGATGAATAAGTGTGGTTCCTGTTCCACTTGCTTTCCAAAGACAGTGCTTGAGTTGTCTTCTATTTTCTAATTATTCATTGAAAGTGAAAAGAAATGGCATGCTCTAGGCAGAAGATAATAGAAACAGAAAACACATGATAGATGTTTTCTATTATTTTGAATTCCTGACATTGCTTGATGCTTTTCTCATCTCATTATCAGTTGTCAACAAACAAAAAAAAAAAAAAAACCCCAAAACCCAAAAAAAACCCAAAAAAAAAAAAAAAAAAAAAAAACCCCAAAGCCCAAAAAAACCCCAACAAGATAAAAACAAAAGAAAAACCCCAAACAAACAAATAAACAACCCCTCCCAAAAAACCCAAACCCCAAACCATTCAAAATAGCATTCTCTTTCAGGAAACAAAATCTCAACTAAAACATTATGTTCTGCTTTCACACTATAGTAACCTCATATGTTTTGCCTGCACATAGTTCCTATAGGAGGAGGCAGGATTAAAAAGGACTGCCTTCTATCTTTACTAATGGACTTAGTGTAGCCTAAGCAAGAATTCTGGCCTTGATCTCTGAAATACAAGTATACAGCTCAATTTCAGTGATTTTGAAATTAGGCAGGAAATTTCTTGAATTATTTCACTGAATGTCCTTTCCATTAAATGCACAACTATTAGAAATGGTCACACCACAAAGTCCTTTCTCTCTTCCTCTGTCTCCTCCCCACCCTTCCTCTCTCGCCACTATTGTTCTTCACATACACAATTGTATGTTTCACTATTTGTTGCTTCCATTTTTTATACAATTCTACGTAGTTAATCTCAGATCTAGTGAAACTACCAACTTCCCACCATTTCCCTGGGAAGATTGTTTCAATGGCCAGTTCTCATTGCAAACTTTTTTCTCTTTTGTCCAGTTGGAATCTCTGCAGAAGTAACTTGTACCCATTACCCCTCCTCTTCTCCATGTGCCTCCTTGTAAAATGTGAGTCTCCATCTTCTCTTGTGGAAGGCTTTATTCTCATGTTACAGTATTTAGGATAGCCACCCTTCAAATACTGTAACATGGGGATAAGGCCTCCCCCAAGCCTTCCTTTCTCAAGGCTGAACAAACCCTGTTCCCTCAGCCATTCCTTATGTGCCAGGCTTCCCAGCCCTGTGATTGCCTTTGTGGCCCTCCTTCGGACCTCTCCAGCCTGTCCACATCTGCGTTGTGCACCAGGGGCCAAAACTGGACACAGAATTGCAGGTGTGGCCACTGTGTGGGGTGGGATAAGTACTTTATCTCTGCTGGTGAGGCCCTTGTTGGAGCCACTCAGGATCTGCTCCCTTTCTGTGCTGCAGGAGCACTCTGGGCACTCAGATGGAGCTGAGTCCACCAGGAGTGCCAGGCTCCTTCCCACAGAGCTGCTCCCCAGCTGGGTAGATCCCAGCCTGTGCTGCACTCCTGGACTGACGTTTTGCTTTTCCAGGTGCAAAACCTAACACTTGTCCTCACTGAACTTCACAATGTTCTCATCAGCCCACTATTCCAGCTTATCCAGGTCTTTCTGCAGGGTGGCTGTCCCTTCCCAAGTGTCTGCTTCCTCACACAGTTTGCTAACATCATTGAACTTTATATGGGTACACTTGATCCCATCTTCAGATAAGTTTGCCAAGAACAATTTTCCCTTGGGGACTCCATGCTGGCTCCTCCCAGTCATGTGCTTCACCTGACGTGTGATAGCCCCCAGGAGGATTCATTCCTAAACATTCCCAGCGGCTGAAGTAAAATGGGTATCTCCATATTTTCCTGGATCCTCCTTTATGATCTTCTCGTAGGTGGGGGTGACATGAGCCTTCTACCAGTCTCCTGCAACATTCCTTGATCTACACGACTTCCCAAAGATTATGGAGAGTGGTCTCACGATGACATGATCCAGCTGTCTTGACCCCTTGGGGGGATATCATCAGAGCCCCTCGAGTCATATGGGTCAAGCTCCAGCAACAGCTCAAACATCAACTCTGCCTTCACTGACAGCAGATCTGTGCTCACATCAGCCTGGGTTTTTGTTCCCGACACCTGGGGCCCAGCAGTGATGGTAAAGACACATGAAGAATGTGTTGAGAATCTCTTATCTTTTGAATCAAGAGCTCAACTCCCCTGTTAACAGCATGCCAATATTTTGGAAGGCTTTTGTCCTTCTGTACACGAGGTGCAACTCTTACCCGGGAAGGAAAGGCAGACATAGCTTTCACTTCTTTAGGCTCATAAGTATATCTGTTTAGTTTAATAAAATCAATAAAATTACAGTGTAAGAATTATCCTGATATACAACATGACCAAATATCAGACAAGCAGTCTCAGACCAGAGGTCAACATGCATCTGGCCTATCTGAGGTGCTGGTTCTCTTCCCACGAACTTAAGAAGCAGGAACATGAAAGGCAGGGAACAAAAAGTCATGTTTTTCGTGCTCTGATGCATAGCCAGTGTCACTGATCTCACTGCTGCCACGTGAAATGCTGCTGGCGGTGATGCACACGTTGATGCCATGCGACAGTTACACCCTCCACCCTCTCCCTCGTCTTCCTCCATTCACCCTTCCTCCCATCGAGACTTACTTGGAATGATTTCTGCATGTGATTTCAAGACTGCAGAGATTTCCTAATGTACCCTTCCTCATCTGAAATGCCATCAGAAATCCCAGGGCAGACATCCAGAATCGTCCTTGTACCCAAGGCCCCCCACAGCTGCATGCTGAGAGCTTTCATTGTCACTGTTCAATAAGGGTCTCAAAAAATGTTTACCCCAAACAAGCTTGCTGTGTGTGCTACTCAGCAACACTAATCATGTGCCAAGAACAGATTTTAAAAATTTTTATATAGCAGGGTAAGTGTCACTGATGAACAGGTAGTGTCAATACAGTCCCATCTTATAAAACTGGTATCCTTGTGTACTCTCTGCCCCAGAAATGAGACAAAAGGAAGTGCCTATCTCTCTCCAGATATAAGGAACATAGAGTCCTAAATATTTTTGCTGTGTCACACATGCTAGATACTTAATGTAGACAAAAGTAAAAATATGAATATTTCTAAATGTACAGGATAGATTTTGAAAAAATAATCCTCAGCCTTGGAAGTGGAAATGCTGATGCCTGATGAGTTATGCATCCTGAAAAGGAACTGATGCCTTTGAACATTTTACATTTTTGTGAGCTAAGTGGCAAAAGACAGCTCAGCAGCAAGCTGTCATTTGTAAGAACACTTGTTCCATTTTCTCCTTCTATGCATCCTAGTAATTTGCATTACTCTGGAGATGAAGGTAGACTTCATGGTGCTCTAGACTTCCAAGCCATGCACTGCTTTACTAAGTGTCTGTATTCCAATCTTCTGATGTAATTAAGAATGTTCCTGTGAGGAGACTCCTGCTCAAATTGCTTCTAGAATTTAATCAAACTTCTGTAGTCCTTCCTGACATTTCCATGTCTCTGACAAGCTGTTTCCCTCCCTTTAAATTAAGTGTAAGTTGTTCTTAAAGCCCTATCAAATGAAACAGTTCATTGTTATCAAATTAGACTTTTATGCTGAGCAACATTGAGAAGTAAAAGTTGGTCTCAGAAATCATGTATGTTTGCAGCTATAAACATCCTAGGCATCTTGAAAGGGTGAAACCAAATTGGATGGAAAGGATACCTTAGGCATAGAGAAAATCTTTGACACAGGTAACAGATGATGTCATTTTTTCTCAGTAAGGACTGTTCATGTTTGGCACTGTAGTTGATTTTCACCAGATCTTGTCTGGAGGAGCTCATTATATTGCTCATTTTGTTTGTATTGACTGATTTTTTATCCATACTACATGAGCTAAGATTCAAAATTATAAGCATGCTGAAGATTAAAACAGTGATTGACACGTCATTACATTAATTTGCTTATACTGGTGGCATAAAGAAAGTCCTCAGAACCTGCAGGCATCTTTAAGTGTTTTATTAAATTCCTTTCATGATTCTTCAGGAACTATATGTCAATCAACATCATACTAAGCAATGCTCTTATAGAGTTCTAGAAGCCTTATCATTCTTGCTCTTGTCATAGTAAGATTTACTTATTTTACATAAAGATATTAATTTCATCAGAGTTAAATGAGCCAGGCCACTGATCACATTATAGTTACTCTTGGGAGAAAAAGCATTCATTGGAGAGCTGGAGGCACAGATAGGTTTAGAAGAGTTTTAATCATCCATAATCATCATAGTCTTTATCCACTATAAATTTTGGAAACAACTAAGATGAAAAGTCGTAGTGTCCTAAAAGGGGAAAAACAAGTGGTAAAAGGACTATTTTGAGCTTGTTCAGGCTGATAGACAGACAGCAAGATGCTTGAAATGCTTCATTATAACTTCAGTACTTCAGGACTGTAGGTAGGACAGAGAGCTCTCAGGAACTGCAGAGACACTCAGGGAGGCCATTGCAAAGCTTTGCTAAACTGCACCTTCAGGATTTCTCTGGTCTGTTCCGCCAGAAGCGACCCCAGTATTCCTGATCCCTGTAGTCCATCCCAGAAGGAGACATGGCAGCCCTTCAATCCCCTGTTCATCTAGGTTTCTCTCCCAGGAAAGATCTGTGCTCATGAACAGGGGGCTGGAATGAGCTGCTACATGAGCTACCCACACAGGGCTGGTAGGTGTGCACAGTGCACTTTGGGTCATGTGTTTCTCAAAGTGAATGTTTAGTTTGAGTGTGACCGTCTCACAAAGCAGACAATTCTTAATTTCTTAGAGAAAATGTGTCTCTTGATACAATCATTATTCGTGAGGAGATTGAAAATTACTTTCCCCATAATTTCCAACCTTTGCTCCTTGATGTCTGTAAACTGCTTCCTAAGCAGCCTATAGAGAGTACAGAGCAATGATTACAAAGTGGATTGTAATTAAATTAAAACAGAGTGTGGTGGGGTTTTTTTCCCAGAATTTACAGCATGCAGAAAAGAAATTTAATGTGAGAGAAGTATATATACAGAGTGGTTTACTTCTGTGCCTCTAACTTGGCAACAGCTATTTCCAGGCTCCAGGCTGCTCTTGGTCAGCAATTTGCCAACACTACTAGCACAATAGTACCTTCTTCATGCAAGGGCTATTCATTTGTCCTCTTGCCTGTCTTGACAAAGCAGCCCTATCAGAAGAGTCAGGTTACAAGACAACATGTCCTGTCTGTGATGAAGCTACTTTATCTATATAATTTTACCTTTCCTAAGCATTCAGGACAGCTGCTATCGCATGAACATATGAAGGGAGTTCTTACAGTTATATTTCTTATGTCTACTTGAACAAAGGGGAAAAGCTTTCGCAGCTCATCTGGGTACTGTTGTTTGGACTGAAACTGATACAGCCCTAGACTTGGGCAGTAAAACAAGACAAATCTCATTATAATTAATAGCTCCATTATAGTATGGCCCTAGTTAACACTAATTCATTACACTAGTATTGATAGGAAATACTGCTCACAGTGCTGTGTATTTGAATAGCACATGTACCTTGTAACCACTTCAAATGTGTCCAAGCTGACCTTCATTTAAGGCCTAACTGTTCATACTATTTCCTATATTGCTGTGAATAGCAAAAGTGTATTTGAATCTCTCTTTTAACTTACCAGAGATGCAGACAAGCTGGACTGGATTTCACCAGCCGCTTTCCACTAACATCTGGCCAGGGGGCAGGATCAGCTGTACTTTAAACATCTCTGACAGTGAACCATTCAATCCTTTCTTAAAGACCTAGAGAATGGGAGTTTAGTATGAGAATAAGAGAAGCATTAAAGATGTTAAAATTAAAATAACTGATATTTGTTATTTTCTATCTGACATCAAATATTTATAGTTTGTCAAAGTAAGAAATTAGATTGGTTTGACACACTTTGTTCTAGAAAAAGTCACCTCATGGAAGATGTTTGTTGTTAATTTTCCTAATAAATTTTAGCTACCTGCAAATAAACAGTATGTTTGCTTTAGTACTTTTTTTTAGTACTTTTTCAAGAGCTGGAGCTAAACTTACCTCTCAGGTAATATTTTCACTCCAGGGAAAGGACTGCTATTGCCTTTTCTAGTGATGCACTATGCTCCCTGTACTCTGTAAGTTCTCAAAGATAAGCACAAAAAGGCTGAGACTACATTGATTAGTTCTTTAAGCATCTCAGTGTTTCATAAAGCCCAGCCAATGAGTGAATGTTTCATTAACAAAGGGGGAGCTTTTACCTCTATCACTGGTTATCAGTGTCTGCTGCGCTGCAGCTAACCTTTTAACAGAAGTCAGATGCAAGAGGTTTTTGAACATTTTACCCTTCTCTGTGTTATCTGTCAAAACCCCACTGAATTTGATAGACAGCAGAATAATTCTTTGCTTGCACTGCCTTTTATTGACAGCATCCCTTAGAGATGCTTTTTCCTACATGGCATTCCTTGCAAGTTTTATCTTATATCTTCATAGTCTTTGATTTATCTTCTACAATTTCATCTTTATGTTTTTTAACATCCAGAATCTGCATTACGTCCCACTGTAGATTTCCCTTGGGTTTGAGGTCAATGAAAAGTGCAGGATTTAACCATGTCAACCCATTTTTCCCTACTTCAGCTGGGAAGTCAGCATGCATGACTCCTTGCTGGTCACTGGAGGAACTGCCAGTTCTCTTTTCCCCTCACACCATTTCCCAGAAAATCTAGGTGGCTTGGTTTGGGGAGATGCATTAAAGTAAATTAATACTTCAGAGGTGCCAAAGTAAGGAAAGACCATCTCTTTCCTGTGGCTATACACTCTTGTCATGGATCTTTTGCCAGCCCTGGCAGCTGTCCAACCCTGAAATACTGAGTAAGCCAGAAGGAAATTGGGTTAGTTTTCTGAGGTTTTGCTAAGCTGAACTGACTTATGAAGGAATTTTACGTTTGATTGAATGGGTAGATTGAGTGGCTGGGGCTGGAGTAAAGGGACTATGGGAAGGATTTGAGATGACACCATATACTGGGGGGAGAAATGTAAGAAGGCAGCCATTATACTGAACAAAGGTATGAGTTACTTAAGTCATCTTTGCAACATTTCTAGTCCTCTGCCTAAGAGTGGCAAAGTGCAGGTTAGGCAGAAGTGAACTAATTTAACTTTTTAAATGAGCCATGTTCTATAAGTAAATGTATCAATGTGGGTAATCTGCAGCTCTTTCCTATTTTTACCTTATTTGACTAATTGAAAGCAGCCTTACAATTTTTAATTTATTTATATGCAATTACTCTTCTGTGAACCTCAGCTCTAACATTTAAAATTGTTACCTGCTATTCTACAGTGGTGTTCATCAATAAGGCCAGTGTTGCATCCTCTGCTTTCCTCAATGATAGCAAGTATTACTGATAACTGCTGAGAGGAAATAATGAAGAAATAAGATAATTTTTCTAATTGTTTCACTTGAAGAAAATTAGTTACTTGTATTCATTCCAGGGCAATGGAAGTGAAAGCATACAACACTATGTCTTCTTTGTATCAGAAGAAAAACTGCAGAATGGAAAAACTTAAGTATTAGTGAAGATACCTTCAAATGATTTTGTGCTAAAAGACAATCCTGATTGGGCTATAAAAAAAAAAAAAAATCAACAAAATTAATCTCTTTTAATATCTATCTTGTTTCCAACAGAATTTATGAATATTGAATCTATTTAACACTGTGAACTAGTTCAGTGCACCACAACCAAAGACCAATATGTTAATATGTTCACCTTAAGGTAACCACATCACTGAAATGTAAACAGACCCAGGAAAGAAAAGATTATTCTTTCTTACGCAGAACAAGATGAATAATATCAAGATAAAATATTATTTTTTATCTGGGACAACCCTTATTATCTCAGAAGAGTTTTTGATAAAAGCAGTGCTCAGACTGTCCTCTGGTGTATGTCAGTACTGTGTTCACCGGAAATGTGACTCACTTCTGGTGTCATTGTCCTAAATTATTTTAAGGTCTCTGTTTATCTCAGCCTTGTAAGTACACTTTTGAGTACAAACATACTTGGCTATCTCTTATGTACAATGGAAATAAAGGGGATTCTGTTTGTAAATGAAAAGCAGAGAGATGCTTTTTAGTACTCACATATGGAATTTAGTCCTCCTCTGTGATCATGAATGGAAAAAAACAGTAGCACTTGTAAAGACCTAAAGAGCTATCTCAGACTAACTCGGTGTATAACATTAACAGCAACACTTGTTTACAAGGCATTCTGTTAAGAATTACATCACTGTGCTGGCTAATGTATTAATACATGAATAGAGCAAAGAGATTAAAAAATCCTTTTAAGCAGTGTTAGACTTAATAAAAAACTAGTCTGCTGATGTAGAACAGTATCATTAGCCCATAGTTTGTTAATTAATAAAAAATAGGGCTCTGTGTTCAACTATTAAGTGTTCAGCTATTCATCAAAATATTGAACATTGTTCTGCAAATAAAATCCAAAGAAGAAAAACAGGGGGGGAAAAAACCCCAAACTCTGTCCCAGAGATGTGAAAGTGAGTCAAAAAAGCATTTTCCTGCAGCCACCAGAGATACATGTCTGGGTTCTTGTTCTGTGATGAAACTTAACACGACATTAATTGATTCTGAATGGTCCTTGGCCTGACTTGTTACTGCTAAACTCGTCTAAACAGTAGAGCAGTTACTATGTAATACTAAGTCTGTAATATACAAGCAAAAGAAGACTTGAAATTAGAGATAAATCCCTCCAATATGACCTGCTTTCACACTCAAAGGAACTGATCAATAATTATGTTTGTGTATTCTGCATGCTATGACATCCTATCAGTATGATCTAATTAACATTGCCTCAATTTCATAGGATTATTCTTTGAAATGAAATTAAAAAAATAATTAAAGCTTAGACAAGCCGACAACCTGTTAATGAAAACATCAAAAGATTTTATAACAAATTAAACATGGTAAGATCATCCCTGGAATTATGTTTATAGTCTATTTACAGGGTCTTGCAAGATACAAATTTCACAAAGGACTTTCTTGGGCCTCCTTTGTTCTTCTGTTCTTCTGTTTGTTTGTCATTGTTGTACTGTCAAAACAGCCAAGTGTTTCTCGTGAAGCTAGTCATTCAAACAAGGTTTGCACAAGTGGGTGCAGGAGATTCTCATCTGCTCAGTCTGAGGTAGAATATAAAAGAAAATAATTTGATGCAAACTTTTACTAGTGATCCTAATCATATCTTGCATAGAAATTTAGACAATTATTTGGTTTTCTTTTGGTTTTGATGACAAGAAAGTCTAGAGATAATGCAGCCAAAGCTTTTTTATTTAGAGAGTTTAGTAACAGGAAAAAAAGCTGGAAGGATGAAGCACCATAGCCCCAACAATTTCAGCTTGTTGACAGAAACATTAAAGAATGATTAAAACACAGTAAGAACTGCTATCTAGGAAAAAAAGTACAAGAAATTACTTTTACATTTACATCACTAACACATCAATAAAATGATAGTAAGGAACATACTTTTTCTTTTGGTATTTTTTAGACTTTCTCTTATGACTATGGTGTTTTTATGTAATTTGTTCGCTTGGTCTACCTTAAAAGAAAATACTGTGAAGGATTCATCATTCACCGATGAACCAGAAATTGTGATGCATTATTTAAGGAAATAAGTTTTTTGTCTCTCTTTGTGTGTTAACTCTCCTCCATACATCTCAGTCATTTTCTGATCACCAAAACATATCATTCTTTTTAATACATTTTCAAACACAAGGGAGTTTGTGAAATTTAACAGCCTCATTTGGGGGGAAATTCTTATTTTATTTATCCCAAAGACCCAGTAAAAATACTTTAGACCTCTAAAATCTTTAAAATGATGCTACATATGGTGTTGCCAGAAGCAATCAGCCATTAAGAAAATATATCTTCCATCCATGGCCAAATATTGCAAGGCTCAGGGAAAGCTTGGTATCATAGGGCTGAAAGAGCTGAATAGAAGAGGTTGGTGATATTTGGTTTTGAACTTAAAAAACTGCCACAGTTATGTATCTCTTTACAGTTATCTCTTTATTTATACTATCAAAGTAAAATCAGCTCTTCCTAAAAGGACCTTTGCAGTTAGACTGTCAGGGCAGCAGCACATGATGTGATACCCTGTACTTGCACTAACTCTTGTTTATGGAGGGGCTGCAGCCCTTCAGCCCCAGAAGCTCACACCACATTTAGTGCATCAGAAAACTTCATATCCTAATTAAATATGGGTGTAAATTATTTTTCAAATGCATAAAAAGGAGGTGGAATGTCAGAAAAGTAGGGCTAACTGATTGTTACCTTTCAGCCTGAAAACACATGGATTTTGTACCTCAGGCAGGACACTACTAAAGTTTGTTGGGCACAAACAATGCAGATAGGCTAGTGTTGTTTCACAGAATATCATAACAGTGATATTCTGGTAGTCATGAAATAGCAGAAGCTGTTTTGAGGACATTTAAATAGTCTCAATCACTTCTTAGATTCAATTCAGTGTTTGTTAAAGGTGCTGCATATTGTACGGGGTAGGACAACTCCTGTTATTTCAGGTTAGATTCACTTAGCAATTTTTGTGCTATATATTTGAAAAATATTTGTCACCTATTGATCTCAGTTTCATAGGCGACTTCAATTTTGGTATGAGGTTGCCTGAATATATGAATCTGATTCATATATTATTCATAAATAATGTATTGCTCTTTATAATTTGTAATATTAGAAATTAAAATCTAATGTAATGTGGCACCTAGTACAAAGAGATCAATCTAAGCATTCTGAAGGCAGAAACTGAAACAAAGAGGAGGTGGTTTCCTCACCTCTGAAGATCTGCTGAAGTGGGTCATGACAGCACGATTCTTGTGGCACATTGGAAGTGAGCTGCTTGTCCTTGATCTTGAAGACTGATGCCTTTATTTCTTGAAATGTGTGATGTCTGGCCTCATTTGTCACCTGGTATCCAGGTAGGATTTAGGATAGGAGGACTCTGCAGGAGGATCTGGACAGGGTGGAGCACACGCCAAAGCCAGCAGTGTGAGGTACAACAAGGCCAAAAGCTGGGCCCCGCCCTTTGGTCACAACAACCCCAGGCAGCTCCACAGGCTGGGACTGAGTGGCTGGAAAGCTGCCCGGAGTGCTGGTGGTGATGGCGACTGATCATCAGCCAGGGTGTGCCCACGTGGCCAAGACAGCCAAGGGCATCCAGGCCTGGATCAGCACTGGTGTGGCCAGCAGGATCAGGGCAGTGCCCATCCCCCTGGGCTGGGCACTGGTGAGGCCTCATCTCAAATTCTGTGTCCAGTTCTGGGTCCCTCACCACTATAAGAAAGAAATTGAGATGCGGAGTCATTACTGAGAAGAGCAATGGAGTGGGGGAAGAGTCTATAGCACAAGTCTTGTGAGAAGCAGCTGAGAGAGCTGGAGAAAAGGAGGCTCAGGGATGACCTTATCACTCCCTACAACTGCCTCAAAGAGGCTGTAGCCAGGTGGGGGTCAGTCTCTGCTCCCAGGCAGCCAGAGACAGGACCTCAAGTTGTGCCTGGTGAGGTTCAGGTTGGACATGAGAAAAAAATTTCTTCATAGAAAGGTTTGTCCAGGCCTGGATCACCCCTGGCAGGTGATGAATTTATTAACCTCTGCAGGTATTTAAGGAAAGACTGGACATGGCACTTAGCCCTATGGTCTAGTTGACACGGTGATGACTGGTCAAAGCAATGGACTCAATGACATTTGAGGTATTTTCCAACTTAAATGGTTTTGTTAATATGTGATATCTCAGCAGAGACTAAACAGCAGGGCCATCTCTTCAGAGCAGCAGGTTGCATCTTCCTGTTGGGGAAAAAATAATCACTGCAGCAGAATCACAAGTTTAAGTATCAGGTTCTGCAGGATGGTAGGGTGGTTTACCAGCAATTTAAATATATCTCAGGATGTATTCACTTATGTATCAAGATATATTCTGTTGTATCTTAAAAGTATGTACTGGAAACAAGCGAAAATTTTGCACAAACACAGCGCAAAAATGCAACCCAAAGTCTGCACATGGCCCTCAGCCTAAGAATAACACCAGAGACATGAGAAAAACAGGTAAGCTGGTGTGTTTTGTTCCTTGCGCTCTGAAGATCCTGGGCCTGACATCTGGGTACAAGCCACCAAGTGCCTGGCTGCTGGTGGGATTGGTGGAACACTTCAGCCTTAGCACCTACCAGAAGGGTTTACAGAAAAACCCTTTTCCCTTCTCTACCATCACACCTAAGTTAAAGAGCTCAATTGGGGCACATATAAGGTTTGGCAGAACAAAAGAGAAAAGCCCACACTAGGGATCAGAACCAGGGTGTCTAAATGGACTTTTCACACAAGTTTATGTAGTCTCAAATCACAGAAGAGACCAATTCACTGCTACTAGAGTCATGCCCTCTCCATTAATGAGGAGAGAAAAGCCTAAAAGGAATAGGCAAGGATGTTTTACTGCACTCCATTTGACCACTGCTATGCTATTACCTTGATAATTACTTCAGTAAATGTGTAAACAGCATTTACCTTGCAAGTCCTTTTCCTGTTGTAATTATATTCCTGGCTACCATTTTCTGCAGAGAAAGAAAACATGTACTGCAGATGTAATTAATCTTAAAACCTGAAAATCTGTGAGAGAAAGAGACGTCATCCACAAAGAATCATGAAAGTACTGTCCTCATGACAATGAAGACACTGAGGGCTTCAACAGGACATTCAACAAGATCTCACATTAGCAAAGCTAAAAATGATTGTCCAGGCTAAGGTTGAAGGAGACAAAAGGACAGAATTGTTGCCATCTTCTTCAAAGTGAAATTACTGAAAATTAAAATGATCCAAGGAAAGCTAACCATTTTATTAATGTAAATTCATCAAATATGGAAAAGAAAGGTGACAGAAAGTTGCCAGAACCTATGGCATAAGTGAAAATGTTCTGTTTCGTTACTGTTGATGTAAAATTGATCCAAGTACTAAATTAAATTGAAAATAATAATAATAATTGTGAAATATGAAGTAGTATACCAGGTCAGCTCTAACACAATGGAAGTAGTAATAGTCCTTCAAATCTAAGGAACTGAGCACACGATAGAGAGCAACCTTTCTGTGACAGCACACAATGAAGGATATGGTGTCTTAAAAACACATATGTCACCTTGGTTCTACTCTGGTCCCTGACACTGCAGACTTGCTTAGATCAGCATCTCTTATAATCTTTGTAGCCATCTGCTGTACAGCTGGAAGGTAAAAAGATCAGGTTTAAATGCACATCCCAATTCATGTAGAACAGATTGAATCTCATCCTGCTGTCAGCCACCAAACAAGCAAGGAAAACATTTCTACACAGATGATTATGGATCAAAGGAAACAAATGGTGAGCACTGGAGATCTAAGTCAGGATAAGACTGATAGAATCATTGCAGTTCTTTGGTCAGTATAAATGCATCCTAGGAAAAAGGCCTAGGAAAAAAGCCTAGGAAAGGAAAGCCTGGGTAAGTGATATGTTCAGCCTGTGTGGAACTGTGTGTCACTTCTGAGAGAAATGCAGCTGAGGGTCAAAGCATATTAAATCATTTGCCTCTGGAGTGTCTTTCAACAACAGGCCAATAATGCCATTTGTGATGATGTTTCTTGTGGAGAAGTTATGAATCAACCTTAAAAGACTAAAATTTTCTCTTCCATTTTATTGAGTATCCAGAAGATTGCGTGGTTTTTGGGGCTCAGGGGTCCATAAAACTGTGTTTGGAATATCATGACAATGGATTTTAAACAGAAAATATTAAATACTGAAATTAAATTTTTTTTTTTTTTGACAATCAAATTGAAAGCATCACAAGGAAATTTCTGTTGGCAATATCAATATATCAGCAGTTGGTGACAATCAGAGTCAGCAATTCTAAAAATTTATTATAAGTAATTTTTTTTGCATGTCTACAAAGTAGGTGTGGAAGTCAATATACAAGCATAATGAAAAAGGAATACATATATAATTTTAAAACATCATGTTTAATCTATTGGTTTGGTTTGGTTTGGTTTGGCTTGGTTTCTTTGCTTTATTTTTTCTGATTTGAATGCCAAAAGGATATACCACTATGGTATATAATGTTCTTTTTGACTCTTTTTCTATGATGGGTGCATGAGAATGGAGACCTGTGAGAGGAATTTTGCCTCGTTAACAAGTAATGGTACCTAAGTTTGGAAACGTGATGGTTGTTTTAAGAGCTACCCAGACAGAAAGAAAAACACAAAATAATGGTAAGCAAATAAGAAAAGAAACAGATTTTATATTCTTTCATAGAAAATAAATGTTTTTATATTAGAAGATGTCATAATGGAAGATATTTATAGCATAATATTAGTAGATAAGACATCTGAGAAGCAAACATGTCACACTGTGTATTAGCAAGATATATAATCTGTGAAAAATAGGGAACAATTTATCAGGTTGGTTGTACAGTGAATAATAACATATTTGTAATAAAGTAGGAATTAGAGATTATAAGTGCTCATAAAATTTCTTCATGACAGAAAACTGTTATAATGATTCTGACTCATTTTGCACTAAAAAATTAAAAAAGGCATTCAGGCAAGATGTCTGAAGAGAGAAGATCCAAGGGCACTTCCTTTCAAGCATAAGAAGCACAATGCAGAGGCAAATACTTTGCTCATTTGTAAATGGGTTTGGTATGCCAAGAGAAACCAAGGGCATGTAAGGTACTCAGAGGTCTGTTCACTGACATCACTGAATCTAGATTAAGCTATTCAGACATTTGGAAAAGATCTTTGCCGACTGCAGGTAGTAGACTGTGGTAAGACAAGGAAGACATCTTTAGAATCTCCCAACATAGCAATCAAGATGTAAGTTTTATGAACAAGAGATAGAGGTAACAATGCACTTTAAAACTTTATACCAGCTAACTCCTCAGCTGGTATATGAAAGTAGGGATGAAGTTTCACTGCCATAAAATGTGGCCTTGTGAAAAATCTATTTTACAAAGTGGTTCTTTCCTTTCTTTCTCAAATACACATAATTTTAGTTATCTTCACTTTTCAGTCCCTCCAAATGACTTTTTCATTGTGTTTTTAAAGTTTAAAACAAGATCTCTCAAAACCAGCATGAGTTTTCAACTGCAGAAAATCCAGGATGCATTCTATTAATTTTTATGTACTTACGTTGTAACTCTTTAAAAGTTCACCTGCATGTCTAAATGGGCATAAATTATGCATGTCATTGACACTTGACTGCATTTGGATGAGTACTATTAGGACTGGAGAAAAGCGCTATGTTCTGCTTCAGCTCCAGGCCCACCATCGTTCATGGTAGGATCTGGCTCTGGTCAAGGGTATTGAGTTCTTCTCCATCTCTATATCATGAGGTAAAGAGAAGAACATTTGCCAGACAGTCTGTTTCTGTTCTCCTAGGAGTAAAACCCATTGTGCTAATGAGCGATGCAGGGACCCCAGGCAGGTGCAAAGGAGTGCTCTTTATTGCCAAAAACATGGCCTTTTTACGCAGTTAGCCAGTTATCAGTTTACATAGTTTTAATGCAAAACAAGCCCAAGTCAACCAGCCACCACACCCCACAGCATGGACATGCGGCAGTCACGCAGCATGTCTCTCATGTCTCTCTAGTCCAGCTAAGTCACTCTCCCGTAGTTTCCTTCTACAGGATGGAGCCATGTTACAAGGCCTTCCCTTCATGAAGCCTTGCCCATTGGCGACACAAACCAACAAATTTTTTGAAGACAAAGAAACTATGTTGAATCCTTTATCTTGTTCTGGGTCTATATGGACTGGCTCTCACTTTCCCAAGGCAGCAGTTTGCAACAGTCAAAATAATAATAGTCATCAGACTCTTCCAGAAATTTTAATTATTTCTCCTCAGTTCAGCAGGTCTGCACTGACCTCACTGATGGGTCTTCGTGTTGCTTCTCTAAAATGTATCAGTTACTTCATACTTTCCCTCATGCTAAAGGTACAGATTTTGTTGAGTTTCTTTAATGGAGAGGCCAAGGCTAAACCAAGTCCTACAGTAGACACAGCTACATATGGGATCATGGGAGTGCAGCCCTCCCTCCTGATACCATTCCCTGCTTTCCATCATACTCCTTTTTTTTTTTTTTTCAAGTGAGCCTACAGTGATATTCATTGACTCTGATAGACAATGTGTCTTCACTTGATTTAAGTGTTTGGGGAAATAAATTTGTACTGCTAGCATACACAATGCCTGAAGCTGAGGAAGACACAGATGCCAGTCATCTACTTGGCTACATTCCCTCATAGGGAGAGAGCTTTGTCCGCTCTGGAAACTTACCAAGACTGTTTAGTGTATATTAATTTTTTATTGCACAATATCTCTGTGCTTTACTGCACAGAAAGAGTCATATTCTTTTCTTGTCCTTCAGCTGCCTCCATCTGCCCTGGAAATTTTGCCAACGCAGGACAATAGTCAGTGGGACTAAAGTGAGTATTGGAGTTAAAGTGCTTAAAACAGCTGGACAAATCTGCATGCTTGAACATTCACAGCCAATAGCCCTGAGGGATCCTGGCAGCTGGAAAAGGACCAGGAGAGCTTCCTGGAGAATCTTGTACTACTGATATGCTCCCATCTATTTATTTTAATTAAGTAAAGACATTCTATATTTTTGTAGTCTGCATAATGGCATTCTGGTATTTTTCTGAAGCACTAACATGATTTAGACTTGATATATGACTGAATAAATTGGTGGCAGACTATGGTGCAGAAATTACTGTACCCAGTGAATGCCTGTGTAAATCCTGGGATAATTTGAGACTATTTTTAAAAATATCATCTATGCAGAGATTTTTTTGGTGCAATTTTTTTTTCTATTAATCTCTAGTGAAATTTGACTAATTTGATGAAATCAGGGCAAGAATGTTTTAATCCAGTCATCCAGTGTGCTGTGTCCCCCTCCCTATTGTAACGCCTCTGTGCTGTGACAGAATAATCAGTATGTACCTCATTACTTATATATTAATCTGTATGACCCCCAACACTAATGAGTGTGTTATGATATCTTTTATGGAGAATATGTCAAAAAACATGTTTCCTTCAGGCTCTGTCAGATGCTGTAATCCAACTGTGTCAAATTGCCATTATTTTAATTGCCATTGAATATTGAAGTGGCTAATTGTGAAAAATAAGACTGGTCATTTCTCACTGACTGAGTAAACATATAGTCTTCTCTAGTTCTACTATATCTTAGAGGAAACATAATTCTATACCAGGAAATTAATTTTACTGTTTTTATTTCTCCCCTGTATTTTTCAAGGCTTAATATGTATTATTATGCTTTTAAAAATAATTACATTCTCTCAATATGCATTGTACATACTTCACTTTATGTACTTAAAGAAACAGCAGTAGAGACAAAATGGGGCTTTTTCAAGTTTCATTAGAGTTTTCAATGAAAAATTCTTTCCATCTTTTTGTACTAGATAATTAAAAGGTAATGGATTTTTATCTGTTCTTCTGTGTTTTTGACATATATGCATAAATTTGTGGACAAAACTAGCTGTAAACACACTGAAGTGTATGAACTATAGAAGACTGAACCCCCAATTTAACAGATCAAAAAGTACCCTGTTTCATTACAGCTGGGAACAGAACTGATTAAAGGGTATCAGAAACATGGAAAAACAGGAAAGGAAAGATATTGGTTCCTGCAATCTCAGGATGTTCACGCCTTTGGGATCAAAGGCAAATTTAGATCATCAGTGGATTTCCTGCATAACCTCACATTGTGCTTCTTCCCCTGTAGTGGGTTGACCCTGGCTGGCTGCCAAGCAGCCACCAAAGCCTCTCGATCACTCCCCTCCACAAGTGGACAGGAAAAGAAAATATAAAAAAGGGTTCATGGGTTGAGATAAGACCAGAAGAGATCACTCACCAAATATTGTCAGGGGCAAAACAGCCTCAAATTAGAGACATTAATTGAATTTATTACTAATAAATGCAAAGTGTGATAATAAGCAGAAAAATCCGACTTTAAAGCACCTTTCTCACACGTCTCTCTCCTTCCCAGCTCTGCTGCTTTCTCCCCAGCAGCACAGAGATAGACAGGGAATGGAGGTTACGGTCAGTTCATCATATTGTTTCTGCTGCTGCTCAGGGAGAGGAGTCCTTCCCCTGCTCTTGCCTGGAGTCTCTCCCATGGGAGACAGTTGTCCATGAATTTCTCCGTGAGTCTATCCCACAAGCAACACACCTCCGTGAGCTGCTCCAGTGTGGGTCACTCTTCCATGAAGTGTAGTCCTTCAGGCACAGCCTGCCCCGGTGTGGGTCACAAGTCCTACCAGGACCCTGCTCCAGCCCATGCCTCCCACGGGTTCACAGCCTTGTCTCAGGCATCCACCTGCTCTGGCCTGGGTCTATTCCAGGAGCTGCAGTTGGATCTCTGCGTCCCCTGGGACCTCCATGGGCTGCAGGGCCACAGCTGCCTCACCATGGTCTCACCACAGGCTGCAGGGGAACCTCAGCTCTCATGTCTGGAGCACCTCCTGTCCCTCCTTCACCAGCCTGGGTGTCAGCAGGGCTGCTCCTCTCACATATTGTCACCCTGCTATTCTCTGGCCACAATTACACATGCGCAATAATTATTTTTCTTAAATCTGTTATCATGGAGCTGTTACCACCATTTCTGATGGGCTGAGACTGGATCTGTGGGACATGGAGGATGCCTCTGGCAGCTTCTCACAGAAGCCACACCTATAGCAGTCTCACTAACAAAACTTGGCCATACAAAGCCACTACGTCCCCTTAAAAATTTTATCTGTCTGGTATTTTCCTTTGCAGCACTGAAATTAAGTAAACATTAAAGGGAATTTCACTTTTTCAGGAAACATTAATTGGTAGGATGGAACAAAATTGCTAATAATATTACTATAAGCAATTCTGAAAAACACTTCATTAGAAATGTAGCTTATAGAAATGTTTCATGATAATAACAGTGTTTCTTGAAAAATATCAATTATATTCCCTTATAAAAGACAAGATTGAAATAACAATGTTATAAAGGTACAAAAGATATAGAAAGATGATAGAATGAAATTACCCTGAGATATCTGATTTCAATTCAAAGTGGTTCAAATTCAAGACTTCCTTAGAAAAAGACTGAATTTGCCAACACATCATCAGTCAGTTCGGATTTGAAATTTAATTAAATTTTGGCTTTACATTTTGGGATGCATTAAATATTACAAACTTTATTGCTGTTACAGCAGATTCAAAACCATGCTCAAAAGGGTAATACTCATGAATCACATTATCAAGTAAAGGAAATATATAAGCCTGAAAACTACAAAAACATCATGTTTTCAAAGAGATATAAGCCACTTTTCTATTCTATGGGCCATATCAAAGCAAAATTTTCCTGCCATTTTCACCATTAGATAGTTCATATAGTACAATAGTATGACATAAAAACATAAAATTACTGGAAAATTAATTTTGATTCCAATGAGATACTGGGGTTTTTTAAATTTCAATTTAAAAAGGCACATAGAAAGGCTTGTTAATCACAGCACAGATACATATTTTTAAGAACACACAGATAAATATTTTTAAGAACTGGAAGTTCTCCATTCCTTAACAATTCTGCATCAATTGCTATGGAAATCCATGAAAAGTGTTAGCTACTTTACCTGCTTAATTATTACTGTAATTATAAGTTTTGGGATCCAGACACAGAAGCTTATTAAATAAGCTTTCTTGCTGAAGATGTTTATAAATGCCACATTTCCCTCTTTGTCAACAGTGTATTGTGACACTTAATAAATTGGGGAAGGGTGTGTCAGCTTGATGTTTAGAAAAGGATTAACTTATATCTAAAGTGAGCTATCTTTTGAGACCTTGTCAAAACGAACAAAATATTCTTATACTTTGAAGTGTCAGCAAAAAGGTGCCATCACACATCAAGAAAAATTGTTTGCCAAAGAAACTAAATATCTTAATTCACTAAAATCACAAATAGTTATTAACATACACCTAAAAAATATGTATATTAAGAAGACCAGTCAAATCAGTGCAAAGATTTACACGCTTGAGGTTAAGCAAGGAACAACAAGTGGAGTTTTTTTCCCATCCATGGTGCAATTTTTGTATGACCTGGTGATTGAATGGATGACATGGTCACTGAGTTGCTGTTTCAGGGAGATGGAACACGTTACATTCAATAAGCATAGAGCTAATTAGTCTGGCCAGTCAACATGCTTCACTAAATTAAGGATAAGTTACAGCAAGACTGTCCATGTCAGTCCTTGTCAAAAGGCATCAGTGGCAGGCAAGTGGCCCCACCTCACTTTCCTTAAACCCATGCTCTTCTCTGTCCTGCCACTCCAAACACTGACACCAGCTGACCATTGTGTTGACCATTCTTACACCATGCAAGATGTCAGCATGGAGACTAAAACCCATCCTTCCAGGCAGAAGATAGAGGAGTGAAATTCAGAAGCTCATACACTGATATCACACTAGGAAAAAGCAGACTTACTGGAGGAACGCACACACCGTCATGCCAGCACCGTGTGCTCCTTTCCCTGGCCAAAAGCCAACTGTGCTCACTGCCAAAGACAGGTGGGCACCTCTGGGCTTCCAACAGGCTCCAACAGGGGCATACACACAAGGCACTTTGAGGGAAGATTCTCAGTTTTGCCCTTTTTTGTTTCCAGAATTTGGTGTGAAGCAAAAATACTGAATCTCTATCAACTTGTTTCTAAGGTGTCAATAAATAGATATTTCCTAAAATGCTTGTTTATTAAAATATTCTTGTGAATATGTGGGTTTTTGCTAGGTCTAATGGAAGGTGTCTGGATCCATTTCAAAACAGATTTCTGGGACATTTCTGAGCTGCTGGCTTCAAATACAGGACTGCACTTCACAAGTTGAAGTCTAACAACTTCAACATTAAGCTTTTTCTGTACCAAGCCTGACATACATAACTGGAAAAGCTAATTGAAGTCATCTGACCTCCAGAAAACTAGTGTTGCTATGACATTATTAAGAATTTTGTCATGGGGATTTTAAAATTTTTCTAAGTTTTGTGTCTTCACAGATACACAGAGGAGCAGGACAAACATAACCCTATTAATATTCCAGCTATTGTTTTCTAAATAACAACACCTCAGTGAAATCAAGAAGTCCTCCAATGCTTGTAGTACTTTGTTTATTCAGAGTCTTAAATTGTCTCTGCACTTACAGTATAATTGAGAAAGAAATAAAGAGTCCATGTGTAATACAATTTTTTTAAATGAAACCTCTGGAATTTCAACTATGCAGACTCCAATTTTTAATATTTTTTTCACACAACTGTGAACATTAAGCTTTTATCACATATACCTCCTGTACCAAGCTTTATCAAGAAAGACAGCTGCAGGACACAGCTACTTTAAATAAAAATTAGTTTAGAAGTTAGCATTTATTTAAAAGTTACCAATTGGCCTTTAAAACCACCTTAAACATAATCATGTCTCTTAAGTTATAAATTTTTATTTCCTTCTTCATCAGAAAATATTAAAAGATAATATCACATACGTAAAACCCATAAAATACTCTACACTCACTTTCATGTGCTTTGCTATAAATGTATTTTAGATTAAATTTAAGTATCAGCATAATCCCTAATTCCTCTTAGCAACATTAAAAGAAACCCAGCAGTTTTTCTCATCATACAAATGAAAGAAATTTCAGAGAAAAGAGTTTGAATAAAATCCCTATATAACACCCAAGCTGCAAATGCAAAAGAGACACGTAATTTTTAGCACACTTACCCAGCATCATGTGCATATGAGACAATGCAAACCTTCACCCTCCATGCCCTCCTCTCAGGTCATTTGCAACACCAGCAAAGTGCTGCCATCACATCCAGTGAGGTGCAGGGGACACACAACTCTTGCATGTTACCTAGACAGTTGTCTCTTTTGGGATTGGAGTGCTCAAGCACCTACAAGGATACATGCCTAAGCAGCCTGGCTCTGGAAGGATTTGAAGTTTTATTTTGGTTCTGCAACTTTCTGATTGCAAATCATTAGCTGGAAACACAGGGCTGCTCAAGTGCGTTAAGGTAAACGGCTTCTCCAGCAGAGTTGATGTGATCCTACTGGTGTCCCAGTGCCTGGGAACATGGTCCTGGTGCAGAAGGAGCCCCTATGTGAACCACTTTAAGACTGATGCGGAGGTAGGGCTAATGGACATGGTTATCTGGGTGGCAGAGAGTTGCTGCTTGTAACATGCCCCATTTTTTTGTCCTTCTGCTGTGCTATGGAGTCACAGTTGTTTTACACCCTGAGGACTAAGCCCACACTGTGTAAGGAATTTAGACAATTTTTAATGGTGAAAAATCTGCAGAGCAGATTACCAAATTCAAGGCTCAAGCACCAAATCCCAGGATGAACATGCTTTGCAAAGTACTGATAAACTCTCCCTGTATGTGTGTGTCAGGTCTGCACAATAGTTTTTCAAACAATGGGACCAGCTTAGCAAGGATCTCTTAATTATCCAAAATCAATTATTGTAACTTCAATTTTTTCATTTTATTAATAGTTGAGTCAGAAGTTATTACTATAACTCTACAGAAAAGTAGGAAATCAATAACACATGCAGAGCTGTGGAACTTAAAATAAAAAATAGAACCTTTGAAGCCATCAAACACTTAACTTGTACTTACAGTTCATCAGAGACACTCAACAAATTTATGTAAGAACTTTTCTTGCAGTGTTTACTTACTCATGGCCCTCAGTGGTACCAGACTGCATTTACTCAACAGGAGGAGAAGGAGATGACATTTGTTTCTCCAGTCTGCACCTTGGACAGTCTCAAGAGCAGGTTTTGTCAAACAGTTACACTATGTATGGGTGACGAACAAAGCATGTGGTACCAACACTCACATTATTATGCCTTTCTGATTAATCACAAAATCAAACAACTGAAGCAGTTTAAGCCACTAGAGACTCTAGGACAGATTATCATCTACTGCAAAGTGGTAATACTTGTGCTGATTTTGAAAACTTGGCCTTAGGAGGAAGGCACTGCAGTTACGGACACCAGCATTCAGTGTTTGGGAGCAGGAACCTGCAGTGCTTTAAACAGCAGATCACACAGATGCCCAGCACAGCACAGACTGACACTGACTTTTACTGTATTTTATGCAGTTCATCTTTTCCAAACCCACCATCCTCCTTTTGCTTCCCTGGAGCTGAGACAAGCAGTGCCATCAGGAACACCTTGAATTTCAAAGGGGAAACAGCACTATCTTAATATTTCACATCACACTAAATTGTGCCTTTACACTGTTCTGATTTCAGCACTCTGGAAATCCTAGGAGTTGTACAGCAAGGTCAGTGATCAAAAAGAGACGAGCAGAAGTTGAATCCCAAAAATACAGTGGCACTGCTTGCCACTGACTACTAAATAAAGATTTTCTATAATATCATCTTTTTACTTTCTTATCTCCATGCCAACTCAGAGTTCTAGGTAGCACCAATCTCTGACATCAATGGAAAAGGAAAACAGTAGCAAATGTAGAAGGAGAGAATACTAGCTAGTTGGAATTAATATGAAGACAGATTTTTTAAAATATGCTGTCTAAACTTTTTTTTTTTTTTTTTTTTTTAATTCAAGCCTTTTAAATTGATTTCTTGCATTGATTTCTAGGCAGGAAAAATTTCAGTAGCCCATCTTCCCTCCTTTTTGCTTCAGCTTAACTGTTTTGGAGAACTTAAACCAGACTCATTTCTAACTTGTCTCCCACGAATAAAAATGCTAGAACTTACTTGACTCACAAGAAGAGTTTTCTGAAATACACAGACGTGGTTGGTCAGCCTAGTGCTCTATCTACACAGTAGCTATCAGCTGAGTGTAATCCTTAGATAAAAGTTGTCTACACTAATCATCCTGAACAAATATTCCTGAATACATAGTCAATATAATCCTGAGGTCACTTTTCTATCAATCTTATCATCTTTAACTTGAAAAAAAGATCTGCACATTGTCCTTCTGTGAATTTAATCTGATAGTGTTCAAAAATGCAATAAAACAATGTCATAGTTAACACTGATAAAATAAATAGCAAATACGATATATGAATCAGTAACAAAAAAGTATGTCCTTCTTTCTTATTATTGCTATAAAAATTGGTAATTCTTCTGACAATACGCATGTTCACTTACTAGCTTATCTGAAGATGCAAAGGCATATTTTTAAGATTACATTTAAATTATTTTCTTGAAAATAAAGGATTTCCCTTTTTAATATTAGTCTATGAGAAAACCATTTCAAAATAAAAAAAAAGATCAGGCAAATGAGGCCCATTAGTAATGGCATCACTCTTAAATAAGAACACTTAAAAATTATTCTAGGAAAATTCTATCAGTAAATGAAAACATGTGACGTGGGAGGTAGTAATTTCCAGCACAGAGAGAGAAGCAACAGAGAAAAGAAAGACAAAAAGAGGGTGTAGATGTGATAGAGGAGAATGTTTGCTAGCTGGAATCAACATTATAACAGAGCTTTTCTCCATTATAGGCTATTCCACTTCTGGAAACTTGTTATCTGTCGCCATGATTTTCCCTTTTATTCTTTTGTCTTTTCTGATTTATCATGCAATACAATCCACTAGATCTGTCAGAGAAAATTAGCCAAGACTGACTGGCTTGCATAATCTTAATATCCCCCAGAAGCTGAGTTCAGAATAACTAGTTTAAATTCTACATCTTTCTTCTATTTCTTTTCTTAAAGGCTATGTTTAGTTTCTGTATCTTCTCTGTAAATCCCCACAAAGAAGAAACATTACCAGAAATATGTCACCTTTTTTAACTATAGGACTTCACTTTACCTATCTCCATGATTTGAGCATACAAATTACTTTTCAAAAGCAATTGCTTATACCTTTCATTTCATACTCTTCTGTAACACTGGAATCTAGATGGTGTCAAGTGGCACAGTTTCTTCTAGTATCAGCACTAATTTACATCAGCTGATGTCTTGGACTTTTCCATTTCTTAGTTCTTATGTTTATTCATCCCCCTCACCCACAAGGGATAACGCTTTTAAATACCATGCAGTTCTTACTGTCTATCTTTTTTATCATCCTCACTGGATTCCTGCAATACAAATGACATTCATATTTTTTTCAAGTGAAAATATAGAGAAAATTTGGCTTAAAATTTCAAACCTATTACAAAGGATATATAGCTCCTGGAAATTGCAGTGTTTTTACAATGGAATCAAAATAAACATCAACCAGCATATATGTTTGGACTTGGGTTTTTTTTATGTTGAAGACATGAAGTTAGTTAAAAACTGTGTCTTTCACCTATAAGCAACCACCTTCACATTGTAGCTCAGTAGTAATTCTTCCTCTGCAAGAATAACTCTAGAGATCCAAATTCTGATAAAGTTCAGCTAGTGATTAATGTGCTGGACTGGAGGAATAGAGTTTGTTGAAAGAACCAATCTATGGAACATCTTTGCATAACTTATAAATATCTCTCTCTGCAATATACACAGCTAGCTCTGACTCCACACAATCTCAAAAGATTTTATGAGAGAGGTCTTTTGGAACACAGAGTAAAAACAGAGGTGAACTTTGTTCTTAAACTTGTTCAAAACAAGACAATCTGTAGAACCTTCTGCTTTGTACCTGAAATCCTTACAGTTAGAGCAATCAAACCTGCTTTTTCAATATTGTTATGCACAGGTAGATACAGAAACAACAGCTGTTGTTTCTCACTGCAGCTGTTTCCCCATCAGTGTTCTGGCTGCAGTCTGTAACACATGATTGCACAAGTTCTTGTACTGTATGTGACATTTTGCTGGTCTGGGGGTGCAGCTGCCCTTCACCACTGTCCTCGTACAGTGAGAAGACAGCATTAAAGACAGGAAAATGTCGAGTGTCAGTCTGTCTTTCAAAAAGGTTGATTCAATCCAAAACAAGAAAGAGGAGATTTGTATCTTATAAATAATAGAAAAACTCACACAAAACTTGATGACTCCAAAGGTGGGAAAGGAGATCATGGAATATGTGTCCTCCAGGATTTTCACCATCTGAGTGGGGTAAGCCATGAACAGCCTGACCATTAATGTTACCCCTGCTAAGAGCAGGAAGCAGGCCTGAATGACCTCAGAAATCCTTTTCTACTGAAATTTTCATACAAAAATAGAGAATGACGATTTTAATGGGATTTTTAATAAGTTTTTGTTCTATAAGCAAATACAACCAGCAACCATCCTTCATTAACCAGTTTATCTGTTATTAAAAGCCTGCCAATATTCAAGATCTTCTCAGTATGATACCCTCTCTTTATTTCTTAAGCATTTTGACCATAAAAGCTAACAAAGCAGTGTTCTGTACTCCTCACCAAAACTTATGGCAACAGATAACCCATCTCATTGCTTTTCTTTTACAGATTTTTGCAAGTCAGATTTTGCTGCATCAGTTATGGATTGGAGACTTCCCTTAGTGGTCATAATGACTAATTTCAGTATTTATTTAAGTTTAATTATCATTGCTGCTGCCATTACTAAGTCATTGATGACATAAGATGAAATCTGGAACTCTTAAGAAAAACAGAATGTTTTCCACACACTTATAGCAATCGTTTTGTATCTCTCTGTAAATAATAGTATCTTTAAACAAAACTATATAGTTAAAATAATAGTACATGAAGGAACTTAAGTTCCATCCATTTATTTTTCTACTCTGAACATACTTTAGAAACCCCCAAAGACAGAAACGTTTTGAAGTAAAAAGGAGAAACATGTAAGAATGGCAGATATACTTTAGGTGGTTGCAATACAGCTGTAGAACATCACTATATGCAAAAATCAGCAAGAAATGTAGCATCTATAAGCAAGACAGTAGGAAATAAAAATATTAATTGCTAAGGGGAACACAGGCAACAGAAACACAGCTGAACACCTTGAGTTATGTGGTACAGGAATTATTATGTTGTGATGGTGTTTATAGCACACACATAGAACTTCTGGAGATAATTTTTTGTGTTTTACCCTTAATGATATTCATATGCTGTACACATGACTGATTTCTGACACTTTGGGCCATGATGTCTCCTAAGCCCAGAGCACTAATAGGCATCCAGAGACACTCCAATGTGGAGGACAAAAGGAAAAAACAAATCACAATAGTGGCAGTTTAAAAAATTTGGAAAGTGACGGGGATGCAAATAATAATTTCTGCCAGAGGAGAAGACTTCCCAGAGGAGAAACTGCTGCTCTGCATTGCAGCAGCTAGAAAGAAGTAAGAGATGTTGGTCTTGCTGTCTGTATTGTACTATGCAGAAGCACAAGAAAAAGCAATTGGCTGGAGGAAGGCAGAAAGCATCTTTGGCTGTTTTACTACTGGCGTGTCATAATGTGCTTGTCATCACCACCACACCAACAGCCACCATTACATCACAAAGTTACTACTGAGTTTCTGTAGGGATTACTATCTTGGCAATGGGGGGGGCNNTGCTGTTGGGGAGGTGTTACTTTCCCAAAGTATGAAAGTGGGTGTGGTAGTGTTGTGTTTGGATTGGGTTTTTTTTTAATGGTGAAATGTGAATATTGCCCATAATTTCACTGAAAACAGTTTTATTTACCATATTAAAGATGTTAAAGCACAGGTAACACAGAAGTGGAGTCACTCTCTGACCAATGAATTCTGAATCAACCAAATACATATCAGTGCATTAGTAAACTGTCTCTGCCATTTTTTTGAGGGGTTTTTATGTCTGGGGTTTTTTCAGTTATCCTTGCATATTCATGAACATTGCTTGGGTTAAATATCAAATTTTCTTTTACAGAGATCTTAAAAAAAAAAAATGGAAAAAAGTTGACGTACATTTTAGAAGTCCCAGGATGAAACTATTTTGTCTTCTTATAGGTAGTTTATAAGATAAAGGCAAATATGGAATAAGAACAAAGTCAGAACAGAGATTTGCTGTGCTATTCCAAGCAGCTGACTTTAAATTATTCAGAATTTAAAAATAAAAATGCAAAGGGAAGATATAAGGCTTATTAATCATATTAAGTAAGCTCATATTAATCACATTAAGGATTGTTCTCATAACTGTCATCTGTTTCCTCCTGCATGACTCTGAAAAATAAGTACTTAATGTCCATTTCCCCAGATGATGACAACGCTGCATGATTCCAAAGAGGCTGGAATGATCACACAGAGGAAGGATACAGGTGCTCCAGGTCTCTCCTCTGTGCTTGTGGTTCCTGCCTACTTGATCTTGCAATACTAGAGTGAACAAAAGTCCCACTCAGGGAATTTCCTGGGTGCAAGATGAAGTCCCTCAGTAACTCCTAGCACATAATTTAATTCCATTCTTTCCCACAGTTATAAAATTCACATTAAAATGATATTTGTTTGAAGCAGAAGTCATTGTAATGCCATAGCATATAATTAATTGGGGCTTAGCTGTGAACTGGATCAGCCTTCAAGAGAGTGCAGGTTGGGGGACTATCAAAAACCACTGCTACTTCTTTCAACCCTACCATTTAACAGTGAAGAGGAGCAACCCCAAAGTCTCAAAATTGAATAGTTGCTAACAGTTGGGTGCTATGAATGTAGATTTACATCTTGGCTCAGAGTAACAGACAGCACACTCCTATAAAGATAGGGAGGTTCAACACTCACGGCACAGTGGAGGTCAAAATATAGACACTTCACTGAGCAATGAGGATTGCACAGCCTCAGGGAACCTACTTTACTCAGTGTGGTTAAAAACACATGGTTCATACAATTCAAGTCGTAGACTTACAATTCATATAAATAATACATACATTTGGCCTCCCCTCCCTCAATTCTTTCATTAATAAGGAAATTATCCACGTTTAAAATAGTTTTTCATAACAGAGGTTGAAAGACTAATCTTCAAAGTATGAAACACTTCACCATTTCCATGTCACGGGTCATCACATCACAAGTTGGAACCATTTCTCTCAGTGCTGATTTCCACTGGGGTAGAATTAATTTTCTTTGCAGTGGCTGGTGTGGGGCTGTGTTTTGGATTTGTGCTGAACACTGAGTTCATACTATAGAGATTTTTTCTTTATTGCTGATCAGGCTTGCACAGAGCCAAGGCCTCTTCTGCTTTTTGTACTGCCACAATGGCAGTGGAGATGGGAATGCCTGGGAGGCTGGGAGGAGACACAGCCAGAATAGGTGACCCCAGCGAGCAAAGGGATATTCCAGACCATGTGTCATCATGCTCACAGTATAGAGTGTGGGGAAGAAGGAGGAAGGGAGGAAGCATTTGGAGAAACGGAGTTTGTATTCCCAAGTCACCATTATGTATGATGCGGCTCTGCTCTCCTGGACATGCTGAACACATGCCAGCCCATGGCAAGCAGTGAATTCATTCCTCAATTCACCTTGTTTTTTTGTGGGTCTTTTGCTTTCCCTATTAACTGTGTGTACCTCAACCCACAAGTTTTTTACCCTTCTGATTCTCTTCCTGATCCTGCTGATGGGGCAGTGAGGGAGCAGCTGCCTGGAGTTTGGTTGATGGCACTCTTCTGTGCAGAGACACATTGCTTCAGGATTGCTTCTGGATACTCAGTGTTCTCTCTGCTCTTTGTAGATCCATTGTCTAAAACTGGAAAAAAAGCTTTCCAAACAATATTAAGATTGATAACACAAAGAGCAGTCTTTTAATGAAAGCTTCCATATGCACATATGTGCACACCCAGCATCAAAATTTTACAATATTTAGAAGTTTAACTAATTAGCATATCTAGCGAGTACATTCAATGGGAGAACAGTTGCCCTGGTAACCCACTCTTGGATGTACCTACTGGAGTCCCTCTAAGGGTTCTTAGCCCTATAACTCATTATGCCTTTGCAGGATCTTATTAATTCCCCCGGTACTGGTGTAAAACAGGATGTCCTTGTTAGAAATTCTTGTCCTTAAAAATAAGATCAAACAATTTTAAGAATATAGCATAATGTGAGAAAGGGTAACTACTGTTCTAAAGCATGAGAAGGCAGTAGAAACTCTACAGCTATATGTATTAAAAATCTAGAAAGCTACAAATATATAAAAAAGCTAAAAATCTTTAGGCATCAGATCAGTCATGACACTTCCTATCATCCTAATACTCAAATACTGTGACTGAATAGCTGGTGTGGGTAACCCAAAATGTCACTGTATTGCATATCTATCTGTGTCCCAAAATTGTTACTGTCTCTTTATGAGCCAGCGCAGTTGGAGCCAGAATTGTGGGGCAGACAGGAGGTCCTGATCCCTTTATAATGTTGGGTCACGGAAGCCCCTTCCCCCTTTTGCCTGGCAGCATTTGTGGGAAGGTTTCTGTGCCTGAAACCATAGCAACTCAGGAAAACTACATTTCACAATTAACTAGAGACTGTTTTCTGAGTAAATTTGCAAACTCTATCGGCAGCGAAGGTTGAGCCAACGCCCGGGCTCATGTCACCCCGCGCTGGTGCCACAGCCCAGCTGTCCCCTGTCCCCAACATCAGCACCAACACCAGCAGAGTCCCGCAGGTGGCAGGAGGAAGGGGCAGGCGGCGCTTGCTGTGCTGGCAAATCTTTGTCTGTCCCTGGAACTGCTCTGTAAGCTCCTGCTTTCCCGGGAAGGTTCTTTATTTCTGCCATCTCTTTTTTCATACCCTTCATCTCCCAGGCCATGTGGTCAGCCAGGGAGTGCCATGGTGGGGTGGAGAGCTGACACATTTTCCCTTTGACTTTCAAGCCACACAGTCACCCATGGTGGGCTCCATCTGGGAAAGTGTCTGGTGCCATTTTTCCTTTCCCTACACACAGCCAGGGGGCCATCTCTGAAGGGGGCAGTACCTTGCCATTTTTGGTACGTCTTTGTTCCTCTGGCATTTTGCAGTTTTGTATCTAGTGATTATTTACTGGGGGTTTTTTTCCTGTTGCTGCTTCTGTTGTTAGTAAACTCCTATTTTTTCTTGTATATCTACTCAAATTTGTGATTTACTGGTGAAAAGCAACTGGCTGAAACTAAGGGGAGGTAACTAATTTTAGAGTGTCTACCTTTCAAAATTGTCTTAGAACAAGATATAACCCATGGGATGTGCCCTGTCTCATGACAGGATGTCACACTACCTCAGAAAAATAACTTTGCCATAGACCAAAATTATAAAAAAATACTTGAAAATAATTATTTTGGTGAGTATATTTCTCATAAGTGGCAATCTTGGGGAGAAACACAAAGCTGAAATTATTTGCAAGTACAAATTGTGCTGGGGCAGAGTTGGGGCAGACATATTTTCCTGAATAATAAGCATAAAGTAAATTGTTCTTCCAATCTAGAAAGCTAGGAGAAAAATGACATTTGTATCCTTTGGGGTTTCCGAGTGCTTACATTATTACATTCTCTTTTTTTTTTTTTTTTGTAGTCAGGAAGTAATAAACTTGAATGTGCCACATCAGGAAAAAAAGCATTGCAAAATTTCAGAATAATAAGAATGTGTTTGCTCCACATTGTTCAGGATTTCAGAAAATCTTTTTTAATGAAAGGAAAGTCATGGCAGACCTTGGTCACTTGATTTTGGATGGATATATCTGCAGTTTTTGTGTCTCCCAGGGGCTCTGCAGTGGTGCTTACCTGAAGAGGTAAACAATAAAACAGTGTCTCCTCTTTTCTGTAGGACATTTAGTTTACTGGATGTTAGTATATTAGCAATTAACTAACTAGCAATTGTTAGCAAATAACTAATTAAAAAAATCTGGTGAATGACTGTTATACTGTTTAAAAACAAACCCTGTGTAAAAGCCTAGAATCACAGGACCACAGACTCATAGAGTCATAGAATGGTTGGCTTAGAACATCTAGTTCAAATTTCCCTGCCATGGACAGGGGCACCTTTCATTAGTCCAGGTTTCTCAAAGCCACATCCAGCCTGGCCTTAAACTCTACCAGGAATGGAGCATCCTCAGCTTTCCTCAGCAACCTATTCCAGTGCCTTACCACTCTCCCAGTAAGGAATTTTTTCCTGATGTCCAGTCAAAACATTCTCTCAGTTTACTTTCTATGTTAGTGCAAAAGTTTGTCTATTCTTTCAAAGTGAAGGATGCTTATGGATGCTGCATGAATCTCTGTAAAGGCAGAGATCTGACAGAATACTAAAACTACAAAAACTGGAACAAGAAAAGAGTTTCTCTTTGAAGCAGCCCCTTTCAGAGCACATCACATATTTCTGGCATACATTAAGGTAAATAAGCAAGGAAAAGGAGAAAGCATAAAATCTTGACCACATCTTGTACTGAAGTCATTAACATTTTAAATCTGATTTACTTTGACTTTTTGCATCTCTTTTCTGTCTTTTTGCAGCACTGTATTATTGAGGACAACCAAGCAGCTTGTCTTCATTGCTGAACCTAATTTCTTAACCACAGATTTTAGCACAGATTGAGGGTCCACAATGCTACAGAGAGATTAATCTGTCCTTCCAGGCAGCAGGATGGTCACTGATCTTCACTATGATCTTCACACTATGATCGTCAGATTTCATCATCCTGTCTGGTTTGGAATTGTTTTAAATTCCGGTCCTCTGAATTTCTCAGTCTTATATGAACCTGCTTCAGCATTGGAACTTAAAACATTTAGACCCTTTTCTGTTCATTTTATCCCTTCTGTTTCGATTTTCTCCTTTGATTCTTGAATTTTTACATATTAATGATTCTTGCATCATTTTACCTACTCAGATATTTATACAATAAGCTAATCTATGTGCTTCAGTCCTGAATGGCTCCTGCCACCTTTTGTGTCTGAGCCAGCAGGAGGGACAAGAAAGAGTCAGCTCTCTGTTCCTGGATCAGCTGGTACCTGAGAGAGCCTCAGGAATAATTTGGAACAGATCAAAATCACAACAAGATAATAAGAGAACCATGTGAGCACATAAATCAATGCTCTAACGGGTCACTGAAGTAACAGCTTGATCACTGGCATGCAGCCTGTGTGTGTGAAATGAAATAGCTAGAGAAGGAGGTGAAATTTTCAAATTAGCAGCACTAATGATGTGCAAATCTTGCTAATATTATAGCTCCTAAGATGAGATATTCAGGAATGAAAATTATATACAACCAATTCTTTAGAAGTGTTTTGATCTACCTGCGTCTGCTGTGGCCAGTAGGAGCATAAGTTTCAGACAACCATGACTATGTAAATACATGACTGTATTTCTGATAAAAAAAGCATCTGAGCACATGCTTCTGTCCTGAGCAAATGAACAGGAAAGAGATGGACCTGTGTGTCAAAAGCTTAATCCTGTGAGTTTTTAAGCGAAGCATGAGTAGCAGGTGTATGGATGTTTTCCTGAATTGAGATTCAAAACATTCATCTGGGCACCACACAGCCTCCATGCATCATCAGTGCCAAGGAACAGTAGGATTAGACAAAGAATATCTTCCAGTATGACCAATAATATATGCAGCTACAGCTAGTAAAGCAAAAAAAAAAAAAAAAAAAAAAAGAAAGAAAAAAAATCTGAGAGAGCTGCTTCAGTTTGGAAGGAAACTTTTCTGAAAAGCAAGATATTACATGACTATTTATGTTTAATGTTCTACAACTTCTAGTACATCTGGTGCTGTTTATAGTAAGAAAAGCTTATTGGAAAACTCCTGTATGTATTTCAATATAGATATTCTTGTTTTGTCAGTGTTTGGACATGTGCCAATGTAAATATCTGCTGCTTGAAATTAAACAAATATGCAGAAGACTGGCAAAACCATCATAAATCAGAATTAGGAAGGTGCTTCAATTTGAAGCACTTTCAGATTCACACTGACTATGTAGAAACTTTGGCTGAGAATACTTATGACTGAAAATTTTGCAGACACAGAAAAGCAACAGGCACCCAAAAAAAGTGCTTCTAGAGACCTAGTAAAGAAATTACATTTCACAATTTTCATTTCACAAAAAGAAATTAACCTTACTGATTACTGGTATACCAGCATGATTACAGGTCTAATTCAGGTTCAACTTCATTTAAGTTTTTACATTAGCATCAAATCACTTATCAGCAGGAAATCTGAAAATCTGTGCAAAAAGGGAGTAAAATAGGCATGAAAAATACACAGTGAAAGACAGATGCCATTACATATCTCTCTGTGTAGCTATATACACACAGGTATTTTTTGTGTTTGTGTGTACACAAATACCCGAGGCCAAACACAGTGTGACAAATGCATTTGTATTTTATTGTAGCAAAATGTAGTGACCAACATTTTGCTAACAAAAGCCAAGTCATGCCAGGACTACTAACACATTACTTCTGCAACCTCTGTTCCTCGCCTGGGGAGCCCCTGGGTCCCTTGCCAGCCCAAGGGGTCTGTGCCCCAGTGCAGCTGCTGGCAGGGGCGGGGTGGGGAGCGCAGAGAGATCCTCCTGGAGCACGAGTGCCCACCTTGCAGGGAATCATTGAGAAACTGCCTGAGTGGGGAGGACTTCCCTTGCGTGCTTTCATGCCATTTCTTTGGCTATGGGATTTGTCTTTTGAGAATGGCTGCTATTTTTTAGGCAAAATCTCCATACATAAACTCTCAGACTACATATAATTTGAAAAACTGTTCCAAAATTCTGGCTATCTGCAGTCTAATTTGTAGTTGTGAAACTAAAATCACAATTTTTTTTCAGCTCATACCAGCAGAAAAGACCCACATAAGAAGAAAATGCAGACTTTGAAGGATGTGTGGATTTGTCTCTTCTGCAGTTAACTATTGCTTTGTCTTTGAGAACCCATATTTCTTTTGTTCCATGTCTCTCCAGCTAGCTAGGATCTACAGTGGCAGTTGGAGTCTGTACAAGTTTCCTTATCTTTCATGAAGAAATAACTGGCAAAAATACTTCTGTAACCAAAAGAAAAAGTAAAAAAAAATACATTATTCATTATTCTTTGCAGAGATGTAGCTACTTCTCTCCACAAAGTTTTATATCACATTTCAGTTACATTGAAAGAATGTTACCATAGTGCAACTTCATTAAATATGTTATGATTTTGTTTACTTGTCAAAACCGAAGTTTGAGGAGAGACATTTTTCAAAGAGACATAAAAGCTAAGAATGACAGAGGCAGACTCATGGGCATGGAAACAGTTAGACATGCAGCATGGGTAGATGCTAGCAACATGAGCTATATCTATTGTCTTTTGTAGCAGAAGTCTGCCCCTGAAGTAATTTGGAAGCTCAATAACCATATGAGCATTATCTTAACCCCAAATTAATTTACTTTGCTTCTCACAGTAGTTATTAGCTTGCATGCTGTGTAAGTTCTCATGGTATGCATGGCCACAGTGTTTCTGATGAAACCACAATAAGCATTCTTGTTCACAAAATACATTTTACTCATCTACAGATGGTCCCTGAAGGAGTACAGGTTTGTATGTTACCCTGTGGTAACATAAGTGCAATGTTACCCTCCTGAGATTAAGCAATGTCTCATTCTGAGCCTTGCTCTGGGGAATAGCCCATAGTCTACTTGTACTGGACTTCTCTTTATTTAATCAATATTTGGAATCAATTCAGCAAAGCAAAAGTTTTAATCTTTCTGACCATATTTTCTTGTTAATAGTTTTTTTCTCACACATTCCATAATTAGGAGCAGCATCATCCTTCAATGGTTGCTCTAAAGTCTCAAAAACCAAAATGCCCAAAGTCTTAGACTAGATGGCAATATTCTCATTTTCCTATTACACCACAAAACAATATAATTCCAGTTAATTTACTACAAGTCTGGAAGCAGATTTAATGAACCCCTAACAGCTGCAGAATTTAAAGTGAACTTTGATGCACTAGGATCTCTTCATTGACTCAGATTGCTATCAAACAGCATTGATTTGAATTTTTCAGTGATGGACAACAACATCAGGCAATTAAAATAGATTGGGATTGCTAAAAGGACCAAAATGGGGGATATTTGTGCTCATAATCCCACTGGTATGTTTGTCAGACAGGGACAGTTTTTGCATATCCTTCCAGTGGATTTGCCAGACTGAGGCTGAACCCAACACCTTCACCACATTGAGAGGTGATGTGAGGTATGGGATATCACAGTGTGTACACAGGATGTTTCACTGTGGGTCCCAAGGGGAAAATCAGAAAGCAGCAAGACTGGAAGGTTGCTGATGTTGGCAATTCTCCCCTCAGGATGCTGCTAACTCTGCAACAGGCAGTAATTCTTCCTCTTGATGGGATGAGGGCAGCCAAGGAGTTTTCCACAGGCCAGGAAAGGAATAAACTGTACTAATGTTATGACAGAAATCACTTTTCCCATCAAATTGAATGAGTATACATTCAGGTTATGTCAATTTTTTATCCTTCATTTTCAGTGTTTTACCAAATCATCAATGGCAGCTTATGGCAGGAGAAACAAGACACTGAGCTCCCTAAATATCATCTGCTAACTAAGCAGTGATGTGAAAATGTGAAACCAGTTTTAGAGAAAAATATAGGTTTTGCACTTGCTGCATGACAACAGAAGTTATTAAAATAGTCCTGGTGGATGGCGGATGACTTCATACTAAACCTGTCTCTAATTAATATTTGAATGCAGAGTCTGCAAAACTGACAAAAAAAAAAATAAAGTCAAAATGCTGAGGCAAAATTTTTATCACAAGTTCACACTAGTTAACTTAAAACATGTCTAGAACCTCTAGGTCTTCTAAATAAATTTGGTTTGAAGTTTATTTAAAGCAATATGTGGTTTTGCACTAGGGAAGTGGTGGTGCAAGCACAGTTTTGAACCAGTTCCAGTCTGGAGATCATACTGTCTCCAGATCATACTGAGTTTGCTCTCAAGCTGTTAGTTATGCTTCCCTGCTTCTTTGTCCCCTTCCACTAGATTACACAGCCATGCAGTTATTCTGACAATTGGCAAAGGTTTCCTTTGAAGGAAAACTGCCAGAGCATGCTAGCCAGTACTAAGCCACTCCCACTTACCTCTGTAACAAAGAGGAAGCAGATTAAAGCAGAAGGGAGAGAAGAGTGCTATAAAATTATATCTATTTAAAAAGTGCAATGAGTGAGTTGGCATTAACTGCTGTGAAGTTAAAGATCTGCTTATTTTTATATGGCTAGTCTAATTAATGACACCACCACGTGTTCAGGAGTCATTTTTATTAAGCATAGTTCTCAACTTCATTTGGTGCAGCATACCACCCCACCTGTGCTGTCTCTGGTTTTGCTGTCCTGGGGCACCCCACAGCCCTGGTGTCCCCACTACTCAGAGCTGGGTTCTTACAGAATTACAGAATTGTAGAATACAGAATTGTAAAATTGTGGAATCATAGAATGATAAGGAGTTGGAATGGACCTTAAAGATCATTTAATCCCACCTGCCTCTACCACGAGGCAGAGACACCTCCCACTGTACCAAGTTGCTCAAGGTCCCATCCAGCCTGGCTGTGAACACTGCAAGGGTTGGGGCATTCACAGCCTCCCTGGGCAACCTGTTTCAGTGTCTCACCACCCTTACAGTAATGAATTTTTTCCTAATACGTAACCTAAATTTCCCCTCTTGTACTTTGTACCCATTACTCCTTGCCCTATCATTTCAGCTCCTGATGAAGAGCCCCTCAGGCTTCCCTGCAGCCTCCTTCAGATACTGGAAGGTTGCTATGGGGTCCCCACACAACATTCTCTTCTCAAAGCTCAACAATCTCAACTTTTTCAGCCTGTCTTCACATGGAAGGTGTTCCAGTCCTCTTATCAGCTTCATGGCCTCCTCTGGACTTGCTCCAGCAGCTCCTTGCCCTTATTTTGGGGGACCAGACCTGACCGCAGCACTCCAGCTGGAGCAGAGGGGCAGAATCACCTCCCTTACCCGCAGGCCATGCTCCTTTTGATGCAGCCCAGGATTTCCTCGGCTTTCTGAACTGATTAATATTGAGTTTTTCATCTACCATCACCCCAAATCTTTCACCGCACGGCTGCTCTCAGTCACTTTGCCCAAGCTGTTGGTGTGTCGGGGATTGCCATGACCCAGCTGTAGGACCTTGCACTTCGCTTTGTTGACCCCCATGAGGTTTGCACTGGCCCAGCTCTCAAACCTGTCTAGGTCCCTCTGGATGCCATCCCTTTCCTCCAGCATGTCTACTGCCCCACACAGCCTGGTGCTTTCAGTGACCTCACTGCCCTTGATCCCACTGTCCAAGTCACCAACAGAGATGCTGAATATTTCCTTTGAAAATGTTGTGGCTTTCTCTAGACATACATAACCATGTTTCTTTCCTATTTGAAACAGGGCAGAGAGGAACAGCAAGTATATATTTATTATATCCAGAGCTGGAGTGTAGCTGGGGCTAGCAGAAGTCCTGGGTGTATTTTCAGGTGACCCTGCAAAATCACAGTCTTGTGTCATTGGACTCATCAGCCCACCACTGGGCTTCAACAGTTCTGGTGTTCTGTCTGTACACAGCACCCCAGGGCTCTTCTTATTTATATCCTAGCAGTATTTCTACTGCTATGGCCTTGTCCAGAAACTGAACAGCTTGCATTCAGCTGGTCCCCTGCCACTATTCAGGTCTTATCTTGACCTCTTCAGCTATCTTAAAGGTTGTGTTCACTTTGACATCTTGGATAATCTCCCTACTGATCTGAAAACCTCTATAGCCTGAATCACTATAGCAACAGAAGGACCTACAGCACCTGATCCTTGCAGTTTTGCTGAGTTGTGGATGAAGAAAACTCATCCATTTGCATGAAGACATCAATTATTTACTGAACATTAACAACACAGGTAGAGAACACAAAAGCCAAATCTTTAACTACATTGAAACTTTTGCCCACTAGTACCATACTCTGCCCCACAGATCTAATGGCACAAAAAATGAACCCATCCTACTTGCAGGATAGGTTCTACATGAATGTGTGTGGGGTTTTTGGACACTGCTTCCCAAAGAAGCCTCTGGCTGAGAGATGGGCTGGCCCACAGCCTTCCTTCGTGCCAATGGTAGGCAGATACCTCTCCTTGGTGGGAGGTCCAGGAGTCTCCAAATAAGACGACAAAAAAATCCACATGATTTTGAAACATTTGGAAGCACTATTTCTTGAATTAATCTGATTTTTTTTCCATTGTTTTCTTCTAATCCCAAAATTTATTCTATGGTATCCTTTAATTAATTGGAGGGCTTGGTTTCCAGCATTAATAAAAGTCTCTTTCTTGCAAATAATCATGCTTGGAATATACAGCGTAATTCAAGAGAGATACAATATCTGTAGTAATTTCAACCCAGTTTGTAGCCTATTCCCATTGTGAGTACTGTGGTTTTGATGCAACCCTTCTCACAGAAAAAAAAAAAAAAAAAATTTAGAAACATTAAGAGCTTTCCTGCCATACAGTAAGATTTGTTGATATATACTTCTTACAAAATATCTTGTTTTAAGCTTAAAAAAAAATGTATCTGAACCAGATATGTGATAAAATCAAGATAATAAAGGACATTCATCCATCTGCCCATATTTATACTGCGCACAACTTTACAGGACATTCACAATATCTCTACTATTTCCAGCTTCTGCAGCTAGCTACACACATGGTCTTTCCTTCATTCACACTTAAAGAAAAAATAATAACTGTCCATACACTGCAAGTCAGACAATATTCTTTGGTACATGTTTTTTCAGCATAGTGTTATATCAGGAAATTATCAAGTACATGCTCATTTTCAACATTTCATTCCTGGTGTGACAACAAGGCTTTAAAGCATAGCTCGCTAAACCCAAATGAATCCCTTTAAATCTGTTTTCTCAGTTAGTATGAAGACAGGTATTTTGTTTGCCCTTTATTTGGTTTTGTGCCTATTGCATTCTCTCTCACATTGCTTCAAGCCTCCACACACCACAGGTTGTCAGAGGCAGCTCCAGGGCTGAAGGTGAGATGCAGGCTCTGAGCAGGCTCTGCAGGAGAGCCAGGGAAGAGTGCTAAGGAACCACGAGTTACCTGAGAGGCTGCAGGGCTCACAGGAGACTGGGAACAGCCAGAGCTGGGCTCAGAGCTGGCCAGAGAAGGATTAGCAATTCTTCCTCATGACTGATCCTCCCTATTCACCAGAAATGTTGAACTTACCTTTGCTGCTCCTTCACAAGAGAACAGCATTCCCTCTGCCCAGCACCTTCACTTCGGTACCTCTCCACTGGTCTGCAGGAGTGGGGCAAGGGTTGATGGGAGCCAGGTTTTTCCTTCCACTATTCTCCTCCAACTTCTCTCTTCTTATCTAATATTTAGCAGGGGCTTATGTTTGCAAATAGAAAGACTGGGTAAGAAAGGAAAAGCCAGGAGGTTTGACTCCTTGAGTCTGATGGAAGGAGCTGGGGAGATGAAGTCTGCATTTAAACTGAGCTGAGACTGCTCATAAACTGAGAGGATGATCATAGTGACATTTTTTGTTAAATGAGCAAAACCATTAAATGTGCTTACACAAACCCCATGGGCCATCTTACAGGTGTGGCGGGGGCCTGGTGGCCACTACCCTGCTTCCATTGTACTGTAAGGTATTTATGTGGTGGCTGAGTGAAGTGAATGCAGTTGCTCTGCTGAGTGTGCTCTCACAGCCAGCTTGCTTTAGTGTTTTTCTGACATTGTGTCTGTTATATATAATTCTTATTCTTCTGGGATGGATTAAAGTGATATGAAGTATCCATTCTCAGAAGTAACCAAACCAGCACAAATACATAATAAACAGCAAAGATAGAATAAAAGCTGTGGAATATCCATAGAATAGGTCAGGAAGCTATTAAACCTGCCTTTATCTGTTCTTAGCAGACCTGTGAGTATAGTATGTTGTCTTCTCTTTCCATTTGCATTTCCATTTTTCCATTTGGTTAATGAACATGTAATCAATGTCTCTTTGTAGAGAGTAGAACATTTAAAAGAGGGAGGTTAAAGGATTGTATCAAAACATTACTTAATATAGATTCTGAATAGTAAAAGATCCAAGTCCTGTGGTAGAAGGGGTGCCCTACATGCCAGTTATAGTAGCAGATCAACTTGACTGACAGCAGTTCATTTCCATGGAAAAGTTAATCTTTACTAATGCAGTTGTCTCAATTGATTTTAAACTCTAATGCATCTCTTGATGGCATGTTTTCAGCTAACTGATTAACGTTTTGCTTACAACCCTTCCCATCTTTGCTATAAACACTGAGAGAAGATCCAGGGCCCCCACTTAAAGCAAATTTACGTTCCCATAATTTTTGGTACCTAGAGGCTTCATGTTAAATATCACTGAGGGCTTATTAATTTGAGGATTGAATTATTCTTTTAATGTAAATTTCATTATTAGAGACACCCTAAGCCTTTCACTCACTTTGAAATTACAACATAGCTCAGACTTTTAATTACACTGGAATATCAGCAGCACTGCAACTGGTCAAGCCTAATGGGGAAATTAACATCAGACTGATGCTGTCATGAATGTGGACATTCTAGCTGACCTTGAGGACAATAAAATTCAATAAAAATGGAATTCTCTTCCCTCTGTAATTGTCAGTTGATGATGAAATGCTGTGAAGACATTCCTGTGCAAAGCAATCACATTGTCAAAATAGGCAAGAGTGCAGGATTTGTGATCATAGATAGAGCCTTATACAGTCGTAAACACAGTATCACACAAGGCAATAGAGAACAACATTTGTCCATCGTTTGTCTGATCCTCAACTACTTAAAATGGCAATTTAGGACAGCTGATAAAATGGACTTGTTAAATCCGTGCTCATAGAAGTGTTGAATTTCGTTAAGTGGATTATGCAAAGGGTTATCAGACATGAAGGTTGTTGTTTAATTACATTTATTTGTAAACATCACTAAAATTTTACACATTACTATATTTTAGATATATTTTAATTTATAAAATAGCTTTAGTTTTGTTTTAAAAATTAATATTCTATTTTTAAAGTTACTATTTGCATATATGGATGAGACAGAATTTTGTGCCTTTGATGTTGGAATCCTTATTGAAAACTATACAAGAATCACAGGCAATTTATTTTCAATACTTTTATAATAAATATTCAGGGTTCCTTCTATCACTTTTCCCTGAGTAAATCAGATACACAATTTTCACACAACTTATTTTGTTACAGAAACATTTAATCCCTTCAAGTTTCTTGGTGCATGTGATAGATATTTGAAATGGAAACAGTGCAAAAATATTGCTCTAGTGTTTACAAATCCACATAAGGTTTAAGATGAGAGGTATTTTGCAAAATTGTCTCATTGGATTCTATCCAAATATATTTCCAAAAACCCCCACGAAACTAATAAGCTCCAGACTTTTTCCCATCTTTCCAAAACTTGTGATCCAACTGGCAACATCCTCCAAAATGTTTTCCAGTTAAAAATTCTTTTTCGTTTTGTGAAAGAAAATCAAGTGAGATGTGGCAAAAACTGGGAAAGCAATTGCTTTATTAGACTATCTATAGCCTTCTGAGAAATGAATGAGCTGAAGACATTCAGACATTTAAATGGTTATGGATAGAAAATAGAAGAGTAAGAGACACTGCTAAAACTCATCTGTGAAGGGGACAAGCAAGGTCTCCAAGTAAATCCTTCCAATGCCCATCCATCTTGCCACATGTGAAACCTGATATCTTCATTTTTATTCTATCTGAGCCCTGCCTGTGGGCTGGCTCAGCCAGCTGTGGTGCTGATCTTGGGTGACTGCATCTGGCCTGACCAGATTTCCCTTCTGTCCAAGATCCCATCAAGAGCTGTCAACATTACTAGTGGATAGAGGCATCAGGAGGGGATCTTTAAGCACAACATTAGAGCCACTGGAAAAGTGACTATACACAGGTCTGCACACAGCCTATCATACCATAAACTTATTGTTTTCATCCATACATAAACTTTCCTCCTAACCCTTTGTCTCCTAGTGGATGGCCCAGGTTTTGTTGATTTTTTTTTTTTCTGTATTTGACTTTCCTCCATTGCCAGAGGGTGATTAACCTAACACCTGGCATGGAAATCAGTATTAAGGTTGAAGAAAGTGTTGCTTTGAGGAGTTGCTGAGAGCTGGGGAGTGGGATAACTGAAACCATCAACTTCAGTTATGACAGTTCTGTTAAAAGAAACCAGGACTGGACTTACCAACCACCCTTATAGCAACAGTGTGGACTTAATTGCTCAGTTGAGGCAAAGTACACTACATTGAAGTAAAACTGTTTGCAGGCATTTAATATTGTCCTCCATGATTCCTTATCCTTTTGAGGGAAAACTGTTGCAAAAACAATGTGAAGAATCAAATTTGCAATGTCTGGTATTTTCAGCAGCATTTTTTTAGTCTTTTTTTGGCTCTCAAAAAATTCTTACACATTTATAGCAAGTAACTTACAAGTCTATTGCAGTTGCTGCTGCCATCCTCAGCCAGCAAATACTTTGGCATTGTGACCCCAAATACCTCAGAGATGTCACATCTGGTCTCCAGAATTGCCAGCCATGTGGTCCTCTCATGAATCATGACTACAAGTTCACTTTTGTGATATCCTGTACTGCAAGACAGGCTGCTACACCCTTCTTTCAACAAAGTGTTAACAGATGAATGCCCATGAGGAGTCTTGGTCCATAATCCGTGTCACTTTGGTACATACAGAATTAATATCAAGTTTGATTTCCCTTTTACACATACACTTGCTAAAACAGATGTCCATATCCCCTCCCTATCAAAGCCCATAAGAGCAGCCTACATTCATTAAATTTAAAGTCCTTACTTGTTTTCCACAGGATTTTATATCTTATAGCATTCTCCCAACACCAGTAGAAATTCTCATATAGACTGTGTGTTAGCAGTCATGACTTCTATGGAAGCTACCTTCATTAATGCTTCAGGAGGCTCTTAGATTATTAGATGTACCAATCAATGGTCCAGCAAATTGCACAGCACCACATGTGTGAAAGATGCATGGAGAGCTATAAGAAAAGTGTATTTTTTATAATGTTTAAATAAGACATGGAAATAGGCAGGCCTCCTGTGCCCAGCTACTAACACAGCACTTTATTAAAACAGTGGATCATAGTCTCTGAAAGCTGCTGTGCACTGCGTAGGATTCAGTCCCTTGCCTGACTTGATGGTAATGTCAATGAACTTCAGATCAGCTCCTTGTTGAGTACTAGACAAATGCAATGAGACTGATGCAAGTTGTTTATGTTTAGTGCCTGTCAAAACATGACCCAAAGAAAAATAAAATGAGACAGAAAATGAGATGAGTGAATGAAAGAAAGATATGAAGTGGCACAACCTATGACTAAAAAAAAAAAATTATGTGAAGCAATGAAAATTAAGAAAAATGTTTTCCTAACTTCTGTTAAAACTGTTGCACTGAGTAAGGTGTTAGAAAGAGATTAGAAGCTAATACTCTCTCTTATGACCCATCTTGCCTTGCATTTTTCCCTTGCGTACCTTACATCTGGTTCCACATTTATTTACTTTTTGGTACTCACAAAATGAGTCTATGATTCCTTTTGGTCTTCTTTCTGCATACTTCATAATTGATTTTCTGTCAACTTTACTTACTTTACTTCTCCTTGTGATTACCAGAAAGATGCTCCAAGACTGGCTCTGAGGCCAAAGTGATCACATTGGAAACTCTCCCTGAGTTCTCCAAAATGTCACTGCTTTTCATTTGATTCTAACCTAGCGCTGATCAACCTAATGACACAGTAAAATGAAAAAAGGATAAGCGAGTGTGACAATTTCAGCACGTGAGGCATTTAGTTTCACCTTTTCCAGGTCCACTTATTTTAGCTTCATTGCTTAATCATCTGATCCACCAAGCAGTATGGGATCACAAAAAGCAAAGAGGATGCGGGAGAAATGGTGAGACAGAGACCCAAGACGACAAGGCTTCAGTTAGCTTCTTGAGAAAAGATCTTTCCAACTCTCACCACCAAATCCACATTGTTGCCTCTCCATCTGACACTGGCTTAAAAAAGAGATGTTCTTTTATTTTCTGGCACAATAGCAATAGTGGGCACTTTAAATTCCAAATAGGAGAGGGTGAAAATAAGAAAATAAAAAAGTTGTTTAAGGTACATGCAGGCCATTGGCAACTGAAAAACTATACTGGCAAGTGGCCTTGAAGTCTTCTGCTCAGCCTTGTTCACGTGAAATGAGGAGCTTCTATCTGATGGCAACTCAATTTAGTTCTGTAGGGAGTCAAGCTACTCTAATCCTTAGCAGATGTCAAGTCATGTCCCAGCATAAAAAGAAAAGGAATTTACACCAGCTGATGGAGAGCCATCATGGAGGTTAAAGTATTCTTTTTCTAGAGCAGTGCTCAGGTTGAAAACAGATGTTTGAACCACTTCTCAGCTACCAGTCAGTTTACTCTTTTAGGCAGAAATCTCATTTTTCTTACATGCACAAATTAGTCCCATATCACAAACTGCATGCAGGTTACTGTGAGGGTGTGTTAATTGGTCCTCATTAACTAAGTGAAATACATCTTCCACCATTTCCTCAGGCTTTATATCATTTTATGCAACATCTCTTTTTGTTTGTTTTTTCTCAAAGTGTGGGAAAAATCAATCCTGCCTTATTGTACTTTCACAGTACTGCAGGTAATATCTGAAACCCAGAGTTTATGCTGAATACTAGATAATTGGGTAAGTGTATCAAAGATTACAGAAGGAATTCATGGTTATATTAAAAATTCGGCATAGATGGTAATAAGAATTAGGATCTTATAATTTTGTAGCATGCTGACCTTATAGTCACAACTGTTGATTTTTGGATACAAATTTTAGGAAAGATAGTTCATTATTTATTCAGAGTTAATATATGGTATCTACAAATGATGTCATTTTCAATACAGTATTCCTACTGATTCTCAAGAAGAGAGCACCCATAACCTGTGCAGTGAATCCATCTATAATAGACATTATAAAGTGATTATCTGCAGTGCTTTTCTAGCAGAAAGTGGTGAATACATTTAGAGATTAAAACAAAAAATATGGTAAGATCATGTTCTAAAATTTAACTATGTAAAATACATATGTAGGTTTTAGACCAGCATAAGTTCACTTTATTGATGCTCTTCTGTGGCGATTAAAAAAGCCAGAAAAATATATAAAAGTAAGAACAGCTGCTGACTTCACAGGGCCAGATTTTAATTGCTCAGTAAAAGCTTAATTTAGTTTCTAATAGATTGTTTCAGTTGGAAAAGACCTACAACAATCATCTACTCAAACTTTGTGATCACTTCTGTATTTATTATGGAAATATGTGAAGCACCCAGAAAGACAGAAACACCAGGTAACACTGAAAGAATGCTTTAAACTGAAAAAAGAAATCCCTGCCACCCTGAATTTCATGAAAAGAAACGCAGATTAGACTTCTTGGAAAATCATTCTTTCCTGAAAATGAAAATTTTAGGATCACTTTCACCCTCTGAAATGTCTTGCAGGCCACCACACAGATTACACCTGTATCCTAGAAGGAAAGTTCAAGTGAAGTTGTTTAGTTGGTCACTGGCTACCAGCAGGCAGCTCGGTCCTACAGCCCATCCAGCTCAGACATGGCTGGAGAAGGGGAACACTGTCACATCTTCAGCAGCCAGACAAGATGCAATACCCAGCATCTGACATTTGACCCCTTGGTTACTGCTGGTATTGATTTATGTGATAGCAACATTTTGGGGGGTTTAATTAATTAGTCTGTGGGGAAAAAAAAAGAAAAAAAAAAAGAAAAAAAAAAAAAAAGAAAGCTCAGTTGCTCTGACTGTTTGTCCCAGCTGTGAGTCATAGCAAGGTAATAGTTATTTAAAGGGAAACTCTTTGCTGTTATTGCAAATGTCTCAGATTTTTTCCCACTTCTTTATTTTCTGACAAATTAATAAAAATAGACTGCTGATTATTTTAAATATGAGCATGAAAGTGCTGCTGCTTTGATGAGTCAGCTACACATAAAGAAGCTAATACCATTTTGGCTAGAAAATGAAGAGGTAAGATTAGAGACCAAAATAGTATCTTCAATCTCATTTTGCACTGCAAGAGTATATGTATTTGAAGTCTTAGATATGATCTTTTCCCTTAATTACACACTGCTCTAAAACACTTTAAAAGCTGAAAGGGGCATATGACACTCAGAGATATGCAGAATTGCAAGCAAATGAAAGTTTAAAATCTCCAAGATTTGAAAGCCTTTTTCACAGATTGACAGAACAATACAAAGGATAAGTATACTTTTTAAAAGTGTAGATTAGACACTACACTTAGATTCGTCTTCCCTTTGAATGCCTATCTTGGAAAAGGTTCAGCAATAATCTCTGATCTACAGATGTGTTTCTGGAAGGTGGGAACCAGCAGAAGCTTTTAGGGTCTATAGCATAGAAGTATATAGCAGAGAAGAAGAAATGTTAACAAAAGGAACATGACAGTGAAAAACAAAACCAGTTAACAACATTTTGTTTTGTAAAATACCAATGGATGTTATTAAAATTTAAGTATCAAGTATTATTTTTCCGTATTAGTATCTTTCCAAGCCTATAAATACAGTGGACAATGTTTTGACATTTAATTTTTATTCCATTATAATCTATAAAGAAAACAGAGTTAGAAGTTACAAGCATTTAGATTCAAATCAGGTGTATCCATTTTTTTTTACTAAAACTGGGCAACCAGCTTTGGAAAAAGTAGTCTGGATTCTGCATAACCCATCCAAAATGTTCTCCTTTTCCACTGTAAACCTCAACAATTCCCATTTGAGTAGGTAAACCTTCAGTACAAAATGTGAGGCAGATCAGTGGACTGCAAAATAGGTACAGAGCAATATACAAAGATGTACTTAGGTAATGATTAAATTTCCTGGGCCTGATTTAGAGCACCTTAACTCTATCCCTTGGATTTGCTGAATATCTTAACAGATTTCCAACTTTATTTTCCCAGAGTTCAAGTTTCTCAACTCAATATCCTGCTGTAATAAACACATATATAGCAGTGTCTCAGCTGCAAATATAATCTAAGCAAGAAAAATTGCATAACTGAGTGGCATATAACTCAAAGTGGTGTAAGCTGCCTCTAAACTTTATTACTAGGGCAATTTAAAGTAAAAATTACTGATTGAATGTTTCAGGCTTTTATGACCAATCAACATTTCTTTAATGACCTCTAATGTGCTTCAAAGTGAGCATTTTTAAACCCTGGCTCAGATCACTCTACATCAGCCATAAGGAACATTTCCTGGCAAGGTGGTTTATGAGTTTGGTGACTGTTACATCTTCACACTAGCCAGTAGTAAAGTGAAAAAAATAATTGAGATGCACCATTAAAGCCTGACCATGATGGACAATTTTCAGTGGCTATGCCAGACCAAAAATAGTGCTCCAAATTATTTTGAGTGTAAAAGCACAGCTTTTGACTAAGCCTGCTTTAGGCAATGGTTAACACTATCTACACATTTACAGGGCTACCCCAGCTTTATGCTACCTTCTTTTCCCCTGATGCAGCTATTGAGCCAGTGCAACCAACTTACTTGACAGCAAAGGTGAATCTCAGAATCAGGAATTCTCTCTTTCTCCATAGTCCATGATGGCAGTGGATTATTTTCTACTGCAGTTCCAGCACCTCTGTGTAAAGCCTAGATTCTGAAAACTGACCAAATATAGTTGTTCTCATTTTTTTTTTTTTTAGCTCTCTATTCACTGTATGCTCAACTGCAATAGTTGAACAATGTAATTTTATACCCCAAGGACAAACAACAACTGAATTTTTAATAGGCTTTGTCTTCAAAGATAAATGTATCTGAATATTAGTTATACCTCTTGTTGCAGTTCTTATACCTGGAGAATCATCTTCTCACATTCATACTGTATTTAAGGTAGATCTCAGTAAATTCTCCTAAGGACAAGAAATCAGACACCATTAGAATGATTCTTTCCAACCCTAGTATCTGGCTCTGATGATGCAAGGAGCCTCTGTCATGCAAAAATGGTGCAGAAAGAATGCTAAAAGACAAGTTTATTTGTGCTACTGTGTTCTCTTCCTTTAAATGGGAATAACCCTGTTAATTTTCAAGGGTGATACCAAGATTAAATTTATTTAGGTGGTTGACCAGGAGAATTTAATTAGAAGTCGCATTACAATAAAGCAATACAATAGTTACTTGGACTGGAGTTATGATTGCAATTAATCTCCAATGACTCTGCTCTCTAATAAGCACTGCATCCTACAGCTGCTCATAACAGAATACCTTTGCAACTGAAATGCATTTTTTTTTAAAAGCACAGACTCCTGTAAGGGTAGTTCAAAACTTCATTTTGCATAACATTTTAACATATTCTTAAGAAAAAGGTAAAGCCAATGTTGTGTTCTGCATGGTTCTTAAGGACTTTTTTCTAGATGCAGTTAGATCTAGGTCCAGTGTGTAGATTAGTGAAACTAGGCAAGGTCAATTCTACTATTGAAGCTGGCACTGAACACGGCAAGGGATGCAAAGTGTCACAGAAGGGACTTCCACAGGTGTGTTAATCAGAAAAGGAAGGTAAAAGAAAACATGCCACTTGATAAAAAATGCTGTTAAATTGGTGAAGTAGAAGAAGACTGAGGTACTTAATTTTTTTTGCCTCAGTCTTCAATGGCAGTCTCTCTTCCCATAACTCATGTATGAATGGACAGGAGGATGGGGACTGGAGAACCAAGTCTTTCATACTCTAAGTAAAGATCAGGTTCATGACTGTCTGAGGAACTTGAGCATACATGAGTCTATGGAACCTGATGTAATATATCCAACAGTCCTCAGGGAATTGGATTATGTAGTTCCCAGGCCACTCTCCGTGGTATTCGAAAATCCATGGCAGTCAGGAGAACTCACAGGTGAGGATAAAGGGGAACATTACACTCATATTAAAAAGGGAAGAAAAGAAGATACTGTGAGCTACCAACCTGTCAGCCTCCCATCTGTGCCTGGAAAGATGATGGAACAGATCCTCCTAAAAGCTGTGCTGAGGCACATGAAGGACAGAGCAGTGTCAGCCAGCACCGAGGACAAGTCTTGTCTGACCAACCCAGTGGCCTTCTGTGTTTGAGGGACTCATCAGTGGACAAGGGAAGGGTTGCAGATGTCATCTATCTGGACCATGTAAATCCTTTGACACAGTCCCTCAAAACATCCTTCTCTCCAAACTGGAGAGAGATAGATTCAGTGGGTGGGCTGTTAGGTGAATAAGAAAGTGTATGGTCACAACCAGAGGGTTGTGGTCAGTGACTCAGACTGGACATTAGTGGTAAGTGGTGTCCCTTGGGGCTCCATACAGAGTTATTTAATGTCTTCAACAATGACATAGACAAAGGGATTGAGCACACCCTCAGCAGATTTGCAGATGACCCCAAGCTGAGAGGTGCTGTTGACACACTTGGAAGGTGGGATGTCATCCAGAGGGACCTGGATGAGCTGGAGAAGTGGCTTATGAGAACCTCACTGGGTTTAACAAGACCAAGTGCTGGTGCTGCACCTGGGTCAGGTTGAGAGGAGGGACAGAAGAATAATCAGAGGGATGGAACATCTCTCCTGTGTGGAAAGGCTGAAAGAACCAATTCTCTGATTGCTCAGCTGAGAAAAGAGAAGTGACCTAATTTGGAGTGAGCTAATTGTGGCCTTCCAGAAACTGAATAGAACCTACAATGAAGAGAGAGAGAGAGAGAGAGACTATTTACAAGAGCACGTAGTGACAGAACAACAGGGAATCAGTTTAAACTGAAAGAGAGTAGGTTTAAATTAGATTTTAGGAAAAAAATATTACTGTGACAGTGCAGAGGCACTGGAAAATGTTGCCCAGAGAAGCTGTGGATGTCCCTTCCCTGGAAGTGTTCAAGGCTAGGTTGGATGAGGCTCTGAGTGATCTGGTCTGGTGAAAGGTGTCCCTGCCCATGGCAGGAGGGTTGGAAGGAGATGGTCTTTAAGGTCTTTTCCAACCCAACCCATTCTATGAATCTACATTTTTGTTTTCCTGGACATAGCAGAAATCTCATATGGGTCCTGAAAAACACTCTGTTGATTGTCTCTTCTGATACGCCTTCCACAGCTTTAGCCACACAAGTGGGCAATTTAGCTTTAGTTTACAGTGTGAGAGCAAATAAATATTTCAGAATTGCAACACTAGCTACAATCTGAAATTATCAGCTTTAAACAATATATACAACAGCAATTATATAGTGACTTTGATCTGATAATAATTATTAATATCATAAGAGGAAAATGTCTGCATTAAAAAGAAAAATAACATGACTTTACAGGACTTGTAATTTTAGCAAGATTGCATAAGGTAGCAAACACTCCACAGGCTGACCCTTAGCAACAGAGACGTGCTTATGTTCTTGAAGAGATACAGATTTTTGTTAAAAAAAAAAAAAGAAGAAGAATCTCATCAGACAATCCTCAGAAAAAGAAGAACACTGAACTGGGCACAAAATGAATCAGCATTCTCCAATATTAAAATATCAATTAATGAATATCAAGATGTCAGTAAATCCATTTCTATGTTACAAATAGATGTAGCTGAGCTCGCTCAAACCTGTCCTTCCTGAGAGAGAGATGAGACTCTGGTAATTAGTTTTTAAATAAAGCTTTATTTTTATTCACTGCATGTCAATACGAATTCAAGTTAAGCCTCACACAATTAAAGCAATATAACACTGCACAAGTTATTGAATTTGTGCTGGGATACTTAATAGACTGTATATTACAGTGTAGAAAGGACATAATGTATCATATCATTCCAAAGTACACAAAAATCTTAAAGGGTATTGTTTCTACAGATAGAAAGTACAACAATTTTTTTAACTACAGAAGGAAAAATAACTCTGTCTCTGCGTATATGTGTTATAAAGTATATTTCTATGCATGTATAACTGTGAATATTTTTGAGCAAAATTTCTCTGAAATTAGAGCCATGCACAGAATCCTGTTCTAGGAAATCTCAGTGGATTCCCCTGAATAGGTCTTCTCTTTACATATGAAATTCTGCAATATGGAAACTTTCCCCCCTCGCTATAAAAAAGTAGGATCTGAAGCATTTATCTCAAGTTTAAAGACAAGATTAATGAATATGATACTGAAGTTTATTCAGGGTGGAGAGGGGGTGTAGATCAGTTAGAAAGGCTTTATGAAACTAATTAATGTTCAGCTCCACAGTTTGAATTGTATTGTGCTCTGGAATAACACAAAATTTCTGATACATACTGAAATAAATTTCACAGATTAGAAAAAATTACAAGGCTGTTGCTGTGATGCAGAATTTAAAAATAAAAATAATAACTCATGAAACAGTATATAAATATTTGACTAGAAAGTAAAATTGTGGGCAATAAAGATGTAGGGGTAATAAACATTTTGCCTTATTTTCAGTCTGCTATTCTCCACACAATGACGAATAGTACAAGGGCAAGTGCTGAAGGGCTACAGAGTACTGAGGTAGGAATAGTTAAGTATCATCCTGTAGTCACGTCGATCACAACAAAATTCCACAGATCAAGAAGAACTATTCAGAAGATGTGGTATATTTACTCTTCAAGCCTAAACTAAATCAGTTTCCAGAATTGTAAGTGAAAATTTCAAATGATAGATTTTTGAAGTGCTCAGCTTGACCTGACTAGAACATACAGATGTAGAAAAGTTTTGGAGATGAGTTGTCGAGTCACTGGATGTGCTCAGGGTGTGATATCCTTTTACACATGAGACAGTATATATGCTTATCCATAGAGACCTCCTGTGCTAGCATTAATATCCCTCTATCTCCTGGTACACAGGCTGGGGCCAAATCTTCACCTTGTATTCCTCTTCCGTGAAGACTCAAGAAGACAGTGTCTGCTTTCCTTCTGGAAGGAGGAGTGGGAGAGCGGAGATTTTTTTTATAGGTTGTCTGTCCTACAGAGCCTCCAGATCAAGCTGCTGGAGAACACCAGGTTTCCTTCTAAATATCTCAGTCACAAGAGCTTAATATTCTCTTAGGAATCTCAGAATTGTGCCCACAACCCTCCTGAGTCCAGTCTAAAGCAAGATTTTTGTACAATGACAGAGGTGGGGACAGCACTGACCCACGTGAGCCATAGGAAGGAGTAACATCATCACAGGAATGGATCCCACACAGATCAAAAAGTTTACACAGACAGAAATGGACTTTTGGGGGAAAGAGAGTAATTCTGCACCAAGCTGGATGTGAGGCTCATGTGCTCTGCAATTTGTACTTCTTGTAGCTATTGAGCAAGGATGAGAACACACCCTCTCCAAGCAAAGTTTTTGCCTTTATCTATATGCATACTGCTTAAAAAACAAGTGTGTTTTTCCTGAAGTTCTTGCAGTTATTTTAAAAGTTTTAAATATGGATATGTTGCATTGTTGTTCTAGCTTATGAGAGAATGAGAATATCAGAAAGCTACTGTCTCATTGTACTTTTGAGTGAAAATGTAGAAGTCATCACTCAAAAAGCATATCTAAAAAGCATGGTGACCACAGTCAGTAATATGTGTTAATTAACTTTTTTTTATAATTTAATGTGCCTAACAGTTTTATATGCGATGTTCACTTTCATAAATTTACTTTTTTCTGCCTATATCATATTTAAGATATTTTTCCTGAAGTTCTTGCAGTAATTTTAACAATTTTCAGTGCATTTTAATGGATCTCCAACATAAACCCAAACGTAAGCAGACAAATATTCATAAATATATTCATAAATAAACTACTAATAATATAAAAAATAAATATTTGGCTTATCATTTTAAACATAATTAAATTGTGAAATATTATGTGTTAATAAATATGTACTGAAGTAAATATACAATGATTCGGAATAACCTTATGCTTACCAAAAATTACGGCAGTCATTATAAAGAGTAAAATGATTCTGTATGAAATTATGGTTACCAGAAATTACTATGGTTATTATAAAGGCAGTATTTAACTTGAAATCAATACATTCTTATAGCTATCAATCAAGTTTTGTAAGCAAACACTTAAATGACAAAGTGCAAAGCAAGATTGAAATTGATGTTGTTGATGTAAATCAGTCAAAGACTGACAAAATCCTTTTGGCAGTGTTACACAGCAATCACTTGTGTAACTCCCTCTGAGTCTTTTTGCAAGATGAAGCATTTGGTGCTGATTTTCGGTGCTCAGTCATCTCTCCAGAAGGCACTTAGGAGCAGCAATTGGCTTTGCAGTTATTTCCATCACTGTCTTTCAAAGTGATCTTAATGGACCATGTGTTCTCAGTAAAGGGCTTATTTCTCTTCTGAATTCCTCTGCATACTGAGGAAGGATTATCGTAAGCAATCAAAACCCAGGTGTCTCCAACATTTTCTTCCACACCAAAGAGACAAGGCCATATCTGCCAGATTACACTAAAGGGACTTGCAGTGGAGCATCATTGCTCTTGGAGTCCCTTAGTCCCTGCTACAGAACAGTACCACAGTTATAGCTGTACTACTTGCCAAATGTTACCTGAAGGATGTATTTGGGCAGTTCAATGACAGCTGTTCCCACTTGAATAGGAGAAGTAGCATGTTCCTCACCAAATAGAAATTTATTTTTTCTTTGCAAAAATGGTATTGATTTTTCACATAGTTTTCTGCAGCCTTTCTTGCTTGTCTTAGCCTTAGATATGGCTTGACATCTTCCCTCTTCTCCAAAACTTCCCAACAAGAAACAAGAACCTACCCTAACCAAAACAAGCCCTTTAGGAATCCAGCCACAAAGATCATGTCTGCCAAATGCCATAGCATTTCTGGTGGTTGTATAACTTCTCTGTAAGAAACAGTATACATGTGTAGAGGAAACCTTAATTACTGTCTTGTTTTCTAACAACTTCAACTTATCAGCATCTTAACTCTTTTCCAGTGGATATATATATAAAATCACTATTTATGTATATTCAGTTGATAATTTCCTGGTATACAATAATTATGAATTTTTAATACGTTAATGACAGCTGTAGCTGCATAGCATGCCTGAATCAAGAAAATCTGTTTATATATATATGTATTTTGCATCATTTACACTCCCTAAGAGTGAAAATACTGTTCTAATCCAAAAATATCTTACAGGGAAGTTACTTGCTTGTTTGATTTTGCTTTTTTTTTTTTTTTTTTTTTAAGACAGAGACTTTTCTTAAGCAATCTGCCTAAAATGTTACATTATTCTTAATGCGGTAAAAATTTGATTACAAAACTCCCATGAAATCTAGATGCGCTCACATTAGAGTCAGTGTCTTGATCGAAGTATTTTAGAAACCCTGAGGACCAGATCCACGGAGATTTCCCCACTCAGCTCAGTGACATGTGAGCTCCTGCCCTACTAATGCCAAGGAACGGTTTCCGTTCCAGGGAGGCTCCAGTGTCTGCCACGCATTGGGAAGAGGGAAGCAGGAGCTGCAGCAAACCTGTTGGTGTGGAATTGTACAAGCAAAGCCCAAAGGAAATCTTGAGAAAAGCACTTGGGCATGGGCAGGGTGCACTGGATTTCAGGGGAGGAAATGCCACTGCAGGTGTTCCAGAGCGTGCACATGGCCTGGGTTTCGATGCCTGCCTGCTGGGCACCCTCTGGCAGAACGCATCCTCTGGAGCAATCAGAACCTGGAGCCATGCAGGAATAGCCAAATCACCCTCCTGAGAGTAGCTTAGCAGCCATTGGTAATGTCTGAGTGACAGAAAAACACTTGGCTTTTTCATGACAAATAAAAGACACCTCGTTTTGGGCTTGACCAAACCTTTGCTTCATTGATTTTAAATTAAATATTTTGTTGCCTGTTTCAGGCTTTATAATCAAAATGGTTCATTTTTTCCTCTCTTTTGCCCTTTTTTCTTTTTCTTTTTTTTTCTTTTATTTTCTTTCTTTTTTTTTTTTTTTTTCACCATTTTTTTACACAAATTTGAAAACAATTGCAGTATCCCATAAAATATATAAATGTACATAAAATGTTTGGAACCAATTGCCCAGCTGAAGTTGTAACAGGTTGGGGAAAAAAAAATTCTTCAGCAATGGCAGGGATATTAACAGCAAGAGCCTACAAAAAAGTTTTAAAAAATAAAAATCATGATGGTATGCTCCTTTGTGAGGATTTGTGCACATAGCAAAATGCAGGTAAGGCTGCAGTGGCACCTGGCTTCAGTTATCATAGGCACTGGTGGCAGTGAAGATACTTGCAATGACTTTTGCTTCTAATGGCAGACATTCCAACCTTCTGTATGTTTGCTCTTCTGTCACATGTGCTGCATAGCTTTATTAGTTATTATTCACCCCGAAATGCTGTTTCTTCAGAGGTGTTCTTCTGCCCAAGCTGGCTACCATGATACTGATAGTTTCATGTGCCATTGACCCATCTATCCTGCCTCACTACTGGAATAACTTCTGACTTACTTCTCCCATCTCCCAAGGGTATTTTGACAATTAATTGCTTCAAATTTGAAAACATTTTTACCCCCATTTTTTTATCATTTGTGATGGAATTGCACATAGATCTGGGAAGGGTGCAGTGCATCAATACCCTGATTTCTGTGAATTAGTCAATAACATGCTTGCACTACAGCTATCAAGACCGTAATTTTCTGAAGCAGAAGAATTGCTGTTGTAAAGCCGAAATAGGAATTTGAAAAACGTTCACTGAAGTTGTCACAGCATTTAGACAGCCATTGACAGGCTGCTCACTACATGCATTTTAACAACAGTGTTCTTCAGCAAGCAAACTCAACAGGCCAGAGGCCTGCATGCTCCTCCCTTTGAGGAGGACAACAACCTTCATAGAAAAAAATAATAAGGGAATATTGAAGAAGAATACAGAAAAAGTTAATATTTTAGCTGCTTAACATATTATAATTAATCATTATTTAATATAGTTTTATATCATGTTATCAGTCTCCAGCCTTTGTCAGAAACAACAGAAAAGCTGTTCATTGTACTAATCACTGTACCCCCAAAGCAGGGCAAAAGGAGTTGCCATTTGAATGAGGTTTTGGATGCTGATGGGGAAAAGGAGGCTATAGTGGAAAATGGTGGTACTATCAATGTTGGAAAAGTAACCACAGTCCATTTGGTATCTGATATTTGAAAAAGGGAATTATGTGGAATATGCAGCTCTTACTGTTGATCAAGAAATGACCCAAATTCACTAGAAGGCTGGTTTGCACAACAGCAGCTTTAATACAAAAAACTCTTTTCTTTTATAGACAGGTTCTGACACATTCTATTTGATTGGCTAATTAACAAAAACATCTTTCACACAAACAGTCCTTGAGAAGAACAGAAAAACAGGGTAGAAAACACTACCTGCAGGTTGTTTATACTAACAAGTTATCAGCATTTGTCTACAACTCTCTAAAAAGTTTTACAAGTCTGCTGTGAGAAAACTAATCCCATTTTCTCGCTCTCTGACCAGGCTGTCACATCCACATGCAGCCATATGCAAACATGTTCTGTGTTGCAAACAGCATATCCCAGCACAGTTCTCCTGGAACACTTCTGCAGCCTGCCTTTTACCTGAAGCCACTGAAGTCAGAGTTTGAAAAACGCATTTCAGCTGCTATTTTTCTTTCTTATTTGTTTAGTTATTTTTCATCTGTTTTGAGGAAATACTAGCATGGTTTTATATTGGACAATGATATGTATTTCTTCCTAGAAAATAATAACATTTTTGGTGTTTTCTACATGTTTTTTGGCTTCAAAGCCCAGCTTCCAAATTTCCAGTTGTTGCAACTTCAGTAACAACTTGTCTCATTTCCCTTAGCATGCTACTGTTTTCCCTTGTCAGGGAAATGCTTTGAAAATAAGCAAAAATAAACAATTATTTTTTATTCCCCCACCGAGTCATCTGAATGTACAGTGCCAAATCACAGCCTTTTGTCAACCCTGCTGAATATTAGTCCTTCAGCATTTGCTGTCACTGGAGGCAAACATGATATTGCTGACTTCTTCTGGTAACAGCAACGTTTGATGTTTCACATAAAGGCACAAAAATGGACAGGTCCCCAGCCAAAACCACTGACTGTTTTTCCCAGAACTAATGACACATACAAATAACTATAGAGAACTGGTGTTTCCAACTTTATCCAACATCCCTTAAGAGCCTGTAATTTTGTAGAAGGTAAAATTACAAGTGCTAAGACAGTATCACTCACTTAGGCTTTCTCCAGCTACAAAGACTAATTTATGGAATACAGTTGGGCTACTACAACAGTGCAAGGAATATTTCTGGTGTCTGAATGACTATCAAAGACACATCTCCTTGATTATAGGGCCACAGAAACACAGTTCTTATGATTCTGGTAACAAGAAAAAGAAGCAGAATTTCAGTGTTCCGTATTTCTGACAATATAGAACTAAAAATAATAACTCCAAAGTGCTAATGTGTTTTCTTAGTGCCATGAATGTTATGACAATTATGTTAACCCAAAAAATCACTTTATCCAGCCCATAATTTTCTCTACAGTTTTGAATTTTATAGAGATTGATATGTAATAGAGATTGATATTAACTGTAGGGAAATCTCGTGGCTTTCATTGTCACACTTCAGTGATGTCAGAACTGAAAGGGAGAATAGCATTGTGACAGGGAATTTAAACATGCTGGGTACCTGGTTCACAAATCTGAAGTATATTTTGCTCAGTTTCTCAAATTATTTCAGCTCTAACTCCTTGCTTCTTTTCATAATGTCCTATAAAATTCTAATGAATTTAAAAATATATAAATTATTCTTCAACAATGAGGTAAGAATAACTTCAGGAGGGTAAACATCATTATTATGTACTTTGAGCTTAGATATGTGGCCTAGGAAATCTTCTGGAACAAGAGTCACCATTTCAAGTACTGTACAAAAGCAGCTGCCTTGCCTCCAAAGTAACCTCCTGAAATCCTACAAGAAGAGGCGCAATCAAGAAGGGGGCTCACAGGAAGGAATCAAGGAGGATAATAGGTCACCTTTGGTACAAACCTGGTCAGACTCAGGTCCAAGGAGGAGCTTGGCTGCTAAGCAAGAGAAGGGAGGGGTGGGTGCCCACAGGCTGGTGGAGAGGATGGCAGAGATCCTCAGATCCTTTTCCAGGGGGAAAAGGGCACCAGGGAGGACATGAGTGCTGCATAGCACAGACCAAAACAGCCCAGCTAAAGGTTTAGGCTTTATCCTCATCTGTGGTATAGTGGCTGCTGTAATGAAGTGCTAGGCTTGCCAGACCATTTCCAGTGTAATTCTACATGACTGAATCCAAGGAGGGTTTACACAACTTTCAAAAACAAAGTAGCCAGTGAAAAGTATTCCCTCATTAAGAGAACAGTAATAAACCGGAATCCCTGCAGAACACCTTGGTTAGATAAATGTAACAGTAATCAAACATCTTAAACCACCCACCTCAGTGTGCACAGACTTTAATTTAACCCATTGAGACTGACTGAATTTGTGCTTGCGTCCTTGCCAAGAGACTGGAACCTAACTGTTGCAAGAAAAGCAATTAGTAAGATGACCCAGCCTTTCATTTCCTGGAGAGTAATGTAGATGAATGTAGAGTGGAAAAAGTTTCACAAGTGGAATAATTCTGCTGTCACTCACAGCAGAAGTAAAAAAGCAAAACAATAAAAAATTATATTTAGAGGAAAATCAGAAAAAAATCCTGCACTCCCTCCCACACTCAAAGTTGTAAGCCAATAGCACTATAAATAATACTTAAAAACACTTCATTGCATCTTTCAGATTCCACTCCTATCTCCTCTTTATCAATAATTGGTTTGACACTGAAACTCAGAATTTTCCATGAACCTGTATACAGACAGGCAGTTCTTTTGTCCTCAACTGTGCAATCCTCCATTCTTGTTCATTTACACTGAGAGAATCCTATGGTCTTTTTTTCCCATTCCTTCTGCAGAGAGTTATTTTTTTTATTTTGGAAAAAAGGACCTGTCAAAATCAGTACAAAATAGAGAGATATTAGGTGGCAAAATCATAAGGAATACAGGGTAAGGTAAAGCTGAAGTATTTTAAAGTATGTTAAACAGTCAGCAGGCCATTGGTAGCCACTTAGAAAGGAACAAACAAACAAACAAACAAAACTAACAACAACAAAACCCAAAATCCAAAACAACAACTTACTTTGTTGCTTAGAAGATGTTTTACATTGTAACATAAATGAAATATAATTTATTTTCACCTTATCCAGAGCAAACAAGTTTATGATCCCCAGGGTACATCTGTTGTGCAGCTTCAACAGTTGTTCACCAAAGATTGCAGAGATCATAATTTCTCAAGCAAAAAACCCAATAGGTATCATCAATTAAGCAATGAAGCTTAGAAAAGTAACATCACTGGCTCACAAAAGAAGTGGAGTTATTTTTGAAAAGCTGAGATTTCTCAAGGATGCGTCACAGGACAATTTTTTTACACTGAGAGGGAAGTGATGCCAGAAGAGCTAATCATTCAGCGTGTAGGATAGCAGGTAAGTTGGCTCTTTCTGCACAGAAGAAAGCCACCATTTACAGTCTGATGGTGTGCCATAAAATGGTGTTCTTGTTTTTCAGCCAACCTTTCTCCTGAGATAAGTAGCCAGTTAGAGACACCATGTTAACTTTCCTGAGGCTACTGTTACTTTGAGATCAAGATCAGAGTGCTGCTTGAAAGTATTTCTGAAGATTAAAGTGAAATTAAAAAATTCTGAGAGTGATCAGAGCGTCCTAAACAACTGGAATTATTTTACTGAAGAAGAGCCTGGAAATATTATACCCTGTATGAACAGGACAAAAAGTGATTCCTTTCCTTCTATTTTAAAAATGGTGTTAAAGTGATTTCAGAGAAAACAATTGCAGAGAAATAGATGTTTATCTTTAGAAATGTTCCACTTATTTCATCTAAAAATTAATGTTTATTTGGATGTTTCTAGGTATATTTGAGCTAAAGATCACAGCAAGAGCACAGCGCTAAGTATTTTCAATAGAAAGAAAAGAAGCAATTTTTTTTTTCATTTTATTTGTCATTTGCTTGCTTCAGAGATTCCACAAATAAATGTGTTTTAGCCATCCATGTTAATATTGAGAAGCATATCAGACTCTGTTACTGACTTTACAACCAAGTATATCACAAGCTGCAATGACGTTTGGTCTAAGCAGAAAATAAGAAATGGAGTCTTAGGTTTGGATTGTTAGTTTCTCTGTACTCCTGAATTGTGTGTGTGTTTTATTCAACTTCACCACTGATGCTGCCACAACACGCTTGTCCTTACTTTCCTCAGTTGTTGTGTGCACGAGGTTGAACAGCTCTGACACTGCTGCCATGACCCAAACCCTAGCAAAGCTCAGCATGTCAGAACACAAAAGAAATAGTACCAAGAAAACAAAGTGATCTCCTCCAGAGCAAAAGAGGCAGGTCCGGTGTCCAGCTCAGGGACTTGGTAGCTGCTCAGGGACACAGTGGTGGCAGAGCTGTGCAGTCCCAGGAGCTGAAGCTGAGAAACCTTTTGTCACTCTAAGCAATGACAAACAGTCCCCTACCTGCCTTTTTGTGACATTTCCTGTTGAGACAGCAGGACTTCTGTTGGCAGATTCTTCTTTTTAGGTGTAAGTCTAAAAGCTGAGGGAGCAGGGGGTAAGGAGATGGACAGGCAGGCAGAACAGGTTTCCAAACCCTCCTATGTTTCAGAGGAAATTGTTTCCTATTACTGTTGTTCATGTGTTGTTTTTTTTCATGCCCCCTTTCAACAGTTTTTCACCAAACAAGCTTGGCAGACCTCTGGTTTCTAACTTGTCTCAGATAAGTCACATTTTGAAACAGGAAGTCAGAAAAGTAGTAAAAATGCAGAGCCAGAAGGGACTTTAATTCTTATCCTGTCCATCCTTCTGTAAGAGTAAATTGCAACCAAGCCACCTCAGAGAAATGCTTCTTTTCTGTGATTTCTCTTCATGGCTTGTTCTAATGCACTGTTTCTTGGTAGCAGGAATATTTTCCTTATCAATTTTTATATTTCCCGTTTAAGCTCAGCTTTGTCTTATACTATCTCGCCAGAATTAGTCACTCTTTTCTTCTATAATAAGCTTTGATAAATCAGAAAACAAAACAAGATCCTATGGGTATGTTCATTCAGCTTTTCTCCAGAGACAGATTTTCTTACCACATGTTGTTTTTTCTCAGATCGTTTCTATTTTCCCATATTTTTCTTTGAGTGTACTCTTCAAATCTCAGGAAAGTTTTTGAAATAAGTGGTCTCTATTTCCAAGATGATGTTATGTGAGGTGCTCCTTACATAATTTCCTGCTGAACTCCTGCCAATAACTCCAGTTATTCCCACTTCTATACCTGTAAAGTTAATTTTTTATCTTTCATTTCCACACTTTCAGAGAGTTGTCCTCTCTGAATTTCATCTTCCTCATGTCATCTCTCCAGTTTGTGAATCTTGTATGTCATGTAGCCCTGTTCCCTATTCTTCAGAAAGGCTCTCATTTTGTTGCCACCTTGAAAGTCACTCTCTGGACTATCTGAACAGATAACCTGTGGTGTCCATTTGAACTCTCCTGCAGACAGCTTTCTTTAAGTATTTTCCCTGTTGACTTGTGAAGTTGCTTATCCTAAATTACCTTTTGCACCTATTTTTCAAGTGCCTCTTTGTTACAAGGTCATATGGGACAGAATGCAGAGCCTCTCCGGTGCACATTTCTGCCATCTAGTACCGTAACACAGGTGGGCAAGTATGTTATTCTTGAACAATCTGTGCTGGCTTCCATCTTTAGTTTATTGGCACTGAAGTTCTTTTGAAATGACTGAAAAGTACTGGAACAAATATACTGCATAGTGAAAGAAGGCAGATTGACTGATGAGGAGAAGGCAGAGGTACTTAACACCTTCTTTGCCTCAGTCTTTAGTGGGAAGATGGCTTGTCCTCAGGACAGCTGTCTCCTGGGTTGGTAGATGGTATCAGGGAGCAGAATGGTCCCCCCATTATCCAAGAGGAGGCAGTCAGAGAGCTGCTGAGCTGCTTGGATGTTCATAAATCCATGGGACCAGATGGGATCCATCCCAGGTGATGAGGGAGCTGGCAGATGAACTTGTGAAGCCGCTCTCCATCATTTACCAACAGTCCTGGATCACTGGTGAGGTTCCAGAGGACTGGAAGCTGGCCAATGTGACTGCCTTTCATAAAAAGGGTGGGAAGGAGGATCCTGGTAATAATAGGCTGGTTGGCCTGACCTCAGTACCCAGCAAGGTTATGGAACAGTTTATACTGAGTGTCATCACACAGCATTTACAGGATGGCCAGGGTATCAGACCCAGCCAGCACGGGTTTAGGAGGGGTGGATTGTATTTGACCAACCTGGTCTCCTTTTATGGCCAGGTAACCTGCCTGGTGGATGTGGGAAAGGCTGTGGATGTTGTCTATTTGGACTTCAGCAAGGCCTTTGACACTGTCTCCCACAGCACACTCCTGGAAAAGCTGGCAGCCCATGGCTTGGATAGGAGCACTCTGTGCTGGGTTAGGAACTGACTGGATGGCCGGCCCAGAGGGTGGTGGTGAATGGTGCTGCATCCAGCTGGTGGCTGCTCATCAGTGGTGTCCCTTCAGGGGTCTGTGCTGGGGCCAGTTCTGTTTAATAGCTTTATTGATGACATGGATGAGGGGACTGAGTCTTTCATTATTAAATTTGCAGACAACCCCGAGCTGGGATCATGTGTCAATCTGTTGGAAGGTAGGAGGGTTCTGCAGAGAGACCTGGAACATTTGGATGGATGGGTGGAATCGAACAGGATAATGTTTCATAAGTCCAAATGCTGAGTCCTGCATTTTGGCCACAATAAGCCCCTGCAGCATTACAGGCTGGGGACGGTGTGGCTGGACCGTGCTCAGGGTGACCTTATCACTCTCTACAACTCCCTGAAAGGTGGCTGTGGTCAGGTGGGGTTGGTCTCTTTCACCAGGTAGCAGCTGACAAAAGAAGAGGACACAGTCTCATGCTGCACCAAGGGAAATATATGTTGGATATTAGGAAAAAGTTTTTCACTGAAAGGGTGATAAAGTACTGGAATGGTCTGTCTGGGGAAGTGGTGGAGTCACCAACCTTGGATGTGTTTAAAAAAGATTGGATGTGGCACTCAGTACAATGGTTTAGTTGAGGTGTTAGGGAATGGGTTGGACTCAATGATCTTGAAGGTCTCTTCTGACTTAGCCATTCTGTGAATTCTGTGATTCTGTGACTGTCATCTTTCTGTTGATGATAGTATTTAACACTTCTTCTTTCCTTGAATTTTACACAACCTCAAAGATTTTCTATTCATTTTTCCTCCAATTTTTCACAATAAAAAATTAGTATCCCAAGGCCTTCCTCACATGGAGAAAAATGGACTAACACCCAATAGACACACAGCAAAAAACTGCATTATATTACTCCGTGATGTGACCGTTTGAAGGTGCTGTTCACAAACTATGAGTCAGATTTGAGTTTATGAATTCTATGCCTAAACCAGTAATACAATAACACACACAGTATGTCTGCTGGAAAGAAGCTACAGAACAAACAAAAATCAGTTTCCAGAAAAGATCCTAATATCTGTGAATCGTCATAGCCAATGAAGCTTTCAGGGGAAACATACAGAATTTGATGGAAAGAAATTTCCTTCAAGCAGAGTAAAAATCATTAGGAATTAGTGGTCTCTTTAGAAAAAGGGGATTCAGAAAAATGGAGGATGATTACCACTGAACAGGAAAACAATGTTAAGGAAAAGAATCCAAAAACAAACCAGAGAAGAATCAGAAGAGGATAGCATCTGAAGTATCTGTAGAGAAGAGTGCCCACAGTTGCTCAACACTAGTGACACTGTCTGGGCTCTGCAAAGTCCAAGCTGCAAAGTTAACATATACTTTAAAAAGTATTAATGACAATTAAATGTTCTGAACAAGGCCAACATGCCAAGTTCATGGGGGTTTGTGTCATATAGAGCATTTAGCCTTTTATCTCTTTTGGAAGAAATATCAGCACCATTTCTTCCAATTTTCTACAACAATGTGATGACATCTATCTGGAGGCTCACTCTATTCAGGCCCTCAGTCAAGGATGTACATCAAATCAACCTCATCTGCTGGCCTTCAGTTCTGTTGTGTTTGACACACAGACATGTATCATTTTGGATAAAGAGTCAGACCTTGTCCTTCTCACTGAATGCACTGAACACTTAAACTGTGGGTTAACTGAATTACAGTAAACAGAAACATCAATTAGCTATTGTTTTAAAAATGGTTCAGACAAATTCAGTGGTACTAGTTATCTCTCAGCTGATTAAAATTTTACATTTTCATTCCAAGAGATGATGATTTACACCATGTCACATTCAGTCTGCAGTTGCCCCACAATACCAGAAGTCTCCAGTATCTTCAAGCTCATCAGAGGAGCACTTTTAGAGCAAGAAACACTTTAGCACTATGACAGAATATTTGTACTAAAGTTGTGCCCAGACATTCAGGATCATAGACTAACCAAATCAGTTCTTTTATGAAGAACCTTGCTCCATGAGAGAAAGACTTGCAAGGTGGAATAAGGCAACAGAAGCAGTTAGTACAGGACTCCTCCTAGCTGAGTAAACACAGGAAGTTCCATCATTTTCCATGGGTAGAATTAAGTAAAAATAAATTAGTATGTTGGTGTACAAAGAGCTGGAAGATGGCAGAACAGCCATTTGTACAAGTTAATGGAACATAGATGAAAAAATACTTTATAATATAATATAATATAATATAATATAATATAATATAATATAATATAACTATATTAATAATTAATAAATGAAATAATACTAATGTGGGAAGAAGCAGGATAGAACAGGATGAAATCATACAGCCATTTGCATCGTGTACATGTGTTTAATCCACATTAAATGTGTGTATGTATGTATGTGTGTGTGTGTGTGTTATGTATATATATGTGAATATATTTGTACAACTCCATTTCCTTTAAAGAGATTACTCTCCCTTTTAAATAGTGCACCCACAGCAGCAAGATAACAGCATGTACGTTAGGCTGAAAGTGAAGTCATATAAGATTTTCACAGTCTTCTCTTGGTTTGGAAGAGTCTCTTTACTAGTGACCATGCTGGACGTGTGGCACCTGGAGAAGGTGGTGCCTCTTCCTACAAAAATCCCCTACAGCCCTTTTGCAGTCTGTCTGTTTATCTTGTACTGAAATTTCTAATCTGTACAGCACCACAGTAACTCCTCAATGACAGTTTAAGAAGTGCAAATGGTACTAGCTGCAGGGGTCAACAGACTTCACACCTGGAACCAAGCGCTACTGACATCTGCAAGAAGAAAGTTAAAGCAAATTCGAGCTCTGACACTGCAGTGCCCTGATGAAAGGCTACAGGACAAATTCTGTGGTAAAGCCACACACAGAGATAGCAGACTTTCAACTTAGGAGGGAAGCTTTGAGAGGCATCTTTCAGATCCTGTTCGACAAATCTTACTCCCTGTCTCACCATCCCTGATGAAAGCCTGAGAGTTCACAGCGAGCAGAAGCAGGAACTAAGGCAGAGCCACATCCTGCTGCTAAGCCAGTCTCAAAAGAATTTTTCCTCTTCCCTTTGTCTCCAAAGCAATAGCTGAAATTCAGCAGATCTTCCAGATGAGCAGGGATTTCCAAGGACCATAATAAGGACCTGCAATAAGGCAGGCTGCAGGGATTCTAACTGTGCTGCTATGAAACTGTAAACCCTATAGATGGACCCAGTGAGGGGCTCAGCAGGCAAGCCCTTCTGTAACCTGCAGGAATCTAAAGCAACTGAAAGCACAAGGAAAAAACATCCTGCAAATCACAGGCCTAGAAAAGTGGATACAGAACATGAGAAACAGACAAGAACCTGAAGTGTTCACTGTTTTGCTCCACAGGTTTTGAAGAGTATTTACATGTACATTAGAGTATATACAAGACGAGCAGACAGGTTCCCATACACCTGCATAATTCCTGAAGAATCTCACATAATTCCAGAGGAGGCTGAGGAGACCTGAATTGGCTCTGCTACCAGATCATCCCTGGAAGCTGAGTGCATTCAGCACCCGAAAAGTTCGTTCTCCCTTCTCCTCCTTAGGGATGCAGTCAGTCCTTGAGTCTGCAGTTTCTCAATAGGTCTTAATAAACAGCATAGAGAGGCATCCCACCAAACCACTTTATTTTTTCTTAGACATAGCTGCACTAGGTAAATGCTATTAAACACCTATCTGTGTGAAGCTAGGGAAAAAATCTCCACAACTGGTTAGCCAATAAAAAATAGTGCATTATGAGACCACCCAGAATATTCTTCTTGCTTATCACACATGAAGTTTCTCATTCTCTAGGAAATTCAAGGACTAATGCTTTGCCTCCCTGTCAAAACAACTTGATCTGTTGAGAAGTATTTGTTATTTCCCAGAGCATATAGCCGATGTAAAGATAGGTTAAGAGTTTTAAATAGACACAGTAGAGGTGAGAATGAATTACTGGATCAAATAACTAATTAAACTATTTTGGGAAAAATGACAACTTAAAAGAGAAAATGATAATTTTTCAGCAATTTAACATGCTATTGTGATGAAAATTGCATTCTACACAAGATGAGAGAAGTAATTTTCAAATAAAAACATCATTGAAACATCAAAGCCTTCAATATCTGAAATGTAATTTATTTTTTTCCATCTGATAACAGAGCGTATTTGATCTTGTTGTTTTGAATATGATTCTATCTCAGTTAAAAATATCCTTTTGTTGGAGATTTCAAGGATTTATCCTTGAAAGATTAAGAGGATTTCAATCAGTTTTGTGGGAGATATTAAGACTTTCTTATTTTCTTTTATTTTCTTATCAATATTGTAATGCTCTTCCCCAGTCATATCTGCACACCTGAAGACACTGGGCTATCTGCAATGCTATCTATTGTGTACGTTTACATTTGAAGGAGAAAATCCAACTCTTTATCTGCTATTTAGGCATGGAAAACACTGACACAATCTACTGGACAGCAGTAGCACAGTGGAAAACATTAATTGATGGAACCCCGTTTTAGGCTAATGTTACAGTTTTGTTTTCACAAAAGTTATGGTTCCCACCTATCCATTCAGGAGGCCCCCATGCTTCAGGAGATTGAGCCACCACTGCCCTGATCTTCCTACTATAAGGCTGAATTTTGCCCACCTTGGAACATAGCTTTGAGTAGGTCCTTCCAAAATAATTTCTTAAATACGTTCATAATTTCCTGCTTCCCCACATGGATTTTTGGAGGTTTGTAAGTGCCAGTGTTACCACACAAAGCATGCACTCTGCCATAACATAGCCTGCCAAGACCTATCACCTGACATGACCTTGCAAATGATCCTTGTTCTTCCCCATAGCTGGGGCTGCTTTCTCTAGAGCAGCTTAGTCAGTGAGACACACTCCTGAAGAGCCAAGAGAGGCACTGTGACAGCCAACTGCTTGCTGATGTGAGCTACTGAATCTCCTAGAGGAAGAGAGAGTTTGGTATGAAAGCTAGGTACAGGCAGTGAGCATGTGGATCTCTGGTATGGCAATGCAAATCTAGCAGTCAAATATTCAACAAGAGAAATTATTTTCTGTCATGAAATATCTCGAAAAATTGTACTATTCATGAAATCTTTATGAGCACTGTTTTTCCAATTCCCTTATAGTCTTAATCTCATGGAATCATAGAATCATAAATATCGGAAGATAACTACAAGATCACTAAGTTAAACCATGCACCCAGCACCACCACTGTAACCCCTAAACCACTAAACCATTACCCAGCACTGGATCCGGATGCCTCTTGAACACCTCCAGGATGGTGGCTCCACCCTCTCCATGGAAAACCTGTACCGCTGCCTGACCACCCTAACAATTAAAAATTGTTTTCTAATATCTAATCTGAATCTCCCCTGTCTCAGCCGTTTCTTCTAGACATCTCACTGCAGGTAGTGTAGGAGAGATCAGACCCCACCTGGCTATGCCTTCCTTTCAGGGAGTTCTAGAGAGCAGTGAGGTCTCCCCTGAACCTCCTCTTCTCCAGGATAAACAGTCCCAGTTCTCTCAGCTGTTCTTTATGAGACACATTTTCTAAACCCTTCACAAGCCTTATTACCCTTTACTGGACACTCTCCAGGAACTTTCCTGTCATAAGGGACCCAGAACTGGACACAGGAATTGAGGTGCAGCCTCACCAGTGCCAAGTACAGTGCCAAGATTTTCACTTCCCTAGTCCTGCAGGCCATACTACAGACCAAGATGCTGCTGGCTGGGCACACCCTGGCTCATGCTCAGCCACTGTCAGCCAGCATCCCCAAGTCCCCTGCTGACAAACAGCTCTCAAACCACTCCTCCCAGAGTCTGGGGTGCTGCTTGCTGAGACTCAAGTACAGGACCTTGTAGAACCTCCTCAGCCTGATGGAATCTGTCTAGGTCTCACTGCAGAGCCTTCCTACCCTCGAGCTGATCAACGCTCCCCCCCAGATTGGTCTCATCTGCAAATTTACTGAGGGTGCGCTCAATTCCCACGTCTAAGTCATCAATACAAATGTTTAACAGGACTGGCCTCAAAACTGGGCTTCCAGCTTCTCCTGTTTGTTATCCTTACTGCATGCATTAGTGTAGAAGGGTTTATTATGCATTCTTTTTCTGAAGTTATATTTCTCTCTTCCCTCTGCAAATTCCTCCCCAGATCTGGAGTTGCTCATCCCACAAGCCTCTGCTTGCTCTCTGACAGGTTTAGAAAAATTTAGCAAAGGAGTGCCTTCCAACATGACACTGCCTGAAAATCCTGTAAACATGATGAGTATTTATGACATTATTTTCCCTCTGTAAATTAAAATATATTCCATATATATATATATATATATATATATATATATATATATGACATTTGAATCATAAATCAGCTCTTGTTTATCTGTATTTTCATATACTAAAGAAGAACATTAAGGACCACATTCACATAAACAGCAAATTATAGTGCAAAAAACCCTTATGCCATTTCAAATTAAATGAAGTCAAGCACAATCTGTGTGCCAATTTCATAAAACCTTTTAACTTTTGGACAAATTGCAGGAGATGCAGTAAAACAGAAGATGAAAACACAGTCTTAGGTGATTTTCTAGATGCTGGAATGATGTGTTTGAAGGCCTTCCTTTAACAGGTGGGGAAGAACAAAGCCACAGCACAGAATATCTGTGTCCTCCTCATCAGTAGGATGGTGTGTCCACTGGGACATGCCAGTCCAGAACTCTAGCAGCTTGGGAAGACAGACAGGGCTCTCATCCTTGTTCACCAGTGGGTGCAATGCACACAGCAAAAGCCATCAGCATTTCTTGATCATCCTTGCTATACTTGCACAGGATCCCTGTCAGAAAAATGACTCTGTCAAATAGTCTGGCAGCTTCCCTTGTACATCAACAGGGCAGACAGAAGTTGCCCTGGCACTAGACAGTTCTCTCCTTGATATTATTCATGCTGGCACCTTCTCTGGCCTTCATCCCTTGCTTCTCTGTGGTGATCTCCTTTTGGTCCATTTGTTTAAGAGCTCCTGGGACCTTGTGTCTTTGGGCAGTACATGGCAGGACTCCCTCATCTCTGGGGCAGTACTGCCAGCCCCAGAGGAGTTGTCTATTTCCAGTGAGACAGGCCTGTGCCCACAAATTCTAAGGATAGCTGTCATGGTCTGCTAGTAGACTGCCCTTGATCCACATCACAGTCTGAGACCCATCAGTGAACCTGCAGAGAAATGACCAAAAATTCTCCTGGGGGACAAGGAGACAGCAGCTCCCACAAGTTGTTCTCTGAACTTTATTTAATATCTCCTTGGCTATTGACTTCAGTGATATTTCATTTCTCCTTTATCCTTCCCCTTGACAGGTGTCACCCGTCAAGGTCCTGCTGTAACCTGTTCTGTAGGCATCTTCCACCTGGATTGCACAAAGGGAGCCCCTATGCCTTGGGCATCTCTAAAGACAGTGTCACAGTATCTTCCTATTGCCACTGAAATAATCTTCTCTGGTACTTCTTATTCCCGTGGTCAGGAACCTGTTAAGGTGAGCTGTAATGGCTCTACTGGAAACACCCTTGGCATAACCATTGCTCAGCCTTGGCACTAAAGACTGGATTACCAAACTGACCAGTTTCCCACTACCTGTAAATAAACTCAATCTGGAACACATATCAGGAACCCTTCTTTACAATTGAAGAGCACCATGCAGTATTTCATGCAGTATTTTTGACTGTCTTTGTGAGCCTTCTGTGCTCTGCTGGGCTGTGGTAAGAGATGTTGCATCTGGAGAGACTGCCCCAGCTTTTGGGAAAACTTCCTGCAAACAAACTGTCACGTTTTTGTTATGCCATATGGATCCTGTCTCAGGATAGCAGACAATGTCAGAGGATCTGCCCAGCCATAAAATCATGCCACCGCATTGGAGAGGTCCTGATCAGAAAAAGAAAAAAGGAGTGAGACTATTAGCATGTATATGGCCAACCTGTACAATCTCACTCTCTTTCACAGGCACACTTGCTCTTTCCAAGCACACGCCAACATGCAGACGTGTGCACACACTCACTCCTGTTTCCCTGGTATTTGCTTAATGCATTCTATAACTTTCTCTTAATCTGGAAAAGGGTTAAATGTTCAATGAAACTATCTTCACCCAAAAACCTTCCCCCTTCTCACATACAGGCTGTGAGAGTACATGTTGGATATGTTTTTAATTACCATGTTTAAACAAAGGTACCCTTTTAGTGCCGTACTTGATATACAAACACTCATGATCACTTTGTCTCATCCATTAAAAATTTTCTTACAGGATTGCCACTTTATTCTGTTTTCTCAGTGCCTAAATATGGTGGGAATTCAAATGTCATACAGGACCTTTTCCCATATTATTAACTTGCTCATTCCTCAGATTCCCCAAATAGAGTAGAAAGAGAAAAAGACAAAACACTTATTTGGTAACCCCTTGTCCATTCAGCTAATCTTAAATCATGGGAACAGAAGAAATCCAGATGAAGTCTGGACTACTGGATCATCAAAGGATGGGCAAAAGAGCCTCACAACAAAAGGGACTCTAGAAGAGCAGAAAGTTTTGAGACAGAGGAGGAAGAGGAACTTTAGTGTTGGAGGATAGAGACCAGTGCCAAGGATGTGACTTGAGCAGCAGTGCTTGTTTAAACTTCTCAATAATCTTTTTCGGGATCATAAAATCATAGAATACTTTGGGTTGGAAGGGATCTTAAGGATCATCTAGTTCCAATCCTCTCCTTGCCCTGGGCACGGTCACCTTCCACTAGATCAGGCTGCTCAAGCGCTTTAGAAGAATAAATTAATATACTGTCATGCTTATTCATCTCTTTAAATACAGTTGAGTAGACTGTAAAATGTGAGCCTGTATGAAGGCCAGAAAATTTAGGCCTGGCTTGATATATTTTCATTTGCAAGTCCCTTATTAGTGTCTCTGCTGCCAATGATGTTACTATTGGAAAGAGAAAATAAATAATTCAGGATTATATTTCTTTAGACACATCTTGTGCAGCTTCTGATATAACTCCCAAGTTCATGATGTTAATATAGTTTCACTAACAATATTATAACTGTCACTGTAAAATCCTAGAACAAGACAAAGAGCCACATCCCCCATTCAGCAGACTTTTTTGCTGAACTTCTGAGTTAGGAAGTTTGGCTTCCTTTCAATATTTTTTTCAACCAAATATTTCTGCCTAAGAAAAGAGAAAGATGCTAAGTTTCTTTCTACAACTTTGTTGCATTGTTAAAAAAACCCCAAAAACATATACAAACCCAATATGTTTTAAAGGTTGAAGGCTCTTTCATATTTATTAAGGCAACAAATATCAAATAGAGGGACATTTAATTTTTTCCCTGGAGTGGATTTTCTCTGGGACATTCACAGACTGTGCCTTGAACTTCTGCAGACCAGTAGTAAAAGTCAAAATTTCTAGAGTGAGCAGCAGGAGTCCATTTACCATCAATAAACATTAAAAGTCTCTTGTGCACCTCCACCAGACTCTACTGAAATAACACAGCTGGATAGCTTGGAAAAAAATGCTGCAAGTATTCACTGCTGTATGTGTCTCTACACAAGAAAGAAAAAATAAGAATAATATTTTCAAATATGTTGATTAATTTTTTTTTTGACTAAACTATTGTGTGGTGTGGGTTTTATTAAACTATGCCCATTTGTAAAATTAAATTGCTCTTCTCAATATAACTTTATGTTTACACCTGTGATCCACTTTTGAAAGGTATTGGACAAAAGTCCTCTTTTAATGATAATACATTCAATGGAAAAATTTATCTTTTTCTTCACAGACACACACACTAGACTAATTATTCCAATTATTATAAAAGAATAAATGCATTGCCAGAAAAATGGAAAAAAAAATGTGTTTATGCTAAAGAGCATACTTAAAATATCTTAAAATTTATATGTATTTTTCTGGTCTGTATTTACTTTATTTTTTAAAACTTACTTCAGAAATTAAAGAACTAGAACAGAAATGACTGGAGCAAGCTGAGTTCAAAAATGTATAGCCAACAAATGTGGTCCACATCTATACAGTTTGCAGCAGGATGTCTCTACATATTTGTGCCTGAATTTCCCTGATAAGGACACTGTGGGGAGAGTCCTGAGTGGATTACTAAACCAGGCACATAGCCACTAAAAACAAACTGAAAGAAACTAAGTACAGGATTCAAGAGCAGTATTTCTCATAACATGAAGCGTTACTTCACTGGTCATATGTCTGTGCAAAACAAAGTTTAGAGTTTGGACTATCTACTGCTAAAATTTCTTGCCCTTTCTGAAGTCATCCAGTGAAGATTATTCTCCAACAGTAATTATGTTTATGTCACAGGTGAAACTAGTAATTTAAAATAAGTATTCCAAAGAAGTATTCCGAGAAACAGGGGATGGATTTCTATCAAATCTCCACCACATTATTAACCCGTGCCCCCATTTTGCAACTTTATAGGATCAACACAATAATCCCCAGGCACACACACAAATTAATTTACAGTACATCTGCCACAGGAGACAAAAGAATATGAAACATTTCACTGATGTAATTCTAAGGAGTACTGAGCAACACCAGCATATTCCATGTTATTCAACAAACATGCTGCTGCCACATTACGATATTTTATTTCAACCCACATAGGGGCACAACACATCAATCGTGATGAATGCTAAATTTATTTATCTCTCTGTATTGCTGATGACTGTTCATAAGGGTATTTATCTCGAGTCATTTCTCTGAAATTCTCCAGAGTCTTAATAATTGTATTTAGTGCATCAATGCCAACTTCTTTTGATAGCAGAGATACTTATAGTGGTAGGATGCTTTTCTGAAATGTATTCCACTAAACTCAGAAGTTCTCCTTCAAGATCGGGTGAGATGGTGAAATAACAGTTGAAATTGTTATGGTAATAAATTAAGTTTGCTTGTTTGTTTGTTTCAAATATTTCAGCAATTAAGAACTTAATGTGAAAAATAGTCTGCCCTCATCCTCAATAACTGAACAAAAGGCACAGGATATTAGGTTGCAGTGCACAGGATTCAGAGGTTTTCAGATAATCCCTATTATTAAAATTACAAGAAAAAGGTTTTGAGCTTATATTAACACAGACTTCATATTATATTGGTGTATTTTGTGATAATATAGCATATTGTACTTTATTATTATCTAATGGGTTTTATTTATTATAACTATGTTTCAGTAAGAGCTGTTGAGATTAATGCAAAATTCCTGACAGCAGGAACTATCTTATGTAATACAAAGCACAAAGCACTGACACTACATTACAAAAGAGGAGCCAACTCACAAATGCAAGTTTTTAGAATTGGAAGTAAAAATACATAAATGTGATCACAAAACAGAAAAGGTACCAAAAATGCCCAACACATTGCCTGTTTGCATTATTGTTGAAAAGCAGACTTAATGGGACTGAAATTGTCTCCCATTCCACTAACTACTCTCCTTTACAAACAAGACAAAATTGAGACTAAATCAGGAAATCTCTTCTTCTTAAGTGTGAAAGTTATATCTATTTGTTTCCACTCTTTTTTTTTTTTTTTTTTTGTTTTTGTTAATGGCTTTACAATGAATCTGACTGAAAAGTATCCTAAATATATGATTTTATTTCAGTATTCCATTCTGATTTGTGTATGTGTGGAATAAACTATACTGGTACACATGCAAGAAGTGACGGTGAAAGGCACCAGGCTTTAATGCCACACTGTCCCTTAGAGTGATGTCACAAAACATGTGCAACCAGATCACACTCCGCCATCATGATTATGCTATGAATATTTCAATTATAATTTAACTTTCATCTACAAATCAAAACATAATTTAAAGAGTAATTTCCAAACCATATCAAGCCTCCCATTATCCTTTGTTCATCTACAGCTCAGTGCCTTCAGCTTCATTTCAACCAAAGCCCAAGTAGTACGTTTCACTCCTGTGAAACCTTCTACTGAATTAAATTAATTCATTCTTAAATGCCATCCCTCTGCATCTCTGTGCTTCATCTGAGTAATTCCTTGTTACAACTGCATAGCTCAGCCTGAATACTAAGCTACAGGATACAGCTTCAGCCCTTCAGCATTAGGTATGGCAGTGACTGTTTCATGCAACAACAGTTAAATAAAATGCACCACAGAAACACTAGATTTCTCGAGTACTAGAGCAGAGTAAGTAAACATATTGTATTGGGGTTGTGTCGCAAGAATCCCAAGTTGTATGAAGCAAGTTCTGACTGGTTCCTGCAGCTGGCCAAGCTGACCCCATCAGCGACAGAAACAGCCCCTCTAGAATAACATATTTAAGAAAGGAAGGGGAAAAAACTGTAACTGCAGTGGGAGAGATGAGTGAGAATATGTGAGAGCAGCAAGTCTGCAGTCACCAAAGCCAGTGAAGAAGGAGGGGGAGGAGCTGCTCCAGGCACTGGAATGGAGTTTCTCCTGCAGCCCATGGTGAACACCATGGCAAAGAAGGTTGCCTCGTGCAGACAATACAAAACCACTGGGCAGCCTATACAGGAACCCATCCTGGAGCAGATGTATGCCTGAAGGAGGCTGTCACCCCGTGGGAAGTCTATTGTGGAGAAGGATGCTGGTAAGACCCTTGGTCCTGTGGAGAGAGGAGCCCATGCTGGAGCAGGTTTGCTGACAGGACTTGTGACCCCATGGGGAATTGGTGCTAGGGCAGTTCATGAAGAACAAAAGCCTATGAAAACTACTCATATTGGGGAAGTTCATGGAAGAATGTCTCCCATAGGAAGGACCCCATATTGGAGCAGGGAAAGAGTAAGGAGGAAGGAGGAGCCAAGTAAACATGGGATGAACTGACCACAGTCTTCATTGCCCATCTCCTCGTACCACTGTGAGGGAGCAGGTAGACAAATTGGAACTGAAGTTGTGCCCATGAAGAGAGGAGGGGTAGAGGGGAGATGTGTTAAGATTTGGTTTTGATTTTTTTTTTTTCATTATCTTACCCTGGTTTTATTGGTAATAAATTTATCCTACCTGGTTCAAATCTGTTTTGCCCATGATAGCTGTTGCTGAATGATCTCTCTCTATCCTTATCTTAACCCACAAACTTTTTCTTGCATTCTTCTTTCCCTTGTCCAGTTGAGGAGAGGAGTGATAGACCAGATTTGCTGGACCCTGTCTTCTGATCAAGGTCAACTCACCATGGGTGTATATACTAAAGTATGGTTTGTACTTACTGGAAGCACCTGTATTGTCTCCTTTAAGTTACTTATTTTACCAATGATCAGCTTTCTAATGCCACAGAATCAGACACCAAGGACCTAAATTTTTTTTATTTTCTTTGTACTCTTCTCTTTCAAACATACAAATAAACAATCTTTTGCGACTCAAGTTATTTTTCACCATCTACCATTTTCCCAGCCTCCTAGCTAAGCTGGGGCCAAAGATGTGTTTATCAGGGCTCCAGTCCTACTGCAATTAAAAGTCCATTTTCTCTTCTTATCCTTATTTCTCAATATGTAATTATAGGGCTTTAGACAAGACTTCTGTATATTCCACACAAACATATGTATTTCTAGTAAAGATTTAATTGAAGACCTTCTGAAAGTCATATGAAAGTATGCATATTGGTTATTGATAGTCTGCCTAATACTTTATCTCTGCCCTGAAGAAATGAAAAGGCTGCTAATTTTAGCATTTTTTTGGAGTGGAGCTCTGTCATCATGATTTGTGATAGGATTTGCCAGGTGATCTAGCACAGCCTTCAGCATCACGTCTGTGGGGTCTGCGATGAGACAAACACACACACTTCTGCCTCTGCAGCAGAAGAGCACAACCAATCCTTCTCAGAGCCGTGCGTGATCTCAAGTGAGTACTAAGGGCCAGATTTATCAATTAAATGACTGGCTGCATTTTCTCTTGGGTCAAGAAACAAATATTTCAGACCAGCTGCTGCCATACATGTGGGCAGCAGCAATGAATTACTCAAGGTGACAAGAAAGCAAAACCAATTTATGTAAGTATTGTTAATGTGTTCAGCATGTTTTCACCTAGTATAAAGCACTGGGTAAGTTTAATCAGCATTAAAATACAGAGAAAAGAAAATGTGAAGCTCATGGGATTATAGTCACCAGATTTTTCCAGTATGTGCAACTGATTTAATAATAGGTATTTGGTGTATGCCAAATAAAATTAAAAGCAAGTAAAAAAAAATCATAATGAATACCCAGTCTTCATTTTCTCTGTGGAGAAGATTAAGAATGCATTAACTGCTTAATTAGGAGATATTGAATGGTTTTGTTTCGAACACAAATTAACTGAAACTATAAGTCAACAATTACACTTGTATCTAAACCCAAACATTTTCCAAATGAGCAACCTAGCAGTTACTCTGCTACAAAACTTTAATTTGATCCATTTTAACAGAAAAGTATTTGGAAATGTGTAATTTATGGACAATTTCAAGAGGTCTTTATTTTTCTCATTAAATTTAAAGGCCTAAAAAATCTCTAAAATCAGAAAGATGAAAATGGTAACATGAAAGTAGAAAAACAAGAAGTAATTAAAAATTAATTTTTTGGAGTCAACAAGGCCTGCTAATTCCTGAAGTAAACATTTGTCTAGTGCAGAAACATGTCTAAAGAAATGCAGTGCAAATGGGTTTTGTTCCTCTTGTGCACAGAAGGAAAAAAACCCCTAAAAAATATTCTAACCAAGTGAAAAATATTCAGAAGCACATGCTTTCATGATCTGAGTTGCAAACATGACTAGTAACTGCACTCCAAAATTTAACACACACTAGAAACTGAATGACTAGATAAAGAAGCTATCAGGAAATTTTACAGAATTTTTTGGTCTCCTCCTTTGAAAGGAAAGAACTGGCATTCTGAAAATTTTTTTTCATATATTATGGATGCCAGAGAGAAATGAAACAACTGCAAAATGAAAATGACCATAAATACAAGAGAGTAGAAAAAGTGGGGTTGTAGCCTTTACTGAATTTTCCAAAATACAGTTTAGGTAGAGAGTATGGAAGATGGCCTAATCTGGAGTCACATTTCCGGGTTTTTTAAATCCAGTGTTTTACCAACTGTATTACAGAGATGAGCCACTCCCTAAAATTTGCCTCTGCATAGACATACTTCACTTTGTAATAAGGGTTATAAGTAAGTTTTGTTTTCTCTGTTGCTGCTTCAAATTCACCATTTTTTCAGGCCAGGTTCTTCACATCCCTCTTTGCTTCAGTCACAGAAGAAATTTACATTCTGTTTCATTTCTACTTTCTTCACATACCCCTGCCTAATGCAATTATGAGATCCTTAATGAGGTGCAAATGTTCATGACAACTGAAGGAAGAAACAAGACATTAGGCTATGTATGAATAATGTGTGAAGAATCAAAAATATTCCTCTAGAGTGGAAAAATAAAGATGCATTCTCAAATAGCTTCCTATTCACTTTTCTGGCCAGCTGACAGCAAAACCATAAAGGCATCAGGGAAACATGATGGTCACCATTATCAAAAGGACCTAAGTGATATATGGGCTGAAATTGCATTTAGACATAAAAGGTACTTCAGTGTCCTTAGACACGGGAGCTTAATTGCGGCGACATGCTGATATGTGCACCTGATTGATTTCAATCACTTTCAAGAACACAGTCCTTAAACTCTTTTGAAGCATGATTTGGACTTATAAATGGCTTCTTTTAACAGTACCATGTAAAAGTTACTGCTTTCAAGAAGATTTTGTATAAGACAAAATACATGTAAGGCATTTAAGATATTGGGGACAGGATCTTGAGCATGCTTCAGAGAAAGGAAATGGAATACAGGATACAAGGCCAAGCCATAACTTCTCAAGTATAAGGACACCAAGAATTGTTAACTTACCAGTGTCTTAAAATGTAGAAATGGATAGAAATACAGCAAAATATACTCAAAATGTTTCAGAAGCTCCTCCGTCCTCACTTAATGGTACTTGGTGTTTCAAGTGGTAGGACAAGTTTTGTTCATGAGCAGAGGCAGTTAATGAATTACCACATTAATTAGCACAGAAATGTGAGACAGGCTTTGTCTGGGACATAAGAAATCACTCTCCAGTTATGAAAAAAAACCTGAAATTAGAAGAACCACAGATTTCCAGAGATTATTACAATGGCATATGATGTATTAAAGCCCCAATCCAAGCCATAGCTAAATTCTAGATGCCTAGCCATAAAGTAATTTAAAAATCCTAGAAAAGCCTTAAAAGAGGTAAAGTAGCCTTTGATTATAATAAAATTTCATGACTGCTATTACCTTATTATATGATAGGTCAAAAATGTCCTTAAGAATTAAAGAAAAAGCTGTGCCATGGTCACAGATGTTAGCATCAAACAGCGGTGGTACACCAGATGCAAATTAAAAGACCAGCTCCTCAGATGCTGTAGTTCTGTCCAAATATATAAAATAAACATCAGATAATGTAACAAAAATCTTTTCCTACCAGAAGTCTTGATTTTGGGGTTTTTTTCTCAGTAGTTCTTTAGTGGCAACCAGCCCCTTTTCAGTAAGTTGCTGTGTTGAAGAGAGATATTGACTTCATTAATAATTTAGTTGAAATACATTACTTTTTATCACTCCACAGCTTTGCAAGGAAGCAAAGAAATCACACCAATATTCTTCAAACAAAAATCAGAACTCAAAACTGAGTTTGTAAAAATCAATGTGCCTTTTTACAACTGAAATTATAGAACAAATATTTAATTCCTGAATATCTAGTTTACCTAATACCAAAATCTGGAATTGAAAAAAAATAACATGTACCTAAAGATTTAAAAGTAAATATCCCTGGGTAATGCTGGTATCTACTAAATCCTTTCACAGTTTTTTTGTTCTTTTATTTCTACTGCAAAACTATATCACTCTGTAAAATTTTGAGATATTCTCTCTCTCTTTTTTTAAATCTTAATCAACAGGAACAACTATACCCTGCAGTTCTGAATTCTCAGATCATCACCAAGTTCAAGTAAAATGAACTGGACCTACCACCTTTCACTGGAGGTATTCAATAATTCTAAAAATCGGACCCAAGAACAGAGGAAAACATAAACAGTAGATGCTTTTAACATGCAACTGTGTCTTTCAACAATTTCTTCACCATCCTTTATTTTGAGACATTTGGGGAATAATTTCTTTATTTCCAAGAAGGTCAAGTCGTCAGGAACCTGCAATTCTATGCCACGTAGTATTTTTCTCCTTCTTACTATTTTTTTTTTAATAGATAGGCCCATTTCAAAGTATTTTAAATATTTGCTTGATGCTATCAAGATTATTTAATCTAGAAATGCATGAAAATGCATCTTAGAATAGAATAATATAAGTTTATGTGCATGTATGTTTTTATTATAAAGTTTATATAGGACATATTTCTGAGTTTTTTGAAAGGAAGCTTTTCTATAAAGATGTGATGCACTTTTCTTGTGGAAATAATGAGACCTGGGTCATTGAAGAACTAGGGGGTTTTTCTCAATTTTTGGGGTTTTTTCATGTGATGTAAAACAATTCAGGATTTTTAGACTTCTTGTTAATTTAATGATTTTCTGCTCCTTGGTGCTTCAATTCCATTAGCTTTAAATTTGCTTTGTAATAGCACTCCCATTAAGGTCTAAATCAGTTGGTTGTGTAGATGTTTGCAGTTTTAGTTCTGAGCATCTGAAACCAGAGGCTCTGGCTTATCTGGCTGAACTGATTTTTCCTGGGATAGAGTTATTTTTCTGCATAGCCATTTTTATGGTGCTCTGTTTCGGATTTGCACTGGAAAGAGCATCGATAACACAAGGATGTTTTAGCGGTTGCAGAGCAGTGCTCACACAAGGTCAAGGCCTTTTCTGCTCCTCACCCCACGAGTGAGGAGCTGGGGGGGGCACAAGGAGCTGGGAGTTGAACCCAGCTAATCACAGGGATATCCCATTCCATGTGGCATCATAACGTCCCATCCCATGTGATGTCATTCTTTTAGTTCTCCATTTTCAGCATAAAAATCTGGGGGAGAAGAAGAAAACTTTTCTTTCTCAAGTAAACAGTATGTATGGTTGAATGAAATGAAATACACAGATTGTTTATTGCTATATGGTGCTGTCCAGCACAGCAAAAAGGTTTCATTCTGAACTTTATACAATTTTGGTTGATTTTGTTTGGGGTTTAAGTATTTTAGATAGTATTCATGCATTGCAGACCCGTGATTTTAACTACAAAAGCAAGTTGTGATCAAAAGTTCAACTGAATCATAGTAATAATAGTTCTGGGGTTTTTAATCTACAGAAAACTGCAGCTTTTGCTCCCATTTGCCTTACATAATTTCAGAAAGCATCATTGTCATAGTCAATTGTATTTCCAAGCACTCCAGATAGTGGCATAATTCACATCAGTGAAAAAACTATCCTTCAAACTAGCATAGCCAAAGCACTGAAAACTACCTTCTCTGAAGGGAGAAGGGTTTTTCTTCTCCCTTCCCACGTACCTCAGTTTAACAGGCATAGGTGGTTGAATCTTACCTGGTGGAGCAGTGTCTTCCTTCATTGCCAAGTATCTTTTTTCTCCAGAATAAGGAAAATGTGTACTTAATTATAAAATTATTTTCCTCAGCTACAGCGTCTTCAGACTCCAGTGCCTTGTCATCTGGCATGTCTCAAAGCAGCTGGGAAAGAAAATTAGATAGTCCAAACCACACCACTACAATTCAACCAACGACTTAGCTGGTGTATCAGGAGTGGCTGGCTGATTCTGGACACAGGCAAAAGAGATGTACTGCTTCAGAAAGAGGGAGAAAAGGGCAAACCCATGCAATTTCCTCTCATTCATCAGTCAGGTTCAACAGAAAATCAGTAACACAGACTGAAGGGAGAATTAATATAAATAAACACTATAAGACAGAGACTGGGAAGGAAGGAAAGAGAGAGAGACCGAAGGAAAAACTTTATTTTGACACTGGAGAAATTAATCCAGGCAGATTATACTAGAGATATCACATGTCTGTCCAAACTTTAAATGACCAAATATCCTTACAGGTTCCACTATGGACAGCATGTGCTCTCACGTTAAATCAGTCTATTCAACTGTGAAATACTAATGTTTATGTTGGAGAAAAAAAGATGCAAATATATATAACACAGTGTATAGTGGATTGTGTGTACAAGGAAGCCGTTGTTCTACCTAAACTCTGAGCAAAATGATGGATGAGTGCCTGAAAACTAGTCTAGCTACAGCATGGTACCCTCCACAGCCTCACAACACCTCCAGCAACTAGATAAAGCTTAAGACTGTTCAGTGATCCAGACAGACTGCTGTGACACAACCCACTGACATCCCTGAACATATCATTTCTTACTGCTGTAAGACTACAGGTCTTATGGTAACAGATCACAGTTTTGATCTACAAGCTGAAAAACTCTTAACTCCCAGAGAAATTAGTTGTTTCTCTTGAAAAAACTCTGGCAGAATAAACCTCCCACTATTTAACACAATTAATCACTAATATCCAACTATTCAATGTCATTTTCTTTTTCTGAACTCTCACTCCAGAAACCTGCCACAAAAAGGAAAGGAGATGTTGCATCATAATATTTCCACCACTGCCAAGCAGGATGAGGGTTGTACTTGGGAGCAAAGGCAGAGGCTTTGGCTTGGTGTACCATCAGTGAAGCTTCTTAGACTAAGCAAAGTGAGTGATTTCAAAAGCTGCTCAGATTAAAAAATAACAACCAACTGAAAAACAACAACAACAAAAGGCTAGAAAGAAGTAATTTCTTTTTCTAATGTTAAATATTTGGGAGAAAGACACCAAGATTTGATGGCAGCTTGGAAAGGGAGACAACATGACCTTCGGATCCTTATGAGAAGTCCTGGTGGCATTGAAGGGGAGGATTAAAAACCATCATTTAGGCAATAGGTTATGGTAAAATTTCTCTTTCATCTTCTCTCTCTCTGTCATTCTTTTAGTTCACCATGCTACAATGATGTTTTGGCAGAGTTCACATTCATTTATGAAATCCTCTATTTCTTTACTTTATTAAAAATGATTTGCAATGTAAAGTAGAAATTTATTCATCTGCCTTCTCAAACAGAGTCCATATGCAAATTTCCTATTCATCTCTTCTTTATTCAGTATTGAATAAGCAGTGTTTTTTCAGCATTAGAGGATTTTCTTTCTCTCTTGTTAAGGCAACTGGCTGTAATCCTTACTTCCTTTGAAATGTATATTATTTTTATAATTCATTCTTTCCTGCTATGGAAAAGAATAATACTGCATAATACTTTATAGACAAAAGACAAATGGCTAACTTCATCCACAGAAATAATAGGAAGTACAAAACCATTCTGTCCTATCTTGCTAAAGACTTATATCCAGAGAAGACAAGAAAAGTGGATCTTGTTTTATCTCTATTTGCCCTCAGAAGTCCAATAAAACCAGCTTATTTTTCCCAGAGAGTTATAGGAATTTATTTAATTGTTATTAAAGATATCCAGAGACAAACATGTGCCTGTATATCCAGGGTTCATAAAAGGTTCTTACAAAGCTTTTTCTAGGTTATGTTAGAGTTAACAATTTTAAGTACAGGGAATTATCTCAAATCCCACAAAATGTATGTTAAGTGTCAGAAACACTTTAAACTACTGCAATCTGGACTTGGAGTAATTTAGTTTACATGGTCAAAAACAGGGAGAATACAAGGTAAAAGGAAAATACACAAAAAACTGCTTGACTGATTATGAGGGCAATAAGTATGGCCAGTGATACATCATCTTAAGGGTTAAAATGAGAGCTTGACTTCTCTGTCATTTTGGCTCCTCCAGGTACTTCCCCTGCTCTGAGCTGCACAAAGCCTGTCAATAGAGGTTACTGCAGCAGGGGAAAAGCATTACCTTTCTCTGGTTTATACTGGAGTAAATCCAGACATAAGAACCTTCCTGGCAGAAAGTTTGGGGGGGCAACAAGGAGGGACAGAGTGCAGTGAAACTGCTCATTTCTAGAAAGGTTCTGGATGCATTTGACTTAGATTCTTGAATGTACATAGTGGTTTACACTTACCTTTCTTCCCAGAATTTCTTGATTGTAGAGTCGCTGGAAAGATGACGGCCCTACCCTTTCTTTACAAGTTTTTGAAACAGCAATGAATGACTCACAGATAAAAGATAACCTACCTTTCATTTCTCTATAAAAACCATGTAGTATATGGTTTCAGGAACCTAGCCATCTTAAAATACTGATGTGTTTATAATCTGTGGTTTCTTTATGGTCTGGTTTTGATTTGGTTGGGTTTTTTAAGGTATTATGATTAATAGATAAGCACCCAGACTGTACAGACACATTTTTATAATCAGAAGCTCAGGAATTTCAGAAGAATTTACAGCTCTTTCTGGGGGTTAAACAAAGCCACAGCCTAAATAAATTTTGTCCTTTGGGACAAAAGAGCAGACATGCTGAACATTGTTGTAAGTCCTCTTCATATCTTTTAACTATCATCTACTGAGAAAGTACTCCCACTTAGTTGACAAAGTTGACATTTCCTATGGAAGAAACTGCAGGCAAGCAGGAGAGACAGCTTAATTATTTAGAGCAATGGCTCCTACAAATGCTCTTCTTTCTCAAAAAAAAGGTAAACTTTTTCTCACTAACAATTTCCTTCTGGATTATGGTATCCGTTAAAGAGTGTAGAGATTTCCAATTAGACTTTTTAACTGACAATTTCTTTTTCGTGTCAATAGGACTTGAATATTCAAATTTCCCAACTCTCTTTAAACAGACTGTCATGAATATGAGAATAATAGAAGTTCTTCAAAAATATTCCTTATAATTTTTTTCTGCTACAGAAATGACGGTAGCAGTTGCTTTAAATAAATTACCACCCACAGGCTTTTAATTGTTTTGTTGTTGATATTTCTGTAATTCAGTGTTGTTCAAATATATCCGTTGACTACAGCGTTGCTTATCCAGGCCAGGCTAATAATCTCAGGCTCCAAGCACATCATTTGCATCAATTGTAGCACTCCTGTGTACCTTTTAGAAGATACAAACCCGGTTTCCTCTCTATAATGAGAACAAATGGACAACTCAAGTTCAGAATTTCTTTGTTCTCTCTTTAACTTTTTAATACCCCCAAAGCAGAAAAAAAATCTTTTGTTTAAAAAACCCCAAAGTGGTTTGTCTTAAACAAACAGGAAAAAGCAATGAAAGGAATAGCTACAGATGAAGTAAATTGCAATTTAGATGGAGGTCTTCCAAAAGGATTACTGATTTTTCACTGTAATAGATCAGACACCTATTTTAAGCTCTAGGTCATTTAAACTTCATTAAAAATGCAATGGTCATCCATAAAATAAACTGCAACCCAACCTATGCCTGCCTCACACACACATTATGAAAATTCTTCTCTTTCTCTCATATTTTCTGATTCTCAAATGCTTGTTAGTACCTGTAGCATTTCAATGTGTCTTGAGGATCAAAAATAAATCTAGGAGGAGGATAAATAAAAGCAAGGGCTAAAGCACATCCCAAAGGCACAGCTGCACTTCTAGATGAGTGACTTTCAATTTCTGACTGTTCCTACCTTACACAGGAGAAGAGTCTTTATGAAATAATTGCAGAGGTTTTTACAGCAAGTTCCTATTTGAAACAGTCCTGGTGCTTCCTTCAAAACATACAGAAACAGAGACAACCACACACAGCACTTAGAACAGAAAGAAAACAAAAAAAAAAAAACCAGTGAAATTATAACACTGAGCACTGACATAGAATTACAAACTGAATATTGAACTTCTAACCTAAATAATTTGGAGATAAACAAAAATTAATCTCTACTCCCTTTTCTTCTTTCCTTTTTTGCAGCTAAGATGCAGATAACTATGTCTGCCCTTTCCTCATCTGGAGCATTCCACATCACTACTGTATTATTAAAGTTTTTTTCCTATTCATAACACTAAGGTAAAATAAATAATTATACTATAGTACTCCTGGAAGAAACAGCAGTTAAATCCTATGCTGCTGAATTTATGATTCTTTCTCTAATTTTTCCCTAAACAGTTATAGAAACTGAAGTGCACTGTAAGGTATCTGTGGATTTCTCTGTTTGTGGAATCGCCCAAACATTTTGATTTTCTTCCATTAACAGCTTACTCACTGAAATCCAGACTCCTGAGAACCACAAACATTTTAAATTGTTAAACAGCTGAGATCTTTCTTTATTGAATTTTTTTTTCCATTATAAAATGGCATTTGTTTAGAAAATTGCCAACCTTTACTTTTAATTAAATTCCAACATTGTTGTTATACTCCTTATCACAGAATCATTGAGGTCTGATAGGAACCCAGAATCCTAACACTTCACTGACCAAAATGGGAAATCCTATAGCAGCTATTTGGGCAATTTTCAGTATAGTGTTCACTGCTATTGTCCCATAAAATAAGTTATTTTCTGCTGAACTCTGAAAAGCTTAAAACCAAATTCCAGAGTTGCTGTGCTGAATCTGCAAGGCAGAGAATCTGTTTCATTGAAACAGAACAACGGAGACATCCAATGGACCCTCATGTTTATTACAGCTGATTATTTCTTCTTCTTACCATTTCATATGCCAATTCTACATCATATATCACTGCATCTCCTGCTCACAGCCACATGCTACATCTTCAGTCATCATGAACCTCAGCTACCTGAGCTGCTCCGCTCAGCAGAAAGGATTGGAGTTCCTGACATGCTGCTGTCACATTTTCTCTTAGTGCTCTTTGAAGTTTTCACAATTCATTGAATACCGTAAGGTCCACCCATATAAGAAAAAAAAAAAAATTAAAAAGTCTTTTTTCAATTTACAACCCAGTATTCCTTTGGATGTGATTCAACATTAGGATTTGTTTACATCATGGCTTGTTAATTTCTTTCCTCCTCTAAGTGCTATTCACTACTGTCACTTTCCAAACTGGTATGATTTTGTTGTAGAACAATCTTTTTCTTCTATTAATATGCTTTCTGCATAAATATACAGCTCAAACGTTTTCTCCATATACTGTAACCTCATACATTTACTATGTGAATAATTAATCACAATCAAAAGTGAAGGCAAAAGCACAGGGCTGGGATGGCTGCAACCTCACCCTGCAAAAGAGGGCACTCTGTGCCTTTTTCCAGACCAAACTTGTTAGCATCTGTTCCAGTTCCAGAAAGGGTTGTGGACACAATGGAGCCACAAGATCAGCAAGCTGAATATGTAAGGATTTTCTTTTTACCTTATAATTAGAATTGCTTCTACAAATATTTCCTAGGCAAATAATGGTATGGACTGTAAGCTTTGCATAAATGAAAACCCATAGAGATAAGGAATATTGCTTTTTCATTTGTAAATTCCTTAAGAGAAGCACAAAAGAAGACCAAAAGGAGCATCTTTTCATCCTTTCTCAAGTAATAATCTCAATCACTTCACTCAATACAAAAACAGATGAAAATTTGGGTGTGAGATTGTTGTATATATTAACTGTAACTACATAATTTACTCTAAAGGACTCCTCTAGCTGATATGGGAACCTCGCTTGTTGAAGCACAGATAAAGATTGCAGAGCTTGATCTCTTGTAAAATCTTTTCTTTGTATTGGGTTTTTTAAATTAATTAGCTTTGGATTAACATACTGATGACTGGAGGTTGTGCAGATGCCCTTTAAAGAGCAGAAGGAAACAGCTGGTATGCAGAGCAGAGGCAGAGCTACAGCATTAGTGCTCAAGATGCTTGCAAATTTCAACACACAGGTGATCTCTGCCCTTGTGATGCTGCATTTTGACTTGTTAGGCTGCACTTATGTTAACCTCAGAGAAAATATATGTTGGTTGCAGTAAATAAAGACTTTTTTTGGTGTTGTTTATGACCCCAAAGAATTTTTACATATTTTGTGAATGCAATCATTCACTTTCTGTTCAGTGTAAACTTGGGCAAAATTTCATAGCAACTAAAGGGAAATCATTCACCTTTGCAGCCCTGAGTGGAGAACTGATGTCCAGAAGTGGCTTTTAAAACATGTTTCTTCATCACTATTTACACTAAGTGTCAGAAGACAAATTTTTCTCATAATTTTTCAAAGATGCACACATTCATTCAAAGAACATCTAAAAATATACAAGCAGAGCATGCAAAAATTGAAAGGGCATAAGTATACAAAAAATACCGAAGTTGCAGAAGAGGAAATGTGTTTTGAGTAGGTTGCATCTCCAAACAACAACAACCATGTTTTCCTACTCCTGATCAATGATTCTGTCAAAGACTGCACAGGTTGCAGGACTAGACTCAAAAAAAAAAAAAAAAAAAGAGGAGCAAAATCTAATATTCTTCTGCACTAGGGTCAGTGTGTTTGTTAAGCATTATTAGACCTTTCTACAGTGTTGACATAATGACTGTGAAAAAGGATCTCCATACTGCCGTATAAAGCCCTCTGCCACTAGAAGAGAGGAAGTCCTACAGCTAAACTGGAGCATATTGAGCATATTGCATGTGTGTGATGATACAGAGGTGATGCCACTGAGACTGGCTCAGCTGATTAGAGATGGTGCTAATAACTCCAAGGCCGTGCCTTCCATCCCTGTATGGGCCATTCACTGAAGAGATGGACTCAATGACTCTTATGGGTCCCTTCCAGCTCAGCAGATTCTGTGATTTCACCAAAGCAGTGGTATGCTCAGTTTGGAGTAAGAGGACAGCTCTGCTCAGGACACGTTTCTGTGCTCAACAGAGAAGACCATCCTCTTGCTGCACACTCAGGAAGCTCTGCACAGACAACAGCTTTGCAGTTCAGCAATTCTTTTATCTGGCCCAGAAAAATCTTTCTGAATGTTTCTCCCTTTGTGATACACAGCATGAAATTTACAAAGAAAATATTTTAGTAACTATTAGTATCACATGTCCAGTTGAGAATATTCAGTAAATTCACACGGACCAACTGATAGCTGTGTTTTTTCCTAGAATTCTATAGGCATTTTTATAATAAATTTTTTTAATGGGACCATCATTTCAACCTTCCACACACTAAAATCTTCCTAAAGGACAAACAACTTCCTCAAGACAACACATCTCTGCTGCACACTGCAGTTTTCCAGAACTCTGCTGCACACTGCAGATTTCCAGAAGTCTCTGCTCTTTTAGTGGCACCAGCAGGGAAAAATATTGACAAGAGAAGGTTCTCGATCATGAGCAGCAAAGCAGCTTTGCGGCAACGTACTGACATTCTTTCATAACAGAACTTATTAAAAAACAAAATTAAACAGTTACAGAGCTAGAGTAGGTAGTCTATATATTAGTATAAAGTGAACTAAAACTAACTTGTGTTTCTCCTTCACAAAAATAGATGTAATGGAAAAATTTCATTATTCTGGATGCTGTACTTCCACAACACGAGTATGTATTACTTTAACAATAGGAAAATCACATAACAGCAAAAAATTACAGTCGACTGGGCTTCATCCACATTTCTCAAAAGAAGGAGCTCATAAAAATGCAGACTTAACCAAATATACATTTTTGCCCCATAAGTACACGTATGAAAAGCAAAGATCACATAGGTAGCATGTGTCACTAGCTTATTTGCACCTGTGTGCAAGTACCTAGGTTTCAAGAACACTATTTCTCCCTTCTTTCCACTGCCATTATCTTCTCCTCTTCCTCTTTCTTGCAGATTTTGTCATTATTTCATCTATATGGTCGCAAGTAATTTTCACTACTGATGATCTTATTTGCATCTTGAGTTTATCTGTGCTATAAAAGGAGGAACTGAGAAACAGCACCTAGAAAGGCAGTCATCTCTTTTATTTTTCTCAGTGGATACAACTGAGAATTCCCTTTCAGGACCCATACCTTCATTGAGGGTACCACTCACTGGTGTAACACATCTAGAATTAACATAAGGAACAGTCATCTCCTCACTCCAGATTGGTGAGGTGGGAGCAATCTGAAAATCCCTCTCTTGGGACACCCGACTCAATACACACCCAACAAGTTTATTCTTGCTTTTTACCCTCTGCCTTGCTCTTTTACAGATGTTTCATATTTTTAGCTCTGGCTAACTATTCTAGCTTTAATTTCTCCCTTTTTCTTTAACCCACAAGTGAGTTTTGAGTCAGCTTTATTCTTTATTCTTGTGCTTTCCTCCTGACCTCTGGAAATTATGGGAAGGGAAGGCAAGGCAAGGCAAGGCAAGATAAGAAGAAAGAACAAAGAAGGAAGAAGAAAAAATAAAAAAAGAAAAAAACAAAATGAAAGAAAAATTTTTAAAATTATAAAATAAAAAAAAATTAAAAATAACCTGACTACCCAGCAGAAATAAATACAGGTTTCTTTAGAAGCCACAGGCACACACTCAGGTTACTCTAGAAACCACAGGTATGAACTGAGGCAAAAAATTAAGATCAAGAATAAGGGTGAATAGAATTTGGCTGCAGCACACATATTCCCCAAAATATGGGTTTTGGCAAACATTTACTTTTGTTTGCTATTTGCTTATTAGTATTTAACATAGTCATCCTTTTATAATCCTAGAACAAACATAAAATACTGTGAAAGGTGCTTTTTTTTTTTTTTTCTTTTTTGCCTTAGAGTGGCTACAAAACAAAAAAGTCTTTTTGTATTAAAGACATTTATCACATATCACCAACAGTATTTGAAGTGTATTTGCATAAGTATTAAGTCTATTTGTCTTAAATTATCCTCTCTGTATGCAAATATTTTTAATTTTAAATAAAAATTTATCTTTTTTTCTGTGTCATAAACATATTCAGTGTACAACTTCTGCATTTATTTATTCAAATAATAGGTAACCATTTACCATGCTCACCCTTGCAGCACGAATGCTGATAAGAAAAAGTTACACTATTTCTGCCGCTTGCTTCATTCCCAGATAATCAGCCTGAAATCTGTCTTCTCTTAGCTTTCTATTGTGACTTGTTTTAAATAAGCATGAATGAGGTACGTGGCAGACAGATAAACTACTTTGTCACTTCCAAGAGCTGTGTGCAAGCAGGTCCTGGTAAATGCCTTTTTTCTCTATTGAAAAAAGAACAGAGAATGAACCAGACTAATAAAAGTTATTTTTTTCCCCTTACTTTAAATTATTTGCTTTTGCAAAATGGGACGTGAGAGAGAAAAGGTTATTTTCCCCCACTGAAAGCTTGTGGTAGTCCAACAGTGTCACAAACACCACCACTCTGAAAAGCTGAAGGAGAGAGGGACAGGGTGGGCTTCCAGGTACTAGAACTTACCCTATCTCCACTGGATGCAGAGGTCTGAACATCTGACTGTCAGTGCTAAACCCTCAAGTCTCCACAATGACCTCTTAGTTTGGATAAACAAAGCCTGGAATTAACAATATGTGATATTTAAAACAATGGGTGAGTGACGTCATGAACAACAGCATCCATAAATTTATGTCTACGTGGGAAGAGGGTCTGGAAAATGTGGAACAATTTTAAAGACTATTCCTACCCAGGGAAATATCTTATTTTGCAATCATATCATCAGAAGAGTCCTTTCAGATTCTGCTTTTGCAAAGATACACAGGGATGATGTTTCACATGGGAACATCACAAAACTAGAATTCCTCATTTGCACTAGCATGTTTTGTGATACTTATCAAAGAATTAATGCTACGATGCAATCTTCCAGATGAAAGTCACAACTGAGAAATAAATGGAGAGAAGAAAGAAAAATTATGTCTGCTGAATCATTGTCAGCAAAAGGGAAAATTAAAATTAAATTGACACCCTTTCAAAATGGTCAGACTACTTTGCTGTCTAGTTTGCCATACCGAGATGAACTTTCATCAACTTGAACAGGAGCTTGATCATCCCATAGACTAGTTTATTGGTATATTGGTATATTGCTCCAGGAAATGTTTAGGCAACAGACAGAAAATAAATACCATTGTGAACCTTGATTAATGTGGAGTAAACTCGATAATTGTAATTCTTTATTAGTTTGAGAGCCAGTGTTTCTAGTAGAGTGAAAGTTGAGGGGAAAAACCCTGTCACAAAGCAAGTTTCCTGCAAACACTACTTTCTCTCAAAATACTTCCACTCCAGTATCTTTTACATAAGCTCAAATGTAAACATGATACACAAAACAATTTAAAGGAAATTATTTACTGTTTGAAAGAAAAGCACTAGTCTATAATTTTGTAAAGGTGTGACTCTCATGCAGCTCTCACTGAAGAAAAGCTTGTGTTTAGAATACAAGCTTCGTAAAAGTCAACATGATCTCTCCTCTGGAGGTCCTTTTTCTGCTGTCTGAAATAGTATCCTTTTGTCGGACCATACAGCAATATGTGGAAGTTAAAAACTATGCTTAAAATAAACTGTCTTTGTAGATTCAGTACATTACAGGAAACTAGAATTGTGCATCAGCATGAGCCAGAAGTGAGCTTTGCAACTCTATCCAGAATCTAAATAAATACTGACAAATAAACTGTTCTGTGAACCATCCAGACAATTTTAATCCCAAAAATTTAGAGCTCCCACAGCCTTGGAGCAGGAGAGGAACAATTTCAGAAAGACCCACAGTAACAGACTGCTCCATCTCACCACTGCGATTAAACCCTCTGAAAATTTTCATGTGGGAACAGAATTGGAATTAATGTCAAACACATTAACTTCAATGACCATTGAGTGCTCATAAAAATTCCTTCTCTGTAATGGAACTGCACACCATTTTTGTTCAAGAAGCTAGGAATACCTTGCACAATTGAATTTAACTATCACAAGGTTGTATCGGGGGGACGTGTTTATTAGAAATGCACTCTATTTGCAGTGTATAATACTCTGCATTCACCAAAAAAAAGGTTGGGCTCTGACAATGAAATCTTGGAGTTCTAGATAAAGCTTCACTTTTCAATATAAAAAATTATAGATACATTATAACTGGAAAAATTAAAGCTGTTTCACTAAATTACTTATTTAGTGAAATAAGTGTATTTATTTAGTGTAAAAAAATTACCTGGGCTTACCATTTGACAGAGAAGGACCTGTCCAGGTATTAAAAAAGCGCAAAATAGGTTATTTGTGGTCACTTTGGACAAGAAAATAAAAATTCAGAGTGAGAGTGTGATAATTATGTATAATATCTGCATGCCTATGGGATTCACTGAAGAATCCTTCTCAATTCTATTAGCAATAGAACAGGTTTGCATTACCATAATTTTCTATTTATGTATCCAAGGACTCAGCTATGGCATTCTGCGCAATGCAATAAAGAGAATCAATTCAACTGAGGGAAATTAGAAGTTTCAACAACTGGAATGTAGGAACTGTATAAATGTGAGTGAGTCTTACAGAAAAGGGAGGACTGACCTTGACATGTCTCCTCTGGATTTCTTCAAAGACCATCCCTGGGAGAGATGCTCCTCCACAGGAGCAGGCAAATGTTGTTCACTGAAAACGCACAACTGGAACCAGTTGAACTTGGTATGCAATGACATTTCACAGCATAAATTACAAATTAAAATCTCTTTGGCAGAGAGATTGTGAAAGATTCAGAGCAGTAGTGCTAGTGCCCTAGTAAGAGCTTAACATTCAGTGTGCTGTCCCGAGGCCTCCACACAGGCATGCACAGAACTTTCTGTAACAAGAGGTATTTCTCCTGCAGAGCACAGCAGGCTGTAGTGTGACATCTTGGACACTATACAGAGGAACACCCACACACAGCAGCAGTACCTCACTAGAGTGATGGAGGCCTGCTGGGAGAACTTTGTCACTCACCAGCATTGCATGCCAGAGAACACAGCAGTCAGATCAAGGAAATTTGAGAGTAGCTCCTACACATTTTTTTTTTCGTTTGTATTTTTATTTCCACTGGGCTCTCCTGCATGCAAAGAGCTGCATGCCAGGGTCTCCTCTTGAGAGAGGACACCTCTCAGGGTTACTCCTTGAGGTCAAGGGATTCCTTGCAGCAGCACATTCTCAGTAAGTGATTCACTGCATGCTAAACTTTGATGTGTCAGGTAAGCAGCGGCAAGGAATGATTGTGCACATACAATCCTTTAAACATGAACTGCTGACCAAGTCTAAGACTAAGTCTGGAGCCAGCCTCACCTAAACTCCTCTCTGAGGAGACATTTAAGACACACGAGGGTCTTGTCTAAATGTGTTTACCTTAAGGCAGAATCTCCCTGACAGCTTTGTCAGACCTTGTCCCATATGCAGTAAATAGTCAAGCATTCTTGGCCATCAAATCTTGTTAATCCACTGTCACATATGCCACTGAACTTTGTAAATTCACTGTTTTATATCAATAAAGTATAATGTTGCTCCTCTGTTGTGAGAAAACTCCATCACACATAGAGAATAACAGCTCAGTATGAGGCACCATCATTTCACACAAGTGGATAAAAGGTGTAAATCATATAGGCACCTTTAGTAATTTTTTGCATGGTTGGATCCTGAATATGGGGAAAAAGCACTTATTAAGGAAAAAGCATCTTATTCAGAGGTACTTATGCTTCTTCAGCAGCAATGTGGCACAAGTGGATATACAATAGTTGCACAACATATTTATATTATTTGCAATACTAGTAATCTTTATACTCTGAAAAGCAGAAAGCAGCAAATATAATGCAGTTCAGGATTCCAAATAGAGAAACTATGCAGACTAGTTCAGCATCATTTCTAAGACATCTTTAGCCTCTCTGTTATCTGGCATATGGTCAGGTTTGCCCATCTCCTGAAATCTATACTGAAAATTGCTCTTGCTCCTACTCATTAGGAAGTGTTCATTCTGGGGTTCTTTGTGCCAGATTATTGAGTCTGGTGCTTCCTCTGCAGGACACAGGGCAGACCATACAAAATACACAGGCAGCATTATGTTGCACATTCTGTGTTCAGCACACCCGGTGGCAGTAGAAGCAGTAGATGGAGAATCTAAACCACTGTGTCCTCTCTTTCACCTTATCTTTGTGTTGGAGTCTCAAACTCATTCCCCATGAATTATCTTGGGATTGTAACTGCTGTGCAAAATGGGTCACAGCTGCAGGGGCACTTTAACAGGATACTGCTTCTTATGTGCTGCATTGAATTTCTTATTCTTCAGATAAATGCATGCTTTTAACTGCAAGTCTAAAGCAGAGATGAAGACCATGAGCTGAAATGAACCTTACTGAGCATTATAAAGGGATTATTAGGGAAAGAATGGGATGCAGTCATGCATGGCAATCTAAAGTCTTTCAAAATAAAGATCTTTAATTAGGCATAAAAGCCAGAGACTAAAGCCTACTTGATTTGCTCAAATCTCAGTAAAAGAAAATACTAATCTTCAATTTAATAAAAGAATAATCATTACAAACCGAAATAATCACCAATAGGGAAAAAGGCAGGCCACTCTACAAAAGAAAGACTGAGTATAGGGGAGAGAAAAGCTTAGGAAATTTTAAACTGGCAATAAAGCTGGATTCTGCTTTTCATAAATCACGAGTATTGGCAGAGACATACATTAGAGCAGTACACCTGCTTATTAAGTTACCAGTGAGAACATGTTCATTCCTAATCTCAAAAAAGAAATATTGTGCATTTTTAAGTTACAGCATAACATAAGAACATGATAGGAAGTCTTCAAGCCTATAAACAGAGCAACAGCAGCTCTTTGGAGCAGGCAAGTGATGTCTGCAATAAATCTGAAAAAATGTGGTTTTCTGTGTCTTGCTTCCCTTAAAGAAGGTAAAATACATACGTATATCATGTACATTAGATACATATATATATATATATAAAATAAATTTAGGTTAAAATTTGGAAAGGTAATGTTCTCTTAAGAATTTTTTCCTTGTTCTATCATTCATAGAGCCTGCAATTAAGTCCTTTTCAAGCAATACTTAGCCTATGAGTATCAGTGTTACTGATTCTGAAGTACAATTGGTTCTACCTGTAGCAGAGGCTTCTGTACCTATAGCCAGCCTGTGGGTTCTTGTGCTACATACAGCCTAATTTACATGAGAAAACTGAAATTATGAAACTACATGTTACTCCTATAATGGAATAAAAGACAAATGAGTGTGTGAGCTAGAAGTACTCTCACAGATCAGGATCAGTATCTTCAAGCCACTCTTTTATAAAGAAAGGAGTTAAAATCAAAATTGAAATCTCATGTTTCCTTTTCTGCTTCTCACAAGTATTTCTCTTATGGCAGCAAACCCCTGCCCTGCAGTCAGAATGGCATGTTGCCAAAGCCATACAAACCGTGAATGAAATTACCTCAGTGAAACCGGGGTTAGGAAGCGAATGCAGGCTTCTGGAAGAGTACAAGAAAATTACACACACACCTATGTCCTGTGGTGGAAAATCATGGGCTGGTCAGAAAGCAGAGAGAAGCATGATAAAACAGCAGCACAGCAGCCTGGGCTGGCGTGTCGGAGTGCAGTGTGTCCACAGGGGCTGGTGGTGCAGCAGGCACTGCTGCAGCTGCCACGGTAGGAACAGAGGGAGAGCAGCCCGCAGATGGGAACACACCCCACAGTGCCAGCCAGCCCATGCAGAGCTTGGCAATGCTGCTGTAGCACACAGCCCACAGATCCCAGAGAAACCTTCTCCTCAATAAAAAGAGGGAAATGGAACAAAACACACCTCCACTTAAGGATATCAGATTTAAATGCCCTCTGTGTGAATAGAAATCTTCAGGAAAAGCTTTTGAGAATGGGACAACAGAGAAATTTTTGTAATCTGTTTTAAGAAAAACTTGTTTCTGATAAGCATGTTAGCCAGCTGTTGTTCACAATTTTGCAGCCAGGGTTATTTTCCTCACTGTTAGTCTTGACTGCTCCTTCCTTGTGTGAAGAAACTCTAGCAGGTTTTAAAAACTCTGTGGTGAATGAACAAGGTGACCATTTTTATCATATTTTGCAACAGAGTTATGGGAGATAAAAGGAAAAATAGGTAGCAAATATTTCTGAAATATTACTTATACAGCTTGGACATCCAACAGCACCCTAGTGACTGCAATCCATAAAACTTTCTCAATAAGTAGAAAATGAAGATTCATCTCAACCCAGGAAGAGGAAACAAACTGCAGATTGTTACTATTGGCTTTTCTTGCTTGTTAGCTATTTCAAACAATTTGTCCTTGGCTGCATGACCTCAGAAGGTGGTCACGCTTCACAGTTTCCAATTGCAGGAACACATTTTTCTGTTCAAACTTTCAGATTTTTTTATATAGGTTTCTTTTTTTTTTTTTTTTTTTTCATCACATATTGTCTTCCAGCCATGGAACATATATCTTTTAGACTAAAGAACTGTGTTTTTTTCCAGGTTGGTGTTCAAATCCTACAGCCACAGGATGATGTCTCCTGCACTGACCCACCACTGTTTTCAGTGTAGGTATATTCCCATTTTTTATGAAAATGAAAATATGGTGAGTCAGTGAAAATGGAGATCTCATCCCATTCCTTTATATCAAAACGAAAAAAAATATAGCATTCAGGTCACAGTGGAGGAAAAATACTTTTCTTAATGCTTTCTCTCTGAAGACTTACAGACCACCACAAATACAGCACAACTTTTTCGGGATCTTTCCATACTAATACTCTGTAGAAATATACACATACTCAGTTCATCATGACATTGAAGTTACTTGAGAATCCTTCTATTGCCAGCTATGAAGATGGTTAAGAGACTGGAGAGTCCTTCAGCACAAACCTCATGTACTTTCTTCAGTGTAATACACAAAATAAATGCAGTGCATGGCAGGGACACAGATTCTCACTATCATTTCTCCATACAGCACTCCAACAAGTTGCAGGGCCTGCAGTAACTCTCCCATGCAGCAGGCAAAGGTATTTTTTAATAAGACGAACCTTAGCAAAATAGCCCACTAACATTCTTTATGCATAACACGCAAGAAATGCTTTTATGTAAGCACCTAATATATTCTTAATAGACTTGGAAGTTACCTCTGCACAAAGAGTGAAGCATGTAAACAAGAACACAGAAAGCTGGATTCATGTGGCATTCTCTTCAGCAGCCACCTACATGTTGGACAATGTTTGCCCAAGTGACCCAATAAGTCCATGGTAAAAAGGGAAGTAAACTTTTTAACTTTTCCTACACATTCCATCCTGAAGATTAGATTTCTCCATCAGTTACATCAATATCAAAGACGAGATAGAAGGTGCATTCCCTTCTGTTCCCTTAGGAGGTCTCTAAGTTTGGATAATGTGTTATTTCATTAATGAGACATACAGCATAATACCTACAAGGAGCTTGGCAGTCATAAGTTTTCAGGTCAGAAAGACTGATAGGGAACCTTGGTTCTGACAAAGCATTAGTTGATAAGTCATCTCTGCATACAAAAGAAAGATTTGTTTAAGACTGAAAATACATATGCCTCAGGTTGGCAACTCATTACTCCCTCCATTTTGTAACTAGACAGTAAAACCAGAAGAGTATATAAAGGATGCCTTCCTAGAAATATTTTGACTTAGAAAATTTAAAAGAGTGTTGGCAAATAATTGTTAAGTAATCTCAACTCTGAAATGCAACTTAAACACACTAATTATTTTATAAGCATTGGATTATTTAAGTATTTGAATATTGATATAGTTGAAGTACAGAGTTTGGCACATATTTGAAGAGCAAAAACACACAGCTTATAAGTTCTGTAATGGTCAGAGTAAAAGCAATAAAAATCTAGTTTTTCTTATGGAAACGAAATAAAATTTTATACTCCTTGATGAAAACATAATGGATGCTTTAATGTCCCATCAGGATTGATCTTCAGTACTGTCAATAAAACTTTTTGTCTGAATATACTGTAGTAAAATTACAAGATTCTCCTCAAGAATGTCAAAGACTTATGCCTTAAAGCTGAAATTACATTTTTGTCAATAGAAAATAATTCCCAAGCATTTCATATGACAGGCTTTCTTACAGAAGAGGGCACCTAAGACTTTCAATAGTACTTTTTTCTACTGGAGTTACTTATGTCACGTGCTTCAGTAGGAGGCAGGGCACTTCTACAACCATCTCTAGAGAAGGATGCTGTATCATAAAAGAGAATAATGCCTTCCAGACTCTGTTCATTAGCTTAGGTCATGAAGCTTTTTTCTTCTGTAGCACTAAAAAGATAGTTTCATTTTTAGGAAGAAAATTACCTTATTCCTAGTTCTATATCTTCAGTTTCTTTATAGGAAATATTGAAGATTCATATTTCTATTACAGTAGGGCACCAAGACAAAAAACTTCTCAGCAGCAGTAAAATCTAAACATGTCTTCTTTAGTGCACTGTTTCAACCCATAAAAATACACACCTCAACACAGGAACAAGAGCAGTTTAGAGCACAGACTAGCATTCATTTTATGTGTTCTTTTCCCCAGCCTCTCCTTTTGCAGAAACACAACACTAATGCAATGTGGTTTTCAAATAATTGCTAACATATATGGCATGATATCATTTATAGCACAACTCATTGGATAACTTCATAGTTTTGACTCACCACACACAATTAAATTCTAAGAAATAAAAATAAAAATAATTCAGCAGTTTATAAAAGTTCTTGAAATGACCAAAAGCACCCTCTGCTTAAAGCTGCATTCTCATGTTACTGAGCACCTCAATTTCTTACAAAAACTCTCTATTAGTGCAAAATCAGAAGAAGAAACTCACTTTCTAAGCCAATAACACTCATTTATCCCTCAGCTCCTGGAGAATGACCATCCCTACTATGCAACTTCACTTGATGAGAGCTCTTTAAAACCATTTGCACCCTACACTAGTAAATAGCTCACAGTGGTCAGTGACATTGCCAGGAGCAGCATCCAGGCCAATGTCATTGCAAGGGACCAAATGGGCTGGTATGCCTGTGATCATTAATACAGCCAGAAATCCACATCTTTTCAGCCTCCTAAATCCTGGGGAAGTCAGAAAAACAAAAGCTTCTAAAACCACTGATCTTCTTTCTGGTTCCCCATTAATGTACACAATCTGGACTATATTATCCACCCACAATTTCTGCTCCATACAGAGATCCATGGGGTAGAGTAGATAAATTGGCATATGGGTACTGAAAGAGACTTTATTTCTTGAGAGTTGCATGTGGCAAGTGACAGGATGTAAATGTGGCTAGTAAATGTGGCTCATAAAGTGACAGAAGTGTAAAACATGACAATAACAGATTGCTCTCCTGACCTCGGCTCTCAAAAGACTCAGTGCTTCAGCATAAAAAACGTTAATTGCAAGGCAAGTGCCCTGTGCAATGTACAGAGAAGGCAGATGGTGGAGACACTTCAGCCAGACAGCACTGGTACTGGACACCACCAGCAGCTGTGGCAAAAGGTGGTTTCTTTGAGCTGGTGTTACAAACGACCACCACGGACACTGATCTGTTCACCAGCGCCCTGAAGAGGATTTTAATCCTGTTGTTTGAATAAGTAGCAGGGAGCTGTATCCTTCCCTGCTTTACTTGCTGTCTGACATAATCTACGTCTGTTCAGAAGATTATTTTGGGAGCAATGCCAGCTGTACTGCTGTACTCAGTTGGGGTTGTTCTAACCAACACAATCAGAACTCCACATCTCTACAGCTGACATAAAATAGCATAAAATGTTCTCTCATAAAGTGCAGAGTATGTCTGATGTTTATACTGTTCCCCTGGTGCTTGTACTAGGGTATTACCTGTGTGTATACAATGCTATGGGAAGAAACAAACGTTCTGCACACACTGTGCATTTTCACTTTTGCTCTTCTAAGTAACTCAGTCTCATTGTGTCTGAGCACTTCTGCAATGCAATACTTATTGTGAGTATTGCTCCACATTCTATTCTGTGGCAAAATCATGTTAGTGTTTAATGCTATTGTGGTTTGACAATAGTCAAACACCGGGCAACAACCTAAGTCACTCACTTCCCCTCGCCTGCTACACCTGGGCAGAGGAGGGAAAAAATATTAAAATTAAACCCGGAGAAAACACTCCAAGGGCAAAACAGGGTCAACTTACAGGTACAAAGTGAGTTTATTAAATCAAAATCAGAGGAGGATAATGAGAAGTAAATAAGTTCTTAAAACCACCTTTTCCCCCAACTCCTCCTTCCTTCCCACTGACAGCGCAGGGAAGCAGAGCATGGGAGTTTTGGTCAGCTCATCACCCGGGGTTTTCTTCTGCTGCTCAGGGAGAGGAGTCCTTCCCCTGTGAGACCATGGGGTCCCTCCCACAGGACACAGCACTCCATGAACTTCTCTGTCGTGGTTCCAATTTTATGAGTAGCAATCCTCCCAAAACTGCTGTGGCATGGTCACTCTTCCACGGGGTGCAGTCCTCCAAGGACAGGCTGCTCCAGCCTGGAAGCAAGGGCCCCTCTCTCCATAGAGTCTCCCACTGGATCGCAGCCTCCTCCTCTTTTCTGGCTAGGAAAAGCTGTGTCCCCACTTTGTTTTGATTTTCTTCTTAAATCTGTTATCATAGAGGCATTACCATCATCTCTAATTGGCCCAGCCTCTAGCAGCATGTTCATCTTCACAGCCACCAGGGACTGGCTCTGCCAGATGTGGTGGAAGCTTCCAGCAGCTTCTCACAGAAGTTTCTGTGGCCTCATCGCTACCAAAACCAGGCCATGCCAAACCAACACAAATGCCTGCTGAATTAAGAATCCTATCACAAAATTGGTATAATGCATACACAGGCATCCTCTCACTAGTAATTACAAAGGATTTTATTCTTGCTTGGTTGATTTCTAGGTTGCTTTCCTTGGTTTTTAAACAAAGCCAAAGGGAACTAAAGGACTGTTGTATAATAAATTTCAAACCATGAGTATTCAGCAGAGGAATAGATATTTTAAAACATTTATATCCTGGATTAACCAGAGGAAAATCTTACTTCTTTAAAGAATAAGAGTACTTCTCAAATATTTATCCACTGCTACTGCATAGCTGATTACCAGCAAACTTTTACAGAGCTTCTTAATTCCTTACTTAAAGAGATAATGCTACCATTTTTGAGCTTAAAAGAGAAATGTTAAATTATGCTGTTTTAATTACATTGCTTTTGTAACATTAATTTTTGTTCTTATTGCAATTAAGTGCATTTTAGGAAAAAATGCACCTATGGCACATGCAAGATGAGGAGGTGATCCGAGACAGCCAGCATAGCCTTACTATGAGCAGATCATTCCTGACCAATCCAGTGGCATTTTACGACGGAGCGACTGGAATAGTCCACGTGTATAGGCATGATATTTTATGAAAAATCCTTTGTTAGGATTTTTCTCCTAGCTGAGAAGCCTCAGAAAAGAAATGTAAACAATTAACTATCTGATGGCTGTGGAATGTGGTCTGGACATTGTTTACCAACAGCTGCATCTGTGATTGGTGCATGTTAGGTGTTTCTAATTAATGGCCAATCACAGTCAGCTGGCTCGGACTCTCTGGGAGTCACAAGCCTTTGTTATCATTCCATTCCTTTTCTTTCTAGCCTTCTGATAAATCCTTTTCTCTCTATTCTTTTAGTATAGTTTTTGTATATAATTTTAATATAATATATATCATCATATAATAAATCAGCTTTCTGAAACATGTCTCCTCACACAATGCATCTACTATACCATGTGTCTAGATTTCTATAAGGCCTTTGAGACGGTCCTACATGACATGCCTATCTCCAAACTGGAGAGATGTGGATTTGAAGGATGGACTGTTCAGTGGATAAGGAATTGGCTGGATGGATGCAGCCAGAGCATTGCAGTCAATGGCTCTATGTCCAGACGGAGGCCAGTGATGAGTGGTGTCCCTCAGGGCTGTCTTGAGACTTAGGCTCTTCAGTATCTTCATCAGTGACAGAGGCACTGGGACCGAGTGCACCCTCAGTACATTTGCAGTGACAGGAAGCTGAGCAGCGCAGGTGGCACTACAGAAAGATGGGATGCCATCCAGAGGAACCTGCATAAACTTAAGAAGTGGGCCAGTGGAAATCTCATAAAGTCTCATAAGGCCAAGGGACTGCACTTGGATCAGGGCAGTCCCAGCAGACATGAGTACAGGACTGGAGAAAAATTCACCGAGAAGGACTTGGAGCTTCTCATGGCTGAAAATATGCACTTGAACCAGCAATGTACCCTTGCAGCCCAGAAAACCAAACGTGTCCTGGGCTGCATCCAGAGCAGTGTGGGCAGCAGGGCCAGGGAGGGGATTCTGCCCCTCTGCTCTGCTCTGCTGAGACCCCACCTGCAGGGCTGCAGCAGCTCTGGGGCCCAGCACAGGAAGGACATGGACCTGCTGGAGCGAGTCTAGAGGAGGCCACAAAAAGTATCTAAGGACTAAAACACCTCTCTTGTGAGGACAGACTGAGACAGCTAGGGTTGTTCAGAAGGAAAGGCTTTGTACAGAGATTATAGCACCTTCCAATGCCTAATGGGCGCTTGCAAGAAGGGTTCTCAAGAGCATAGGGGCAAGTGGTAAGACAAAGTGGAATGGGCTGGAGCTGAAGGAAGGTAACTTTAAATTAGCCATAGGGAAGGAACTTTTTCCTGTGAGGGTGGTGAGGCACTGGAACAGGTTTCCCATAGAAGCTGAGTATGTTCCACTATTGGAGGTTTTCAAGACCAGGTTGTATTGGGCTTTGAGCAACCTGGCCCAGTGGGAGATGTTCCTGCCCATGACAGAGGGGTTGGAACCACGTCATTTTTGAAGTTCCTTTGTCCCTTCCAACCCAAACCATTCTAAGATTCTATGGATTTGACAACCTCCTGTGAAAAAAAACCACCTTCTATGATCCAGGAGCTTATGAAATGTTTCCTATCTGACTGTTTTTCATATCATAAATATATTTTTTTGCATAACCCAAACTAAAGATAATACTGAGCTCTTATTTGGCTTCTTAAATAACTAATCTGGACATGCCATCTGCCATAACATTATTATAGAAGGCTATTCTATAAACTTAGCCAACCAATTTACATTTCTTTCCCTCGAGTACCTCTTCCAGATTTTAAACCAAGTAATTCCCTGTTTTAGAAACCCCACCTGCCATCTTCTATCCTCTCTTCTTTTAAAACCCTCTTCAAAATGCTCTTGCTTAATCAGACCTGAAAATGCCAGCCTGCCCTTTTAAGATACAGTATGGCAATTTATTTTTGTTAAACCTATAAATCACTCATCTATGCCACAATATGAAGTGGCTCATGGCCAGTTTCTGATGTTCTAGTAGACATCTAAATTTTTTTTTAATTCTCTCATTTGTCAGCTGACTTTTATCATGGAATGCAGTTCTGTGAAGTTTAATTACCTGAAAGACTGTTTGCTAGAACCAAACATAGGTATGCACAAGACTTGAATAAAATATTGCCTTTGTCGGAAAGAGCTAATAGAATAACTCGGATTTTCAAAGACAAATATTTGCAGTATGATGATGTTTAATCTACAGAAAAGCCCACACATTTTTGTACTCTTCCATCAGAGCCATTTGAAATTTGCTCAATTTCAGATTGAAGGGGCCCTGCATGGAAAATAGTTAAGCCATTTTTTTCCAACACTGTCATCAATCTCCCTCTCTCAACAGTCCTGCTTTTCTCATACTTTTATCATAACATTGCTGCAAGACTACTAGTTAAAGTACAAAAATGCAAAATTTTTAAAGGAAATTAGAAAGACATAAGATTAAAATATTACTGCAATAGAAAGTTTAACCAGACTGCAGACACATTTTCTGCTCCTTGGTCAAGCTGGCCACTGGACACGTCTGCTGCTTATTGCATACTTTGTAACGTGCCTATGCAAACACTACTGCAGCTCTTGACCCTTTCAGGACTTTGTGGCATTTTTATAGATTTCTCTGCATTTATTAACCAAAATCCATGTCTAATTTACTCCTATAAAGGCACGCTGCATTTCTCCAGAAAGTGAAACCTCTGTAACAGCCATTCCAAAGAACTGGGGAGGAGAAACATGCCTATAACCCACTCACCTCTGAGCACTACCTGAGCAGAGCTACTGCATGCTCTAGCCCAGAATAAAACACTCACTCAACAACTTACAAATACAGCAGTAAATATGCTCATCTCATACAATCAAGGACTCACTCAAACCCTGTATGGAGCTGTGAGCGTTATTTGGTCTTACCTAACACAATGGAAATTATGCTTTAGTTAGAGACTATTTTCTGGGAAGCTAAACCAAGCAGGATCTAATATGAATAATATTGAGGTGACTCTCTGCCTGAAAATGACATCTTTAACATATACAGTTTTCACAATATTGCATGTGTAATAAAAATGCAGGGGCACCCCAGACATTATTTCCTGCTTTCCTTGGTATAAGGGACATATTTAGGGAGGATTTACACACACATGCCTTCAGGACATGTGGAAGGCTTTCATACAGTAGAGATGATTTATAGTAGAGAAATAAGACAGAAGAGATGGTTGCAAAGATCCCTTATCCACATTTAAAGATCAAAAGCATTTTCTCATTTATAAATTTTAACTGCCTTCCTTATAAGTCAATGAAAATGCGAGGACTCAGCCCTTGCTCAAGTTTCCATCTAAGAATGTTCCACCCAGTTCTAACCAGAACTCATGGCTGCATATTGTTGGCTTTGTTTTCCCAAGGAAAATCCCAGGATTTTTTTTTTTTTTTTTTTTTTTGCTTGAAAGAAGGATCACAGAAAGCCAGAAAATCTGCACTGTTATAGGGGTAAAAGCTGAAATGCATACTAACTAACTCTTTGTGCTTCATAGTATGGAAGTGATAATTATTCCTTATTTTACTGAGTTAGAGTCCAGTATAAACCATGTAACAGAGACAGTTACATAAAGCTATAGTACAATGTAAGGGAAACTTCGTGGCTCAGTAGTACTTTTCCATTGGCTATTTTTATATATTGAGAATCACTTGTATGCTGCAAAGTTATAAACTAAAATATACTAAAATACTAATACATTGCAAAATGTTCTGTTCTAGGCTTGATGCAAAGGTAACACCATTCACACATCTCCCTGCCTCACACAACTGTTATTTTGACACAGATATACCAGACCACAAAGGAAATGCACAATTTCACCCAGTCCCCAGCATGAGGTCTGGTCACTCTCTTGACTTGTGCAGCATTAGGTTAAGCATAGACAAAGTATTTGGTTTTACCAAGAAACAGGACACGTTTCTAGGGCTATTATCCCAAATATCTCCACCTTTAGCTCTGTTGGTTTTCTGACTTCACTTATACAGAACAAACTCCTCCTCATCAGGGGTCATTAATAAAAAATGTATCAATCACCAAACACGATGCAAAGTTTGTAAGGTGAGCGACTTTATTGTTTCCCTAGCTTTAATATCAAAATTCATTCTGGGGCATAATGAAAATGAATAATGAGCTGCCACTAATTATCAGAGATCGTACATGACTGTGTAAAAAAAATCTTGAACAAGGAAGAGTAAGAAAAATTATTTGTAAAACAAAGAAAGGACTGCAGGAGCAAAAGCACACATGCAAAACAGTTAAAAACTTTACAGAATTAGCAAAATTATAACAAAAAATCTGCAGACCACAAGGAAGAAAGGATATAATAAGGAACAGATAAAAAATGCAAGCTATACAAAATTAAGAGAAAACCATGCAAAGTAGCTGCAGAAAGAAGGGGGAAATTCACATCCTTGACTAAAAGACATCCTAAGCCTTTTAAAAGATGAAAAGAAAATCTTCCCATCCTGAGCCAATACAGATGGAGAGAAAAAGGAGCAGATGTGTCTTTTTTGTCTTTAGTACAAAGTTAAATTGTGCAAGATACTGATGAGCATTTTACATTGCTATTTCTGCTTCTGTAGTTTTACATGTTGAGCTTTTGAAACTGGACAGCAATTATTTTCTTCTAGCATTCTATAATGAAAAACGTGTTAACTGCAAAAATGATTAAAACATTTCTAGAGCTGCAGTCTCACAAACTGCAGTACAGACTAAGAAAAAACACCCTACTCCTTCTGTAGCACCATTGCTGCAGATATCGAAAGAACCTGATTTTGCCAGAAGCTGGTATTCTGCCTGAAGTTATATAGCAGTGTCAGGAGTGTGTATGCATGAATGACCAGTAATAAGCTTTGTTACTCTTTTCTTATAGGCAAGTAAGAAAACCGAAGAGTTAGTATTGGTTCATGTGTATGCCTGATTTTTCTGAAAGGCCAATGCTGGTTCCTGCTACAGAACAGATTATTCTGCTGTTTTCACTGAACACAGGGAGCAGCAGGTTCCATAAAGGGACTATTTGTACATTAAAATATAATTTACACAGGGTTCAATATTTGTTGTACATATGTGGAAATGTGCTGCATTGCATAATTCCTTAATATAACTAACATTACTTGATACTAAAATGCTCTTAAGCTAGACAAATTGCCATGTTAAATAGCTGGATTTCTTGAATAGAATGTGATATTAGTTGTTGGCTGGTATTAACCCAAACTGAAAACTTAGAAACATCCCTTAAAAGTGAAAATTTCATTCCCTTTATTTCATTGGAAGGACTCCTCAGACATCAAACAAATTTCCTACACTAATCCTGAGGCACTATGATCTGTGTTGTTTGACCTGTGACAGTGGCTTGCATCCTAATTTATTTTATTTTTTTATATCAAGCTGAAGTTTGACCCATTCATTGTGTCTGCGCCACCTGGAATATTCTCTACTTCTGCAGTCAGCCTCAGGGCAAGTGAATCACAGCAATCTCTTCTGAGACCTTTTGTCCTTTTGGGAGAAAGGAAGACAAGTTTTGTAGCAAGCTGCAGGCCAGATGTGACACTTCTGGAAACTGCATGCTTGCCTCAAATTGCACAAATGTGGTAAATGGGATTGTGTATCTTCTAAAGAAGCTTTTTACCTTGCCCAGGCTGGCCTGGCCCTCATTTTTAGCCCTTCTGGCACAGGTCACCAACAATTCTATTTACACCTAGGATATACACTTATAAGAGGTGAAGCACAGTAAGACACCGAGGAATCAGGTCATGAGGAGCACATTTCAAAGAATTCATGCATTTCCACAGTGCATTCTAACCTCAAAGCTACAGTTATCTATGAGAGCTAAATACTTATTATTTATGCAGCAGATTTAAGGCATTTTACAACTGAAGTATTTTTTAAACTTTATCCTTCCTTCATTAAAGGGATTTAAAATCTGAAATATAAAATTTAAAAGTTCAATATAGAAAGGATTCTGAAAGTTTTTGTGCAGCTTTAGCTAAACAATGTTGTATTCCCTCATGTCAGAAGAGGTCTAAAGCAGCCCATAGCAACCAATCCCTCAATTACAAAGAGCTTTGTCAAAGCTATGCATGTCAGAAGGTACCCCAGTACTCAGAGATTATGGGGTAAGAGCATCTCAGTCCCATGGTAATGAAAAAATATGCCTGTTCGGAGGATGTGTTCAGGCATTGTGCCCTCTAGCAGCAGCAGCTGAGCCATCCAATTCAAGACAAAGAAAAAGCAGGCCTGATCTTTCTCATCTCATTCCTGTACACTCAGCTCACAGCTCGGCTCCCTGCACACACCTGCTTTGGCAAACTCCCAGGCAGCCCATTTTAAACATCTACCCAACCCCTCTCCCTGCTCAATGCATACTTCTCCCAGAGATTAAAAACCTGTCAAATGTTCAGTTTTACATTTTTGAAAGCTCTCCTGGAGATGAGCAGTAAGCCCATTTTGAGGTTATGGAGAATGAGCAAAACTAGGGGGGACATTAGGAAGTGAGAATGAAGCAGCCTGGAGACACATTGGGTATGTGCGAAGGTGCCAAGATGTGCCAGAGGGACATAAACTATTAACCCATGCATTAACAGTAAGTCAAAGCTAGCAAATGTCATGTGGGACCAATAAAGAACCAACAAAAAAGTTGATTCATCCTTCAGCAGAGCTCTGGCACTATGTGCTTGTGTATTTGTCAGGTGCCATTCCAGGGAAAGCTGCTATGACAAAGCATCATCCACTGTGTTATCTACAGCAGACTCCTCCTGGTGTCTGCTGAACCCTCACTCCGTATAATGCAAGGAAGAGATCAGCCCAAATTAAACAAGCAGGCAGTTCTCCCTTACCAGTTTGAATAAATGACAGCACTGCCTAGCAATATCAGAACCTAAATCTATATTAAATTTTTACCAATATCTTTTAGAGCAGCAGTTTCATTTACTGAAAAAGAGGGAGGAAATAAAAGAAGAAATTGATTATAAGGCTGTGAGGTTTGTGTTCATACTGCAAGGAGCAAAGTACCCCAGCCAAACAGTTGTCAGGCGATGCAGAAGAAACATGGGATGTTGCAAGATGGTGTGGAGATGAAGAATATGGCAGAGCAGCTCAGAATAAAACAACCCAACTCCTGCATAAGAAGAGAGAAGTGCTAACTGGACAGTATAAGCAATGTGAGATCAAATGGAAAAGCTTCATCACTTTTTTCCAGTGCTATCTATTTGTTCAGAGACAAAGCCAGTATTCCATGAGAAAGCAGGACTTGTTTGGGGGATTTGGAGGACAAAAAAATGAAAATTCTAAGATAACCTGAAAAGTGTGTTCTTATTTTGCTCCTAGTACTGAAGGACAAGGCTCACAACTTGAAAAATTGTCATCCTAGATGCAAAACCACGATCCCTTGTATTTCACCTGCTTCAACTCAAGCAGATCTACTAGAGCAGAACAGCCAGGCATCCCAGGGTAGGTTTCTACAAACCTTGTAAAATTAAGTGCTAGGAAAGTCTGGCCCTTTAAACTGTTCCTATACCAGTTTTTCACTGACAGTATTAGCAATTTAAATGTAAAATAACCTCTTAGGATGAAACACAAAACAAATGTTCAACATCTCTGATGAGATATAATTATCTGTATTCATTTGAAAAATATTTGTTTGAAAGTTTTGAAATGTTTGTTGAAATTATAGAACTGTATTGCCCAGTTTGAAATTGAAATTAAATTTAAAATTTAAAGCATTTCCATTTTTATTAGTTTTCATAATTTTTTGCCTACCTTATTATGACATAATGTTTAGAAACCTTTTTTTTGTGAATGTTTGCTTTCTGTTTTTAATTTTAAAGTTAATTTCTATAAAATTTTGAGACACTACAACAAACAAAAGAGTAATGAAGATCCAAATGAAAAAAGTATATAATTAACAGGTAGGAGCAGATCTAGGCAACATTTACAAGACTGAATTAAGAGCACGTAATGACTGCATGTGAGCACAGTGATAGCATGAAAGACATTTCTTCAACGTTTCTTCTTATATTTCAAAATGTTTTCACTTGGAAGTTCTTGTGAATTTCCCAGAAATTCACAAAGCACTACAGTTCAAATGGTGGAGTTTAAAAAAAATAACATATTTGCCCAAAATCAACCACCCTGTTACTACCTCTGCAATTAACTTAAGATCATCAAAGAATATCCATATTTCTTCAGTTTTTCACTTGCTATTTGTAAAGCATGTTAGAGACATAACAAAGACATTAGAGAGAAAAGCTCACATTATCTCTTTCCATAAAATATTAATCCTAAAATGTGCAGGAGAAGGGGGAAGAGGAAAAGTTTAACTTCTTGCAAAATTACCTATCAGAAGCATTTCTAGCTTAGAAAATGCATCTAAAGGTTTAAACAAAATCAGTCCTATTTGGCAAGAAAGGAAGCAGATACATATGCAAGTAGTTCTCACCTTTAATGAGATGGAAGAGACAACACTGAAGGAGGCGATATTCCAGATGTACTGGCTTATCTATATCACTTAAATGTATTACTTCATTGTACTTGAATCTATTCCTCTGACTTTAAAAGCTGAGAACAGGGTTTATATTTGCAACCCAATTTCAGCAGGGCTTAAGACAGTGGAAATTACAGGTGTGATCTGTATAAGTAACAGCAGGACTTGTCTTCAAGTGACAAGATGTACCAGAATGATTTATGAGAGGGCACAAGAAACCAGGTATCTTGTACTAATTGGAGCTATCTTTCCTTTTCACTTCTTGGCTAAGGCTGCCAGACTCTGCTTCCTCTGTCATAGCTTCCTTTTATTCATCCTGATACCACAAACCCACCTTTCCCCTCACTATTCTTATTGCAAGGGAAAATCATGCTTAATTAGCTACATCACTTACTTTTATATTAAGTTTAAAACTCTGCTTTTGTTAGTGCATGTTGCAACCTCACTGGTGACAAGACTGGACTCTTGTATGTATTTTTTGCCAGATCATTGTGCTGATGACAGATCACCTAGTCTTCTCCTTATATTTGTATTTTTATATTATTATGGTAAGTAGACTATTTTTTTTAGTTGGCGTGAGAGAAGACATGTACTTCTGAAAAAAACCCTCAGAGAAACTTATTTTTTTCCTAGGTTTTTGTCTTTCTACATTAAGATTTAGGTATTAGTAAGATAGTTTTTTAGACTGACAGTTCAGCTACACTTACCTATAAACTTCTATTTCAATTTTACGCGTGAAAACTTATGCTTTTCCTTATATCAGAAAAATTTTGCTTAAAATAGATGGTTAAACATCTGCCCAGTTCCAGCTTTTCACTTATGGCACCTTGACACTACATTTATCCCGTAAATGGATGTATTTTATATGCAAAGCTGTAAAATAATCCTACCCATTCCAAATGAATGATAAATAGATTTCCCAAAATGTTTTTTTTCATAGATCAAACTGAGGAGTTTCCTGTTGATGATTTTATTCTGTTATTTTAATCCTCCAGCAGAAGAAAAAATTCTTAAAAGACTTTCAAATTTAAAAAAATATACTGGAATTAAATTGAAATATAGCACACTGCATGAAACAATTATAAGGGTAGGATCCTGTTAAAAAACAAGCATTTCACTTGTTTGCATTTTGGTTCCATCTTTCACAGAGGTTCAGGTGGGCCTTCACATTAGCAGCAAGAGAGGAAAGCATCGCTAGTTGAAGGGGACCATTTCACCAAACAGAAGTGCAGAAAGGAGAAATGCCCTACCTCAAGACACATGGGCACAGCACACGCTGCTGCCTTGCAGCCCTGGTGTTGGTGACTCGCACAGCCAGCCTGTCCCACCAGAATCGCTTCCCCAAATCCTCCCAGCCTCCGCACACGGACCTGCTTCCTTACATTCTTCTTCCCTCTACATATTTCAAAATTCTTGTCACAGAGCCTGTGAGTATAAGTTTTTGAGAAACAGTGTATCTTGGACTCCGATCTTTTGGGGGAAGAAATTAAATGTTTGTCCTAGTTTCTGGCAGAAAAGCCACCTAAGCAGGACCTGAGAGGGATGGCAACTGAGCTCTCAGAGACAGGTGCCCAATGATGCTGTTCTTGCCTGTCACTTGAGAAGTCAGACCACAGGACTGAAGGAAGGTTCTCCTCCTTCTCCCTGAAAGTTGCAGCTACTTCCCAGAAGCAAGCTGATGCATCGTGGATCCTTGGCTCCATGCCCTGCAGAGTTCATTTGGACAAACAAGGGTTTTGCAAAACAGGCCTCTCACCTGCAGAGCTCATCCCTCATCTCTCCTAGGCAGCCTTGCTGCAGCGCATGTGGATAGGTAGCTGAAAGGAGAGCTGGATTGCTCTCAGAGGCCTGTATGCCCTAAACTTGAGATATCTTTCCTTGGTTACAACAGAAGGGGTTCTTTTGCATTTCCTTGAAATGGCCTAACAGTCACCAACACAGACATTCAGAATGGATATTAATAAATGGCAAGAAAATATATTTGCCGTTATTCTTTCCAAGTTGCTTGCCTGTTTTTCCCCTACTGCAGAAGCACACCGTATGGCTCCCTCCAGAGTAGGAGTTATCAGCCAGCCTTATCAACCACCTCCAAAGTCTTGCCATTTCAATTTCCTCTCCTGTTTCTTGATATACTCTGGCACAGCCATTCAGAGCAACTCTGTGTCTGCAGCCTATGTCAGCAGCTGCTGTGTGCAGTGGAGCTCATAAATCTCAGAGCCAGAACATCAGATTAAAAAGGAACACATGCATGCCAGGGAAATTGTTAATTGTGAAACTGATCAACTTTTCCTATTCCTCTTAATATCAGAGTGATGGTGTTACAGCTTTCTTTAGCAGCTAGCAGTCCGCATTGCTGTTTGAGACATAACTGCACAGTGACCATAAATTTCCAAAGGCAGTTGACTAGTCAGACACATCACTACGCAGCACCAGCAACATCCACACATCTGGAAAAACAAGTTATTCTACACAAACTCCTACCTGGTACTTCCTAGTTGCTTCCTTCCAGTTCCTTCAGAAATGTTAGCTGAAGAAGAACAGCATCAGACTTGATGGGAGATAGGAATAGGACGTATATTAAAACCTTCAGTGTTGAATTTACTTTGGGTAAATGAAATTACATGCTTCTCATGCACACCACCTTTTTGTAGTGGCAGTTTAGTAAAATAAAGGTTTTTTTTCTTCAAAGAAATTAATTTGTATTCAATTCACTTGTATTCAATCCAGCTGACTTGTAAGAATAATTCCTTCATTAGATCACTCTATCAGTTTTCCCTTGCAAATTAATACTGGGCAATGGGTGTTTACATTATTATTAATGTGTACAAGGATGCAGCCTACAGTTACCCTTTTTAAGTAGTCACAGAATAAATAAACACAACAATGCTTCATTTCAGCATAATTCCCTTTCCTTGTTTATAGTTTATTTCAATTTTTTTTTTATTCTCTGCTGGCCCTTTTGTTTTTCATTAGAAAATGAAACTATACTGTTATTCTAGTTAAGACATCCTAATGACCTGTAGAATTTTTTTTTTTTTTTTTTTTTACTTTAACTATGAAAACAATTCTGTCTAGAATTACACCCTATGACCATGAAAGATGTTTGGCATATTCTGATTTGTTTACATTCTCATTGATTTTCTTGAGTGCTATCCCACAGCCTGAGAGATTGACTCCAAAAACAAAGAGAAATACACCACAACTCAAGCATAATACATGAATGATATTGTATTGGCTATAGATTTTCCAGAGTTTGTGAAACTGAAATTTTAGCTGAAACTGAGTGTACAAAATGGTGTTGCCTTATAGGTAGCTAATTGCTTTTATTGAGCTTGACAACTGTTTCCTATCAGCACTAGCTGTATATTAATTCAAGTAAGCTCACAATACCCATGAACAAGCCAAAGCAGTTAAATATCTTGAACTTATGTATAGTACAAAATCCTAGAAAGCAAAAACACTTATTTTCCTTACTTCTGGAAATCATGGCTAGCAGGAAGAGGGTTATGTTCCTTGCAAACTCTGTTTTTCTTGTGGAGCACAAAGCACATACAGGTCTTTAAGTTACCTGTCCCACACCCACAGCAGGCCAGCTCACTGAGGACAGTGCTACACTTGCACTGTGATGTGCAAGGAGCAGCAAGTGTCTGTGAAACTGCACAAATACATCTGCTCATTTTCCTTGAAGAAATTTTATTATCCCTGCTGAATTAATTTTTGGATTGGTTTTGGTTGTTGTTGTTGTAGGAGTTTTTTTTTGGGTGGGGGGGAAGGGGGGGTTTGGTTGGTTAGTTGGTTGGTTTTGGGTTTTTTTACACTTTTGTTTGTCTTGGTTTTGGTTAAATAATATCAACAACAGAATGTTGTGTGCTAAAATATCAGAACATCCTCATTGATCAAGCCCGCTTGTGTTATGAACATTATTCTCTCCAAGCTGACATTTGCCAACCAAAGCATTAAATCCTGCCTAGCTGGCACAGGATTTTTTGTTGCTATTTTTTTTATCTTGCTTACACAGGTGTTACCTGCTGTACCCATACTCTGTATCCCACATAAATCCATGGCAAATTTAAACTGTAACTTTTGGTCTAAACAAAGAAACTATGCCAAGACTTTTTTTTCTAAGATCAATTCAGGCTAAGTTTTATGTAGAAAAAAGCTGTAGTTTACCAAGAATCAACCGGGAATACATCACAAAAATCAAAAATACCTCTAGAGAGTTTTTGAAAAAGAATAGTCTAATTATATGTTTTCTGCAAAGCTGATTCCATTTTTGAGAATAACAGATATTGTCTGGCAGTGTTTTTCATACACAAGTGCAAATCAGTTTTAGTTTAACTGCACTAAATGTAACTGCACTTGGAAAACCGATGATGAAGTTTCCTTCATCAGTAAAAATGGGAGTATGAAGTATATTAGTAATAGAGTTATAAAAAGTTTACTGTAGATAAATCTGATGAAAACCACAGGAACATGACTTTTTCCTAAACCTCTCTACTGATATGCCAAAATGTTGAAAATCTAACATTTATTGAATTGAGAATCTCAATAAGAACATCTCCCCCAGACAAAAAAAAGTGATGAGGGAAACAACATGAAAGTAATAGAAAGAAAAACACTAATTTTGAGAAAGTAAACCTGTTCAAAGATATGAGACCTAAAATATTAAGTGAAGCTTCAATTTTTCTGGAGCTCTAGGCATTAAAACTTCCACACCCAGATTATATTAAAATAACTTAGATCTTCCTGGGAATTCAGGCAGATTTTGACAAAGTTCAGGAAATATCTGATTCTTACAGACTAAATTTTAAGTCTTTATTAATATCATAATTATTTCTGATACTGTACTATTAAACTGTGGAACTTGGGAATTTTATTTTAAAGTTGAATCTCTGCAAATGTTATGCATTAATACCATGAGAGGTAACAATTACCAAGCAATTAACTTCAATATAACAAGAACATAATTTCCTACAATAAAATTTACTGCAATTTGAGCAAACCAATACCTGCCTTATTTCAGGAACATTTCTATGAAGTAAATGGTAAGATCTTTTTCTTTAAATCATTATCAATCTTCTTTCAAGGCTGATAAAACCCATCAGATTACATATTATCAGACTATGTTATCATACTATGAAGAAAGAACAGGTGGTTTCAATTACCACTCAAACTCCATTTCACTTTTCAGAATTCTCTCTCCTCCTGTAGGGTTTTGCTAAAATCAGCTTTTACTAAAGAACCCCATTTCCCATCTCATATCTTGCTCATGTGTATCATCTCAGAGCTAATCAGTACATTGTAAGTCAATATAATAATTGGTCTTGTGAACAAAGTGCATAGATAACTGTAGGCAAATATTTAGTTGCACATCTCGAGTTTTATCACAAAAGGTGCCCTTGAATTCAAGCACATTTTTAAGTGACAGAATATTAAGGTATGTCTGAGCTGGACTGAAAACAACATAAAAGTATTCCTTTGCACTACCATAGCACACTACCACACTATCTTTCTGGAAAAGATATGCTAAAGCTAACCTTCTGTTAAATTCCATATTGTGCACCATCTTACTTTATTCCCATCCTTTTTCCTTGGCAATGATTAGTGCACACCTGCTGTTGATCACAAGTTTCTACCCAGGTACTTTGTCTTGGGCTGGGTAAAGAGCAACAGGGGTGACCTGACAAGTTGGAAAGACCCTGGACCATGTGCAAAGGAACAAAAGTGTCTTGAAACATATTTTGAAAGGTGGTTTTGAAATCCATAAGTGCAAGATAACCAAAGTACAGAACAAAATACCAGAGCTATCATGAGGATAACTATCTTGTCTCAACTCTGTAATATTACCGTCAGGACAGGCCCAGTTTGAGCTCTCCCTGAGTTGCAGCTGGACTGCACATCAGGTACTCACCCTTTGAGCAAGGATATCTCTCAAGGTTAAGATTCCTTACCTGAGACTGAAATACCTTTGCTCAAGGTGGAAAGATCCTCAGTAAGTGACTGACAGCATACTGAATTAATACTAAAGTATTACTAATTCAACAAGCCATTCCAACTTGATTCTGACTCAGTTTTTCCATGTTTCTTCCATACAGTAACTAATAGGATGAATCTTGCCATCAAGCTTATTAAATCTTTTCAAACCACTGTTAAAATTTCATAAATTCTATTAAATTTATTGTATTCTATCAAATTATTATTTTACCTTCATAAAACATATTGTTTCTCTCTCTTTTGAGTGAGGTGTATTCCACTCATCTGCAAAACCAGGAAACATGATGTGCCCTGCTTTGAACAGATTATAGTTGAGGAAAAAATCAGTAATGATTTAAACATTTGCCCAGCTGAAGTAATTCTGAATTTCGCTCCATTTTTCACTTTACTGAAAAGTTTAGTGGCTGCACTGGTTTTGGAACTCAGCAAATTACATAATTAGTCACATTTTTTTCCTCCAGAGACATGTACCCACACTGTCTTCAGTTGTGCTGCTCCTCAGACTCAAGATAATATGCAGATTTCCTTCCCTTGGCTACATCTTCATGACATGCAATGTATCCTTCAGCATCACATATGAAGGGCAACCAATATATTTGACAAACATGTACACTCATTTCACAGAATCATACATTTAGCTGAAAGCGGACACTTCCCAAACTGCTTTTGAAGACAGAGGCCTTACCTTCTTTTTTTGGAAATGTATGAAAGATGGAAATAGTTATCAGCAAACTTTTTTTTTTTTAAATCATCAAATATTTTTATATCATATGATCATGATTCTATCATGTGATCTATATATTCTACCAATACCATGTGATATAAAGGTCATGGGACAATTACTTAATAATTTAAATTGGCTGAATGTACATGCTTAAAATAATTTCCACTGTCTGCAGTAAAATTTATTCTGATCTTTTATATCTATAAATATTCTTGATACACAAAAAAGCCCACAAATACGACAAGGACTACAAGGACAGTGAAAACCTCTAGAATTAATTATGCAAATATGGAAAAAATTACTAATGGAAACTCAGTTTCATTATTCTAGCTACAATTTGACTCAGTGTTCATTTCTAAAACCCTGAAACCTGAAGAGATCATATCAAGTACAAAGAGAAAGTTGATATTCCACTTGAGCTCTACCTTTCCCATTGCAGTGTTGATTTTTCTGGTTTGAAATTTCAAATCCTAATTTTCAAAAATGTTGTTCCCAAGTACTAATGTCATGTTTCACCTGAGCAGTGAACTGTGAAATCCTTCCAAATGTACACATCAATAAAGCAAAATAAAACTACAATGAAATCCCAGAAGATAAGTTTTATCTCTTTTTCTAAATCATTAATTAAATTTTGATAGCTATCATATTTTCTTGTGATCTGTTCATTTTAAGATCCAGGGTTTTTGAACACATTACTTCATGTGCATTACCACGCAGGTGTCATACAACTAAACTGCTGCGAAAAGGTGCCTTGTTATAAATTTTCTCAGGTTTTAGAAGCCTTACCTAAGGTACTTACAAAAAGAGTACAAGACAGTATTAATTCCATTCTCATACCACTGTAACCCCAAGTCTGAGATCCAGCTACTCCGACCACTATGGCACAGCTGTTCATCCCTGGCTTAGCTTTATTTAAAAAACAATTATTGAGCTGTGACAGAATATAATAAAGCTAAGTCCAGGTAATATATGAAACATTTAAAAAACCAAAAAAGATAGAATGTAAGGCTGTCTCTCCTGGAGTAAATAGCAAAATGCAACATAAACAGTATAAAAGAAACAATATGAAAGAAAAAACAAAGCTAATGTGGCAACTAAGCAAGGTCAATGAGGACTGGCACATCCTCACCTGACTGACAATTGTCCAGAGTAGCAAAGACCCACTGGGTGACTGCAGGTGGAAGCATTTGCTGTCTTGGACCCCAGCTAGAACCAGTGCTATCCACTTATTATTTTAAATACAGCATAAGGTCTCTAGCAGTAATGGTGGTTGTGGTTGTTTTTTCTTTCCAGATGATGATTCTCATATTGGTTTCTTTTGTTCAGCTATAACTATAATGCCCTGGGAAAGATCAGGCTTGGTGAGCTGTGGGGTCAGGGGTGAGAAAGCTATCTCAGGAATGCCCTGGAAAAGCACCGTTGTCTAAGCCAGAATAAATTATCAGTTGAAATTATCCAGGACTCGAGCTGCCCTCCTTCAATCTGGTGAAGAAAAACATCTAGCTGGGGTCCCGTGGGTGAAAATCCTGACCCCGGCAGTTGGCGCCCCGGAACAGGGACTCTGGACTCTGTCTCCTTTGTCCTGGAGAGTGTCTCCTGAAAACCGAAAGTTCTGTGAGCAGCGATTTTTGGGAAATAAGTGCCGTTCCAAGCCAACCCTTTGGGAAGTGAAGCTTTCGTTGAAGGGAGCCATCTCCCAGAGGCTGCAGTGATGACCGGACGTTTGTGAGTTTCCATGGAGACCTGAGAGAGCAGGCCTCCCACAAACCGACGGATCACGGCATTTCACCAGCCTTTCCTGAGGACCTTTTGCAGGCAGCGTGTTATTTCTGTTCCGGTGTGGTGAGTTCGCAGCAGGGTGCTGCATGCTCTCCTGGGGGGTTGAGGGTGGGGGGGTGGGGATGAGCACTGTGCCTGTGTTTTTTGCTTTCTGTTTTGTGTTTTACCTCAGAAAAGAGCAATTTAAGCGGTGAGAAAAATGGGGAACAAACTTTCTCCCACTGAGAAGGAGTTTTATACCCAAATTAGAGCTTCCCTTTTGTTAGAAAATATTTCAGTTGAGAAGAGAGAGCTGAAAGCCTTTGTTAAGTTGCTGGTTATGCAGTTTCCAAATACTAGTAAGGAGGAAGTGCTATCAGTTGCCTTTTGGGGAAGGGTTGGGCATTGCATTTATCAATTGCAAGTGTCAAGGGACTTTGGAGTGACAAAGTTTTACCCTGTTTTCGATGTGATATATGAGTTCGTGAAAAGGAAGGAGAGAGCTAAGAACCTCGGTTCGCCTTCCCTGTGTTCCTCCCCTTCTGATCCCAATCCCTCTTACCCTAAGGACCAGATAGGGCTCAGATCTTGCCCTAATTCGGCACAGGGTGGTCACCCGCTCCCTGCTGGCTTCTGCCTGGCTCAATCTCCTCGTCCAGCTGAGACTGGCCTCCTCAGTTCGGATTCTGCCCTTTCCCTCGTTCCTAAATCCCCCGATTCCTGTTTGGATTCCTGTTGTAATGTTACTAACCATCCTGATCTGGGGTCATAAAATGGTGGCGACTGTGCGGTCGCCCTCCCTGATTTAAGGGTGAAAAATGGTGATTTGGTTTTGTCCTCAGTTCCAGCCTGCACCTCTGGGGCTTTTCCAGTTTCGTGGTCCTCCCTCGCATCGGGTTCTCCCCCTTCACTCTTGACCTCAGGACTCGCCCCTTCTGCCCCTCCCCTCTCTGCCGCATTGCTGGGAAAGCTTTCGGGGGGCGGCTCGGTTTCTTCAGATAGTCACACCCCACAGGGTGGATCTAGCTGTTCGTCATCGGGCCACACCTTGGGCAAAGGGACAGGTCACGTGTCACCACGACCTGCCCCCTCGCCCCCTCCTACTCCTTCAGTTTCCCATGGTATCCGTGACCGAAAGTCAGCCACCTTGGTCTTCACAAATTCCAGCCACCAGTCCCAGACAGCCAAAGAAAAAATCCGCGCGCTCGCTCGCTCCGCTTCATCCTCCAGTGAGAATGAGGACGGAAGCAGTCCTGGTAGAAACCTCTGGCCACGTGAGAACTGGGCCAGGATCCAGGAAGAAGCAGTAAGGGATGGAGACCTGGAGTTAGTGAGAGATCTAGATCTGTTAGCTGCGCTGGTCGTCTATGATGCCAATGACCAAGCGCAGTGGAAATCTATTCCATACACAGAGTTAAAAGAGCTGAGACGAGCCGCAAAAGATTATGGGAGACAATCACCTTATTTCAAAAATATACTCGAATTAACTTTTGGAGGACATACGCTGACCCCACATGATTTAAGACACTTAGCAACTGCCTTGCTCTCTCCCACTGAGTTTTTGCTGTGGGAGGTGCAATGGAAAAATTACTTAAACCTTTGATCACAAAACACAACAACCTAGCACAGATTTTCGAAGATGGGGACATTTTAGAGGCATTGGCAGGGGAGGGTGAATATTCTAAGCCTGAAATACAAGCAGAACTCCCTACTGAAATCATAAATGACATCAAAGCTGCTGGCAAATCTGCATTGCTAAGAATCCCAGATGGGAGCACCCCTTTGCAGAATTTCTCTGCCATTGTGCAGGCAGTGGATGAATCATTCATAAAATTTGTAGATCGATTGCGTGAAGCTATCGAGAGACAAATTGGCAACGAACAAGCCAGAGATGAAGTGATATGCAAAATGGCAATGACAAATGCTAATGCAGAAACAAAAAAGATTTTAAGAGCATTACCTCAGGATCCTGAGCCAACCATAGCCCAAATGGTTGACGCATGCACAAAAGCATCATCCCTAGAGACTACCCTTGCTTTTGCAGTGAGCAAATGAGTGGGGGAAGCCATGACAAGCGTTAGCAATGTCCGTTGCTTTTACTGTGGCCAGCTTGGACATTTCCAAAAGGACTGTCCTCATCTTCCTCTTGGGCAATTTACTAACTATGTTCCACCTCCTAGGCCTCCTCGTTTCCAGCAGCCCTATCAGCCCACATACAGCTTTCAGCAGCAATATTATCCGCCGATCCAGGAAAACGCTTGGCGGAGCGCGGGGCCGCATTACTTGATGACACCAAATTACTGGCCTTGCCTGCAAAGCCCACCTCAGCTGCCAGCCATCCAGGAGTTCCCTGCCCCAACAGGCTCCTCACAGAGAACCACAGACCTGAGGATGGACTCTGATTGTTCCACAGAACCCGGAACTTTCCCCAAAGCCTCCGACGGGTGTTAGTAAGTTCTGTTCATCTGCTTTTCCCCGACGAAGATTTAGTCCGAGTTCCAGCTGGGTACCTTGAGCCCCCTTTCCACGATCGACCAACTACAGTCCTGCTGTTTAGGGACAGTGAACACACTCCGGATCAGATAAGTATATTTCCATAAGTTGTGACTGTAAATCCAGGCAATGAAATTACTGTATCAGTTGTTTGTTACAATCCACCATTTACCCTGTTCAAATTCTCACCTTTTGCACAAATGCTAATTTTCCTGGCCAGGATCCAGAGGTTGACCCTGATTCAAATTTTGATGTGTATGCGTGTCACCAGATTCGTAAAGACAAACCCCTGATTGATTCTTGTATTTCACAGAATGGGAAGTCCCTTGAACTTCGTCTCATGGCTGATACAGGAGCGGATGTTACTATCCTCCCCAGAGCAAAGTGGCCCCACGACTGGGCGCTGGTGTCCCCTTGTGGCACAATCTCTGGTATTGGTGGAACTGTCAATTCCATGAGAAGTCGTCATCTGGTAAGCGTAGAAGGGCCTGAGGGGCAAGTCGCCACCATCCGACCATTTGTCGTGTCATCCAATATTGCTTTACTAGGCAGGGATGTTTTATCCCAGTGGGGTGCCCGCCTTGATATCCCTGACCCCAAGTGGGATTTTTAGCATGGGCCACTGCGGAGCACACTTCCCCACCATTGAATTGGAAAACCGATGTTCCGGTGTGGGTGGATCAGTGGCCCCTCCCATCAGACAAATTAAATGTGCTCATCGAATTAGTCGAGGAGCAAGTCCAACTCGGGCATTTAGTGCCATCAACTAGCCCGTAGAATACTCCAGTTTTGTCATCCGAAAGCATGGCAAAAGCAGTTGGCGTCTGCTCCAAGACCTTCGAAAAATTAGCGAGGTTATCGAGGATATGAGCCCCCTTCAGCCTGGCCTCCCCTCTCCTTCTATGCTTCCCCAAGATTGGCAGCTTGCTGTCCTTGATATCAAGGACAGCTTCTTTAACATCCCACTTTACCCAGGAGATGCCCCCAGATTCGCATTCTCAGTACCATCTCTGAACAGAAGTGAGCCATTTAAAAGGTACCAATGGACCACTCTTCCTCAGGGACTGAAAAATTCCCCTGTGTTATGCCAAATGCATGTTGCTCAGATTTTATCACCTGTCAGGAAGCAGTTCCCTGAGGCAATCATACTCCATTACATGGATGACATACTTATTTGTGCTGCCACAAAAAGTTACCTTAGTGCCACTCTCAAAAAGACTGTTTCTACTATTGAGAAAGCAGGTTTTGTAATTGCTCAGGACAAAATATAAATGTCAGCACGGTGGAGATACCTTGGGTGTCTCATCACTGGGAGAACTGTAACACCACAGATTTTTTCTATTAATGAACAGCCACGAACTCTAGAGGACATTCAACGCACTTGTGGGATCATCACTTGGGTCTGCCCTTTGCTCGGCTTGACAACAGAGGAGCCGGCTCCACTGTTCTCCTTGCTGAAGAAAGACACCGACCCTGCAGGCCTATGGACTCTGACACCAGAGGCAGAGGAGACATTGCAGAAAGTAGCAGTAGCAATGAGAACACGACAGGCTTTTCGGGTCAGAAAAAAACCTTCTCATCAAATTTGTCATTCTGTGTAAGTGTCCACACTTTCATGGGCTCCTGTTTCAGTGGGACACGGCACAGAAAGACCCACTCATCATACTTGAGTGGTTGTTTCTCCCACACCAGCCTGTGAAAACAGTGTCCACACCATCAGAGTTGCTAGCAAAATTAATTGTCAAAAGCTGCCATCGCTTCCGAACCCTCGCAGGTTGTGATCCCTCATGCATTTACCTGCCTTTGAAGTTAGGTCAATTAGACTCCTTGTTACAAACAAATGAAAACATCCAAATTGCTTTAGATAGCTATCCTGGAAAGGTCTCAATTCACTACCCAAAGCACAAATTATTCAAAGATTCGTTCTATTTAGCTCCAAAAACTTTCAAAAGTCGTCTCCCTATTAAGGGCACTGTCACGGTGTTCACTGATGGGTCTGGCAGATCTCACAAATCAGTATTTACCTGGAAAGACCTGAACACTCAGAAGTGGGAGTCTGATGTTCAGACTGTTGAAGGTTTCCCCCAAATTGCAGAACTTTTCACAGTTGTGAGGGCCTTCAGGAAATTCCAGCAACCATTTAACTTAGTGACTGATTCATCTTATGTTGCTGGGATAGCTGATCGAGCAGAGCATGCTCTGCTCAAAGATGTACAAAACAAACAGCTGTTTTCCTTGCTTTCAGAATTAATTTGGCTCATTTCTCATCGAGAACAACCCTATCATATTCTGCATGTAAGATCCCACACTGACATGCCTGGCTTTCTTACTGAGGGAAACCAGAGGGCAGATGCATTGGCAATGACAGTCACCACCACAATTACCTCACCCGCTTTACCTGACATTTTTAAACAAGCACAATTAAGCAACATGTTTTACCACCAAAACGCGCCAGCTCTGGCACGTCAGTTCAAATTGTCACAAGAACAAGCCTGTGCCATTTTAGCCACATGTCCAAATTGCCAATCCCATGCCCTTCCAACAGTAGCAACAGGTGTCAATCCTAGGGGACTGAATGCACTTGACCTGTGGCAGTCAGACATTACTCATTACCCACCTTTTGGAAAATTAAAATATATTCACGTATCTATAGATACATTTTCTGGTGCAGTCTTCGCCTCTCTGCATGCAGGAGAGAAAGCCAAAGATGTCACCAAGCACTTTTACATGGCCTTTGCTGCCCTGGGAGTTCCAAAAAAGATTAAGACAGATAATGGACCAAGTTACACTGCCAGAGCATTCCAAAATTTTCTCTCAGCTTGGGGAATTGCCCATCACACCAGCATTCCTCACAACCCTCAATAATAGAACGCACACACAAAGAAATTAAAAAGCTGCTAGATTTACAAAAAGATTCTGCCCTTTTAATGACACCTCAAGAAAGACTCTACAAAGCACTATATGTGCTCAGTTTTCTTAACTGTCATTCAAAAGAGCCAAATCCGCCAATCCTTCGGCATTTTCATAACAACACATTTGCTCATCTTAAAGAATGCCCACCTGCGCTCATCAGAGACCCTGAGTCCCACCAAATTAAAGGTCCTTTTCCACTGATAACCTGGGGCTGAGGGTACACGTGTGTTTCAACAGAAACAGGGCCAAAGTGGATTCCGGGCCACTTTGTCAAACCCTACTTGGACGCAGATCAAACTGCTGACCCGCCCAAGAAAAGCCAAGATGCATCTGATCAGCCAGACAACGCAGCAGATGCAGTCGCTTGGAAACGTCGGAAAAAGAAGACCAGAATTCCCAACATCGTAGCACGAACTATCATCACAAAATGGTATTTTCCCCTGTCATACCTTGCTGCAGAACTCCTCCTTTCCTCCCCAGCTATCCCTGTCCCTTTTCCCGCATACCTTTCCCTCAACCCATCCCACTAGTCCCCTCACATTTCTTTCCTGCTTGTGTCTAACTATTAGAAAAGGGGGAGGGTGAGGAGAGTGACTGAAAAGAGTGTACAGAAATTTTATGTCGTATGTTTCTCTTGCTATTTGCTACAGCAAAATCACCCTGGAAGGCCACCCTGGAAAGAATGAAATTCAAAGAAGTGCTTTTCGCTGCAACCACCATTCTGCTCCATCTGTGGATAGCAGAAGGGTGGATGGTGCAACCGACAGAAAATGTGTGGCTGACCCTGGTGAAAACCCTGAAACAAGATAACATCTGCTTGTCAGTGGGCAGCATGGACAATCCGCTATCTACGTGCCTGGTGGGAATGCCTCTGTCGCAAAAAGATTATCCATATGTGGGTAAGAAACCAAATCCGGTTGACACCTGGGACACCTGGACAAAGATCTTACCACATGCCACACAAGAGCCCCAGGAGCTAGATCTCTTGGACTCTGCTCCTGCTACATACTGTGTTAGGTCCTTCTGTGTATAAAAGACACCCATTTGGCATGACTCTGCAGTCTCAGGCACAATAATTCGGAAAGATGCAACACCAAATAGCAGAAAATATAATTCGGCCACATGGTGCAGCTATACCTCTAGTATACCATCTGAGTCCAGTGATGTTCCCAGAGTGTTACCGAGAGGCATGTTTCCTATCTGCGGCGACAGAGTGTGGGCAGGGATCCCATCAAAGATCAAAGGAGGTCCCTGCAGCCTCAGACAGCTGACTGTCCTCACCCCAAACACATCACAAATTATAAATTGGCAGAAGCAAGAATGATTGGCACGCAAAAAAAGATCTTACAGTCAATTCGACCCAAATTGTGATGACAAAATTTACGATTGGAGCAAATCCAAAAAAGTCACTGCATCCATTTTTCTACCTTGGTACGCAGCTGCAAAGGCTCGTGGTGAAATTTCCCACCTGGGGTGTTGGCTCAGCCGCCAGGCCAAAGCTACCTCCGCAGCCCTATCAGATCTGCTCACAGAAGAAGAAACCACCAGGCACGCCACCTTGCAAAACAGAGCTGCCATTGATTTTCTCCTCCTTGCACACGGTCACAGCTGTCAAGACTTTCCTGGTCTGTGCTGTTTTAATTTAACATCTAAAAGCACCTCCATACACACCAGCATTCAGCAAATTCAAAACCACGTACAAGACCTCATGACAGAGACCAGAGACATCAATGTAGTAGATAAAGCACTCACACAGTGGGGAATCCTTGGGTGGCTTGTACCAATTCTCAAAAATTTACTGTGGATTTTAGTAGTCATTTTCATGATAAAGGTTGCCCTGAGCTGTTTCAAAAGAGCAATGGAAAAGTCACTTGGAAAAATTTATTTAATAAACAAAGAAGGGGCAGTGAGCAGCTGCTGAGGCTGCTGGTTGTGGAAGACCTGATCAATGTATTGTTTCTACATTTGCTGATGGCAGGTACCCTACACATCAGCACTGTGCAAAACCCTGAAGACTTGCTGGATTTCTCCAAACACTGGGAGCAGTAGTATTAGTGTCCAAATATTTGGGGCTTACTTTGTTTTCATGATTTCTGCTGTTTTGTCCTCCCCCTTTTAGATGGAGTCTGTGCATTTCCATCTCCACCATGGAGTGCTGTGTCCCTCCACACACCTGAGGCTGAGCATGAGGATGATGAAGTCGTGACATCTAGAACTGAATGCAGCTGCCTGACTTCCCCTATTCAAACCTCCTGCAGGCCCAACATGCTTGAGGTCTTGTTGCTCCCCAGGGACATTCTGATGACATTACAAGCTTTTAACCCTTGTTTCCACTGATATTAATTGATGAAATCCAAGCAACATCAAAAAGTCTGTTTTTACTCTGTGAAACACTGCAGCATCTGCACTTAGACAGGACAATAATGATAAAGCCACGGATAAGTCTCATTACATTTGAAATAAGCAAAAGTACCTTCATTTCAGCTGATGGAGATTACAAAGAACCTACTAAAGGTTGCAGTGAAACCTATCAACAACAAAATATTTCATTACCAGCTTTCTGAAGATATTCCAGATTAAATAGGAACTTTTGCAATGATCTATGTACTGTCAATATGGGAAATCAAACCACATAAGTACAACCTTTCTAGATTTCTATATTATGACAAATGAGCAAGAAAATATTCTCAGTAAGGAGATTAAGATATGGATTAAACAATGGATTATCACTGAAGTTAATTTAAAACTCCATGCATCTTCAGATAATATTGCAATAAAAGTTTTCCATCAGTCATAACATTCCAGTTCCTGTATTCACCTGTTTATTCAAATAGCATGCTAAATTCTCCAATGCAAGGAAAAGGGCAAGTGCAATCCAAATCTATTTGAGATTTCTTCACCCCTGTTAATTTTACACCTACATTAATTTTACACCTATAGTTACCTACATTCTGTAAGATAAAGCCTACTTTAAAATTTTTAACGGAGGTATGTTCCACATAACTGTAGTCCCATTTTAAGGTCAGAAGACTTGTCCATACATCCCTAATGTGCCTGCACATCTGTTCACCACAGGGTAGAGGATAGTTCCAGGACCTACACAACACAGACAATATATAATCCCAAAAATGTCATTTCCCAGCATTTCCCTCCTTGCTATGCATTGCCAGACCACTGAGATGGGAGTCCTGAAACATTATGCTGTCTCTGCAGAGGGATACATTGGCTGCTTTGGCCACCTGTTCTGCCTCTGCTGCTGTTGCTGGGCTGGACAGCAGTGATTCTTTCCTGCAAGACTCACATATATAGTATGATACACATATGGAATTTGTATATAATCATGAACAACAGAAGTTCAAGGTATTTCAATTTTAATGTCTTTCAACGGGGAAAAAATATATATATATATATATATATATATATATAATTTTCAGAAGATATGGCACACTTTAGCAATACTACTCCTATAATTGTGCTAAAACATTATATGAAAGGATGAACTAACACATCCGAGAGCTCAGCTTTTTCATCATGACCCCTTCTGAAACACTCTTGCGCAAACTTTGTGTGGGGATGATGAGATCAGATGGTCTTGACCTTTGTTTTTTCTATCTTGTTTGTGGGAAGCTAGGTCCAATCTAGTTCTCTACTGTTGAATATGCAGAATTGCCTTTTGTCTATATTTCAGTCTTTGCTTAATTTTCTTGAACTGAAGCCTAAAATGTTAAGTCAGATAAAACTCTCACAGGTATCAGTAGGAGCTCTGTCACTCTGTGTAAACACTTCAGCAGAGACCTGAGAATTCTTTGCACACACTTTCATCAAAACAAAGTTTGAAGGACAGCTTAAGTCTTGAAAACCATTCTACAGTAAAAAACAAAAGAGAATATCCACAGAGCAGGAAAAAACAATTTGTGGAGGATGGTATGGTATTCTACAAAACACTTCACCTAAAGTTTTATTATAATATTGATGATATTAATTTTCTTGTTTCCCTTTACCTGCATACTGATTGGAAAATCATCACTAAATCCAGTAGTATCTACAGCAGCCTGTTAAAATATCTGCATCTGAACTGTGAAACTCCTACAATGATAAACATGGCCCTATGTAGGCATTGTCACAAATGAAGAAATTCAAGAGGCAGCTTTCCACCCAGACACAACTGCATGTGCCTATGGTCTCAACTGAAAAACCTGAAAATTTGCTTTCCTATCTTTCCCTCCTCTATAACATCTGTGATTACACCACATCATTCCTACAAAATTATGTAACTATTTCATTCTGTGGTTCAACAAAGATTCAGAATAAACTTTCTGTTTGTTTGGGTGGGGTTTTTTTTTTAAATATACATCAGTGTTTCATAGCAAGTATTTCCCATATTATTTGAATGACATCAGTCCTGGAAAGATCGTGTGTCCCTCACATGAGGTCACTGTTAACAGAGGGTTAATCAGCTTTCAATATGCCACATGCCATTCCTGCTCTTTCACTTCCTCTATTTGTTTATTTGTGAAAATTTTATATATGTAGATATTAAAAATCTTTTAGTAATATTTTCCTTTTCCATTTTTCCCCCAATAAAAAGACAAATTCCAAGGCTTACAAAACAAGAACAAAAGCCCTTAACAAACATTTAGAAATTTATATAAAATTATTGTTACTCAATTCAGGAATTGTTTGTGGCTATTTCTTGTCTCGGTAACCAAGGATTCTGACAAATTTAATATCAAAAGAGTAACTAAAAGAGAGGTAGATGGATTTGGGTGGTTGTCGTGCATTTATACCTCCAGTAAGGCTGTCATAGTTTTTTGGGCTTCAGGTTTCATTGGCAAAAGGAATCGCTAGTGCTCTGATTTCACTGATTAGACATTTTTACAAGACAATATTTTTATTTGAAAATGATTGATCACTTCATTATCTGACTTTCACTGGTGTTTATAAATTAAACACAAAAGTTCACTTAAATTAATGACTGTTGCTTTCATTAGGACTCCTATTTCAACTCATTTCCTGATGATCAGCACAAAGCAAATACTGGCCATGTTTTGGAGTGAAACACAATCAATGAGACATTAGGATCTGATCAAGAAAGATTCTATGCATACATCTACACATACATCTGGAAAGTCAAGCATGTAAAATGTTTTGTATTAATAGAAATGCCCCTTTTCCAGGAGATCACAGCTGCCAAATTGGGAAGGCAAACAGTACCAGGGTGCCCAGGGATCACAGTGAGAGTGACTGGATTTCAGCTGGAGGCAGTACAAAGAGGAGGAGGAGGAAGAGCCCAGGACTCCTGACCATCAGAACACTGTCCTTCAGGCTCTCTCCATCATTTTCCATTGCCCTGGAATCTCTACTAAGAAGTAAAGGCATAGCTCCAGCAGCAATGAGATTCAAGTGTGCCAGAGCCTTCCCTTCACTGTGATTGCATTTCCCAGACTCCTCCTTTTACCTGCTTCAGGTCTGCCTGGACAGATAGAGCACAAGCATCAAAGCTTTTTTTCCCAGCAGGTTACTTTTCTGGCAACAGTACAAAAATGTCCAAAAACTTCAAATCAATAAAAATTTTGTTATATATATATATACAGGAAGAGATTTGTGAAGAAAACAAGACAATAAATTGAGAAGTGCTCTAAGGTGGCACATTTAAGTCATCTACTGTTAGCTGTTTGGTTTTTTTTTTTTAAGTGTCTTATAATTTCACCCATTAAAAGGAGAACACAAATGAAATAGTGATCTTCATTCCCAGCAGCTCCCTAAAGCTTGCTCTCAAATCTTTATTCTTATTTTAAAATCCTAAACCATATTTATGCTGAACACAGAAACATGTAAGTTGTTTTCTCTGGCATGCATCAGCTGAGCACTAGCTAGATCAAGTCTAGATATATCAATTTAGCAGGAATTTATGCAGCAGAATAACTTGCAATACATGATTATTAATAATATTTTTTTAATTCCACTTGGAAGACAAGGAGGCCAGAATAGTAATGACCTACAGCATTTCTGATAGCCTTCTTTCCATCTTAAAAAAAACAGAGGTAGAACAGACATCACAAGATAGTTTGACTATCAGAAAAAAGCCTTGAAAAACTACCAGTACACAACAAGAGCACCTTCAGCTATCCCTTATTCCCAGCTTTTTTTGCAAAAAAAAAACAGGCTTTGTCATGTACCCTTAACAGCTACTATTTTAATGCCCTGAAAATAAATGAGCCATCGGACTGGATGGTGAAGTAGAGATTGCACCTCCTTCTTCTGTGCTGCGCTGTATTTACAAATATATACCATATACTCACTGCTCATGCTGGACCAGATAAAAGGTATAATGATCCTCTACCAAGACAACAGTTTAGAGGACATCAGAACCTCCAGCATGACTTGTCACAAGATCAAGAGTGTTTTTTAAAGTGGGTTTGTTACTATTCACACACTGTGCCCTTTCAAGGTATTAGCCATCATTCCAGGTGCTCTTCTTGGTTTGCCAGGACTGTTGCTGACAACTGAGAGATTTAGCATCAACTATTGCAGCATTGTAAAGCCTGAGCATGGGGGATTTAATGAAATCTTGGCATCAATATAAGTATGGCAACACCCACACTAATAGCTAATGGTCATAATAACTCTCCATTAGCATTTCCATGAATTTAAAGGTCAGCTGTGAGAATTTTAAGGGAAATTTGACACAAAATTTAGAAGAAACACTTTGTACAAACTGTAACCATGAAAAATTGATGTTAGCTAATTTCAGAAGTTGCACTCTATAAGCATGTATACCTTTAGTAGGTATAGACAACTACCTGCCCTTATAAGCTGTTTCTGATCAATCAGTTTCCAAACCATAGTGCAAATGGAACCATCTGAGGTGTACATGAAACATTTGTACATGTTTATGCACAGTGATTCTTAATTCTTGAAAAAAAGCCAAGTTTATTACATATTTGTACTGCTGAAATCATGTGAAAAATTTTCAGCTCTCCATGAAGGTGTGTGGGCTCAACTCCTAGTGTGTTAAATACCATGTGCAATGGCGCAGAGTCTCCAAAACAAAGTTCATAATCTAGCGGCCTGGTCCAGGGTGAGCTGCAATGAAGTCCTAGAGGAATGAAGAAAATATAAAAGTTAGAAAAATAAGAGAACAGCTAAGCACTTCTGAATAGAAAGAGCAGTGTCTGCACTAAGCAATGGCATCACTGTGAAATGTCATCAGATTGCACCCAAAATGAGATTTTCCTTGTCATTAAATGCAGCTTTTTTCTTTATACTGACTTTTTGACCGTGTTCTTTTGAGGAACACTTGCATTCTGAGACTCTTACAGGGTGTTTCTGCCAAAGACATGTTTTCTATTCCTTGAAGAATTCATTGAGTATCATGATAGAAGCAACTAGACCATATTCAGCACTTACAAGTGAAGTTTCAAGGAAATTACCTTTCTTTAAAATTTATACATGAACTTTGATAAAAATTTTGGAATGTAATTTCTTTTTTCCTGAAGATGTTCACGGAAAGGTACAGTAGTAATTTATTTTAAAAGCAAACACATAGAGATCCATGGAAAAGTAGAGGGGTTTTTTTACAATTCTATGTATTTTCATCACTTAAGATACTATAATTAGGCTCCTTAACTTCTTCAGAAAAATTAAGAAAGCCCAATTATTTTCTGTAGTGCAAATCATCTTCTGGAGTGCTGACCACTTCAGCTGTCTACTGATCTCAGCAGCCTTTTAGCTAGCAGTGCCTGGTCTTCACCATGGAAACAGCTCCCTTATTTGCTCAGCACGGAGTTCATCCTCTCTCCTTACCCAGATTTCTCAGGTACCTAAGTGCCAGATGGAGTTGAAGAAATTCTATCCTTGAGAAATGGACTCAGAAAACCTCCTTTGGAAGATAAATCCTTTTAAATGAATAAGGTTTTTTTAAACCCCCAAAAATCAATGACTGAGTTATGCACACCCCAAGCTAGAGGCCCAGAGGTGAGCTCCACTGAGCAGCATCTCATCCTAGCACACTGCTCAGTGCCTCAGGTTTAATATTATAGACTACTACTACTTTAATATTGCTACTACTAGTGTGTGCAGCTACTGCATTAAGTAAAACATGTGCCCTCTCAGTTTACCTTTCACAAAGGCTGGACAGACCAGTGACTGCGCTGCTCCATCTGCTCTACAAAAGAGACGTGATACTTTGGTTTGCTACCATATTATGTTCTGCAGAAAGTGCCTGATTTAGCAATCAATTTCAAATTAAAATAAGTTGATTAAATCAAGTATAAAGAAAATTGCAAAACTAGAAAGAAAATGACAAAGCCATTTCTTAAAATTTTCTCTCTTATCTCAGCCTGGCTGTACCCAACAGTCAGGTAAAATTTAATCTTCTTTACAAGTGAACCCTGGAGAGATATGATTATACCTAATTTGCAGTAAATTACAGAAATCAGAACATTAATTTAATCCTGCATCATGATTTTTATTCTTTAATAACTACTTTCCAGCATAATGGTTTTACAGACCTTGGAAAGCAAAGCTGCTCACTTAGCCACCACAAAACTAGATTTTAAAAACTTTTCTTGCGGGATGAAAACAGCTGGGGGAGGGAGCTTAAACCTCTTCCTCCAAGCATGGTTCCATCAGAGTGCTGGCAATCCATTGATTGCGCAGCACTGCTGGGCTGCAAGTGCATGAAAGCCAGAAAGCAAGAAAAGTATTAATTTACCCTACAAGCTGATGAAAAAAGTTATTGGCAAGTTGATGAGCATGAAAAAACAGCTGTAAGAATATTTCCACTTGTAAACAGGAAGTATTTCCTTTCCACTCAAATGCAATGAAGATTTAGCAAAAAGTAATTTTTCTTCTATAAATCTTGTCACAGGTCACATGGCAGTTGTGGTATTCAGAAGTGGGGAGAACTAAACTCTGAGTCACTCTGAGCCAGTACAAAGTTCTGGAAAAGTACCCAGCTAGGATGTTATTATACCACATTCTTTGGGTTTGTTTGTTGTTTTGTTTTTTGGTTTTTTTTTTTTTTTTTGGGGTGGTTTTTTTTTGAGGTTTTGTTGTTGTTTGTGTTGGATTTTGAGGGTTTTTTGGTTGGGTTGTTGCTTGTCTGTTGAGTTGCTTTTTTTAAATGGGGATAGTGCTAATCCAGTAGTTGATGTCCTTTAGAAAACAGCTAGCCTTTATGCTCCTGGCCCTACCAGACCACTACCAAGACAAATTAGGGTTTAGTGACATAGGCATAAACACTGGCGGGCTTCACATTTTTTACTTTACCCAGTGCAGAGGAACTCTGTTAAGGAAAAGAGAACTGACTCAATTTCCACTAAAAAAAAAGTGAGGTCACAGAGGAACAGGTCTTTGAGGACTTAATCACACAGATTTCCAGGATGAAGAAATACTGAAGCTTTATTCCTGTTATTTTTCTTTAGTATACTGCAGTGGTGGCAGATCACTTACCTAACAGTGCTTTTTCCACCAAGAGGCCACATTCCAATTCAGGTTTTAAAAAGTTCTTGTTCCTTTTTCATGCCCCATTATTACGTTAATCTTCTTTAATGTTTTCAGCTACCATATATTTAGGACCTTCATTAAGAGTACTAGTCCATGAAGAGATTTCTATTCAGTGCATAGATCATAAGAAAATGAAACATCAGAGATCATTTTTCAAGCAAGCCAAGGACTTTAATAATACAATCAAACAATGCTCTATATACACTGGAATAATCTTTTCATTATCTTTGTATGAAGGACACTGATATCTTCTCATTTTTCTCAGTGACATAATACTGACACCAAAAAATTCTGAAAACTCTCCTTCATATATTCTTGCTTTGATGAAGCATGTCCTTTGAAGTTCTGTTCTGTGAGTGCTTTTGGCTTGTGCTCAATTTGGCATAATTAAACAACATATTATATTTATGTATGCAAACAATCCCACTCAAAGTCAATGAGCCAACTGAAATGTCCTTTGTACTTGGGATCAAACCCCTGATTTGGAAGGATGGAGGTCATTTTCCCTTTCTTGAGAGGTACATTTGTGAATGTGAGGTCAGAAGAAACCCCCCAAAACATTTAAAATTATTACACATCATTTTCTGAAGATTCTGTACCACAAATAATAATTGTATATTAATAAATTAATTTTTATTTTCTTGTTTTTACTTCTGGAAAGAACTTGTTGTGTATCTCTTTTTTTCACAACTAAACATTTAGATGTTCAAGTGATCTGAAAGGAATTTTTCATTTCTGCCCACATCTCCTGTCTTGCACTTGCATCTGGCCCCATTGATTTCAAGAAATATCTCCAAATCTTAGAAGACTTCCCAAAATGTCATTTCCATTAGCTTTCAAAGAAGGTTTTATAAAATAATTATATGTCTCTCTTTGTGTTTTATTTTAATTGAATTTTTCTTACTTCCTGAGATTTTAGCAGGGAGAACAGAATAGTTTAATCAGGCCTTTCCCCTAGAAATTGTTCAAGTTTTATTTCACTATTGTCATAATTTCAAGCATATCTCGAGATGTGCATCTTCCAGCCAGGGAGAATCTGAATATCAGTCCAAACAGGTAATAGCTCAAAAGCTGTATCATTAAGAATATTTGTTTTTCCTATAAAAATCAAAAAGGATCTGAAAATTATATCACATCAATTATCCTTTTCCTTGAAGGTCATCCTTGAAATAAAGAAGAATAGAGCATGATTCAAGCAAAGCAAGCAAATAAATAAAACTATAAATAAAATAATTTCACTTTATAAGTTGTACATATTTTCTTTAAAAGCAATGAGAATTCTTCTCAGCTGATCCATTTCCATACTTATCTGCTTCCTCCTAACACTTTTATAGTGCAACATTAATGAAGTAAAAACATTGATGCTCATGGATGAATTGGATATGGAGGATTCTTTTTACACAAAAAAGGTTTCAATAACAAAGAAATACACTCAGTGTTAGACAGTTTGGAGATTTACTTCATGTCTTATCTATATTGTGTATACATGCCTGTATGTATTAACTGCAATTTTCAGAGTCACTACATCTTTCAGATTTATTTTTAAGATGCAGTGTTGTGTACTTTTTTTGGTACAGTATTGTATATTCTGCAAGTTATTTATCAGACACTCTTACTGGGAAGGCTCATCTTGATTATTTTAATTACCATAGGATCAATTTGGCAATAACTGAACTATTTGGTATTTGACCGCAAGTCCCAAGGGGCATCTTAGTTCCTGAGGATCCAAACTTGCTCCCTAACTTAAAGATGCTTAGTTTGCAAAAAGAGATACACAACATAAGTAGTTGTTCAAACTGAAAATCACTTGAGGTTTCCTAACCTCTGGAATACTATTACATTGCCAATTTTGAACTAACTAGCCACAAAACTTGAGACTTGCGCACTGACGAGAATACAGTTTAAAATATTCTCCTATAGTGTGACACACAGATGAAGAGCAAGCCATATGAAGAGGCCATACAGAAAAAAGAAGGGAAACATTTTTCCAGGAACATGAAAAAAGCCCCAGACACAGAAGATCTATTTCTTCATAAGAGTTGTATGATAAGAGTTCATTCCTTGTTTGTGTGATCAAAGACAGAAACCTAGAGAGACCAGTGCAGGGCTTTTACCCTCTCATGGAAACTGAAGGAATGACTCAACCATAATACTTTCTGGGAAAGAAACCTCTCTGGCCTAAATTTATGTGGATTCTACTGGGGAGCAGATTACATTCTTGTAGGAGTTTCTTCTGAAAATCCTTGGTGAGGGGGATTAAAATTACTCACTCCATTCTCTTTCTATAAGATAGGGTAGCAAGTTTCTTGGGAACTATTTTTTTTTTAAATCTCCCATACAAATGAAAACCAAAATATATAATTTTATGGGTTTTTAAAAATATTATTACTGGCTACATCTACAGAGTAGACACAACATTGACTCTATCAAAAAAACTCACATGAAAGACATTTGGAATTCCATAGCTGCTGTATCAAAGCAAATGTTTTAAAAGAGCTTGAAGGGGATTTTTTGCTGTATGTATTTTTGTCATTCTTCAAAGCATGATAGAGCCCAGAACTGTGGTCATGATACATTTAATAGAAATCTATTAATAATAAATATGGATGGATTATTTAGTCAGTCACAATATAATTCATACTTAGCTTTTTAAACAAACACTTCACACAAGTTAATTCCTTTCATTTACATTAAGCAATAGTGTAAAGATTTTCGTATCCCAGCATGGGGAGCACATGAACAAAAAAAAAAAAAGTGTTCTACTGAATGCATGTTGCCTACATCAATTTAGACCAGGCACGTGTTGGGGAATGTGGCAGGAATATTTCACATTTTATTCAAGGAAGCCAGAGGATCATGCAACTGAAAAGCTGCTGAAGAGGAGCTATGGAGAAGAGACATGATTTCAAACTTGTGACATGTTTCTTAGTGGTATTTTTTTTTTCAGTAGCCACTTCTTGTACAAAAAAGAATATTCAGAAAGATATGGGCACTGCCTAGCACAGTCAGTGTCAGCATGGCAGTATCACTCACTATAAAATGTCTCAAAGCTTGCTGTGGACCTTTGCCTGAGTACACTTTATGCACAAAATACTATGATCTACCTTGGAAGGCTTGGTGCTCAAAGTAAATACGAACATTTTCTTTGTTTTCCTTTGGGATAAATAGCTCTTATCTCTTAAACACACCAACTCTTCACACAATTTATATAAATGGGAGAAGAGCAGTCTGGATTATAGCCTCTGCAGCTTTGCCACCTGGCTCAGTTCCAGGCCGGCTTAGATACCACTATTCAATGTAATTATGCACTCAGATAAAGTAAATTTTTTTAGCCTGATACAAATTCTGGCAGCAAGAAAATTAAGAGTATAATTCCATACATAACATTGCTTCTTATACATCCATTCTGCAAGAGGGAAATGAGATTTAGACAACATACAGGCACTGGTTTGTTCCTCTAGACATGGGTAAGTGTCTTATGGTGCTGCTGGAAGGGAGAACCTCACTTACCACAAACAGCCTCAGTGATGCTGCCAGGGACCAAGAACTGCAGTCAGATGCTGTGGCAAGCTGCAGTGTTAGAAGTTCCCTCTCACACAACTCAAGCAATGATACAAACCCCAGTCTTTTGCTAACATTTTTAGTAAAGAACTGCCAAGGTACACAGATACTTGAGAATATAGCATGAGTTTTGACAGACCTACTTACTCAAGGAAGTCATCTTGCTGTGTTCCTCTGAAAGCATATATACAGGAAAGCTGATATCTGCTAAATGCTCCAGTCACAGGACACCACAATAAGCTTTATTACCCATTATCAAACACTGATTCCTTATTAAAACATGCTGTTTAGTAATTTAAGTAGGACACATTCATTGTCAGAGCACTCAGTGGCCATTATTGGAGAGCCAAACATCTCAGAAAATTTCATTTTCTCAATGATAATCCAGTGGTTTAGCCATCCAGCTAAACATCAGCAGCCTGTTTCTACAAATAAGGTTTCTTAACTGAAATGGAAGTGTAAGTTTCTGAACAAAATGATATTCCCACAGGAAAAAAAAAATTCTTTATTTTCATCCACATATTTTTTTTCTTTCAAGTAACTAATGATTTGTTGAATTTTTTGTTGCTATAGTTGTTACAAAGAAACTAATTCAAAAGTGGAATAAAACAGGTATTCTAAATTACTAAAAAAGATCTTTGAAAATGGCATCACAAACAAGTATTGTACATTTCATAATCTGATGCAGTTGAAGTGAATATGACAGCACAAAACCTTTTATTTTTTCTAATAACAAAGGCCAGAGCAGGAATCAAAATGATGACCTGACTGACCAGTAAAAATTGGAAGAACAAGAATCAAGATGGGACCTACTTTAGTGTGAACTTCCATTTGCTAATTTAGAGCATTTACAATTTGGTATTTAAGCAATGATGAAAGCAGTTCAGCTTTAACGGAGTACCATAACATTAGCATAATTTACTAATCCTGAGTGCTAACATTACTTAATGTTCTTTTCCAATTTCAAGTGTTTATTTCAGTTCTTCAGGACTGTAAGTTTTCCTACTTTCTCTGTTTTTTTCTTTAAATTCAGAGAGGTCAAGTATCTAGAGAAATATCTCTGTGAAAAGGCATCTCTATTTCTGGCAAAACACAAAACCAGAAGCAATAAAGCTTTTTCTTTGTTCACAATCTCAACAACCATCAATCTCTGATTACTATTTAAACATCTCTGTAGGTCTATACTTCTTCTGAACAGCCTCTGCTGAGACCAAACTTTTAGGAGCCTTTATAAATTGTGTAGCTGTGTAATTTTATTTCATTTCCAATAAAAATCCAACCACCTTCAGCTAACTCCCTGGACATATGGTATAGACATCAGTTATAAAAATAATATGCCCCACTACAATGCCTGGAATGGATAGTATGATGCTGGGAATGAATGGCTAAGTGGGAATAAATTATTTAGTAGCCAGTATAAAAAATCAAATGTCTGTGATTCATTCCTGTCGTGGGAATGTGAAGAATATCTTCGAACAAGAGTTCATTGGGGCAATAGCAAAAGGAAATTACATGTCAAATCTGCATGCTTCTTTCTGATGGTAGCCTTTGAGCCCAGGGACTTTGTCTTTGCATTAGCATTAAAGAAAAAAGATATATTTAGCCTTAAGAATAAGCAACCATAATCCCTCTGTATTATCCAGTGTTGTAGACTAAAGTACTGCATCAAACACCCAGTTAACAACCTATTTCCCCTATAACTTTCCAGGTTCCAACAAGACTATAAATTCCATATAATCCCTTGCTTGTCTTACAAGTTTTTACATAAGGAAAATATAATTGTCTATAATACGCGAGTATTTAGGACTGAGGAAACTGGGAATAAGAAAGCAAACTTCCATAACATAGAAACCAAAACAGAATTGGAGAGAGCAGCAGGTGTGATTATCCAGGATACTAGTAATGCTAAAGCAAAGGACAGTCAGGAAAGGAGTCTTGGAAAATAATGCTCTTGTATTTAATATTATACATGTAGGATTTTTTTAATTAAATAGCAACTTTCCCACTGAAAACACACCTCCTTTGTGCTGTTCAGTTTTTAACAGCTGCACATTTAAAATCTCCAAAGTCAAAAATATCTCTGCCTAAATTAAGAAAGTAAACCATTGGTGTAAGACGATTTATCCTAAGTCACGGCTCTACCTCTTATTTTTCTTTGTTTGTTTATTTTTTGTTGCTTTGGGGGATTTTTGTTTGTTTGTTTGTTTGTTTTGTTATTGTTGTTGGTTTGGGTTGTGGTTTTATTTGTTTTTGGAGTGTTGGGTTGGTTGGTTGGTTTAGCTTGGTTATGTGATGGTGATTTTTTTGGTATTATTAGTGGTTGTTGAGTTTTTCCTTGATACGGTTTTCTTTTGTTTTGGATTTTTTAAACAATCTAACTTACTCTGTGAAATTTGCAGCAACAATTTGAATAAGAATTCTCTACTTGTCAGTTTTCCCTTGAATCTTTCCCTTTGTAAAACACTTCATCTCAGTATTTCAGGGTGGCAGGTCAGATTCGGGGCTCCTCCTGCTGAAAGCTGCCTTTGTTGTGCCTCAGCCAGCTACACTTTGCAGCTGTTCTTCCAGCTGCCTGCCACTCACTCACAGGGTGCTGGAACAACTAGGTGCAAAGTGAGCCCAGAGCACTCACCTCCAGAAACAACCTTTCACTAGAATCTAGGAGAAATTGCAAAGCTGTGAGGTGTACAAAAAGAAAACTTGACAATGTTTCTTGAAAGGAATGGTCACAGGATTTCTGAAAAACCATTAGTAACTTCTGACATCTCAAATGCAAACTTTCTTACAAAAGACAGCATATTCTGAAAATACAAACCTCTGGGGATTACTCCTGTTTATACCACTGCTGTGCAGCAACTAGAGGGTTGTAAGGTCTAAAATATTACTGAATACAGTAACACATGAAGAAGAATTATTTTATATAAATTTATTATCATAATAACTTCCAGTAAGAAAGGTCTTAAACATGGAACAAAACTCCAAGATGTGGCTTTCCCTACACAAATATATTTTTCAAAACTAAGAAGTGAGTCTCTTGTACATTATAGAAGAGGTCCCGCTCTCAAAAACAAACCAAATACCAAGCTGGAACAGTTTAAAATTACAAACAGTTAATCCACAAGTAGCCAAGCTCAAAAAAGACTTGCAAACATTTGCTCTTCCTCAGGAAAGACTGAGGAATATGTACAGCAATACATACCTGTGCTACAAGAAAAGTTTCCATTTTAAAGATGATTTCTGATGTACTAATCTCTTAAAACCCTGACTTTAAAACAGCATGGGACTCTTTTCAGAGAAGCTAATGTTCCCTAAGGTGATCCCCTCCCATATAGGTTGAGAAATTTCACTTTTTAAGAATTTTATAGCACCTGTAGTTTCTAATTCTTAAAGGTTAATTAGAAAATACTAGCACTTTGGTAACATTTTCCATTCTGATTTTTTAATCTTCAACTGGTGCACATAAACACAAGAAAAATAGCTCTCTCCTTTGAAGCATGTTAAGAGAAAGTTATTCACCCAGAGAGTGGTTGAGCACTGGAACAGGCTCCCCAGGGCAGTGGTGACAGCACCAACCTGGCAGAGCTCAAGGAGCATTTGGACAACACTCCTGGGCACATGGTGTGATTTTTATGGCGTTCTGAGCAGATCCAGAGCTGGACTCAATGAGTCAGGTGGGTCCCTTCCAATTCAGAATATTATGTGAAGTGATCAAGACCATCAAAGTTGCTGCTTCCTGAATTACTTGTAGCACTAATTCTTCAAAGCAGGTGTTCTACCTGTAATTACTACACCGAACTTTTCAGAATGGTTCTACAACATTTTGTTGATACAATCAGTCAAGTTAGGTCTGTAACTGGGATTTGTTATGTCATAAATCTACATGTAGGTACATGCTCTTTAAAACCTATTTTTAAAAGAAAAAATGGCCATAGTTGAAAGATACACCCAAAATGAAACCAAAATGAGTTAGAGAAATCCCTTTTCTTTCTAACTGTTTAGAGCTCCAGCCTTTGAACCACTACACAGAAGGGCCAAGCTGGCCAACAGACAAAGCAAGCACACAGCCAGTGAATGATTTCTAAGGACAGGTTAAATGTCACCCCTTCTTCTCAACCAATCATTGCCTAACTGTAGGTGAACATCACCTCTATCCACAACTGACACCCTATTCAGCATTCAAACAAAATTTATAGTACATATTGGCAGAGCTGGATCAGTTCACCAAGCCTGATTTCATAGCACAGAAAAGCATTTAGCTGAAGATATTCACAAATAGACAGATGGTCTTGCAAACTCTGCCAAGTCAATGGGTCTTACTGTTAATAAATCAAGCACAGAAGTGATGAAAATTAAGTTACATACTGATTAATTTTTTATCTCTTTTAAAGGTGAAGTCTCAGCCAGTGCTAATAAACTTACTTAAACCAGAGATTGTGTGTTTGATGGGAGGTTCCAAAAAGTGAAGACAAGTACTGCACTTCCAAAACTCCCTATGAAGGCCCAGTGTGATTCAAAAGAACATCAAATCAAATACATGAAGCAATGGTATTTTTAACCAGTCCATACAGCAGAATTTTGAAGTGTGGTCTGTATTAGAAGAACTTGCAATGAAGACACCTGTGTGGAGTAGATCAAGACAAATGGATGTACAAAACTCTCTAGAGTTTATCCTACAAAAGCACAGTCACTACAAGCACAATCCCTTTGAACCCCCCAGGCAGGTTGCCATGCAAGGACAGACTTCAGCTGCTGTGCCTCACAAAATCTGCTTTGCAGATGGCCACTCATGGCTCTGGCAGCTGCTGGACAGAGGAGAGGAAGCCCTGTGATGGCTGTACTTAGGGAGATGTCAAGCTCAGTCTTGACCAGCCCTTCTCAGCACCACCTTTGCGATCTACAATTGGCAAGGGGTCAATAACAGAGGAACATAATATGTAGGTGTTGCACAACAGAAAGGTGTATGAACAAGCAGGTTTATAAGAGCAACAGTAGATCTGCAGTTCCCTCAATGGCTGTAGAAGAAAACTGGAAGATGAAATCTGGCAGTTTGAAAATCAGAAGACTGCTTGGCCAAATTTCCTTTGGGTACTTCAGTATTTTACCACCAGAATCCCTGTCAAACTACCTGGGCAACATGTGATACCCATGGTGATAGTATTGTTTTCTGCACAAATAATTTTGTCCTGTTCTGAATTTTGTTTTTTTTTAAATAAATTTTAATGGCCAGAGAAATGGTTATGCACCATAGTATTGACTGAGGAGTTGAAAAATTTATGATCTTCCCATCTATTTTAAATGAGATAATTTTCTGCTCTAGATGTTGAAACACTGATATTTCCAAGCATTACCTCTACATCTTAAAGTTTAAAAAGGCTATAAGTAGGAAGAAAGGCTTTGGTAGGTTTGATATCAGCTGAAGAGGAAAAGATAGCTGACTTTCTTTAACAATAGTCACAGCAGATGAAAAAGTGTTTGCAAAAGATGAAAAAAATAAGGGTTTCAAAATCTAAGTTAATATTATTTTCCAGTTGACGTACTTCCAGAGCTTGTTCTATGTATGTATAAAGAATGGTGTCAAAAATGGAGTTAGTGTCTTGCAGCTGAATAACTCCTGGTTGTGTCATATTAGATATTTGTTTTTTTCTCTCTTCCTCATATAACCTTGTTCAATTCACAGATATCATAGATAGGTATCCTTTGGATAGAAAATCTCAAAGGAAAACATTTATATTTTGGTAATACCAAGGATATACAGTGTAGAATATGCTATTATTCATTTGAGATAGATTTTAGGGGAAGGTCTAAAAAGCTTGCTTTCCCTGGGCGTTTTTAAAAGATGTGTAGATGTGTCACTTAGGGCACATGGTTTAGAGGGCAATATGGTGATGCTGCATTAGTGATTGGACTTGTTGATCTCAGAAATCTTTTCCAAGTGATTCTATTCTACGATTCAAGAACAGCAGCAGCCAGAGTGGAGGTAACACCATCCTCTCTGGCTACATGCTCTCCATCCTTCCATCTCTCCCTACCTTCTCTGTCAAGACAGGGGCTTAGTTCCCAATGCCACCTTTTCCCAGCCAACATCTCCTCCCTTTTTTCATTCCTCTTTCCCAACAGAGTAAAGTCGAAGCTGGGTCCTGCCTTAAAGAGGGAAACTAACAGTGTTGGATCAATGCTTGGACAAAACTCTCCAATTACAACTTGATCATAATGAAGTTTTACCAGTAAAATCCCAGCATTTGGACAGGAATATCCAGGAACAGTTTTAGTAAGTGCAGAGAGAACTTTTAAACAACTTTGTCTTCACCACAGCTGAAGAACTGGTGATGGTTGTCAAGACAGATTTATTTCCTTATATAAACAATATGGACTACCTCTCAGGTACCTTATTTATTTTCTTAAGTGACAAGATTTTCCCATCTGAGCAAAACTGATTGCATGATAACAAATAGAAATAAAACCTACCAAAAAAGGACAAAAAATCCCCAAATAGACAAACAACAAAAACAACACCAAAAAAACCAAAAAACCACAAAACAAACCAACAAACAAAGAACAAAGGCAAAATCAAAAAACCAACCAACCAACCAAAAAACACAAACCCAAACAAAATACCTAAACTATGTTTATCTAATATTTTACTATAACATCCACTCAGCCTAATTAATTACATTAGTTCACTTGCATCAAGTCTTATTTGTATTTGTGTTTTGCAGTGTTAAACAATCAGCCAGTCCTGCTAATGGAAATGAAATTATGCCAGTAAGGGTTACCTAGTGACACATCTCAGTATTTACACCCACAACACACTGAAGAATGGCCTGGGAAAATGTGTTCCTTATCATAAGGCAAGGTCCCTAGTAAACCTGCTCAGCGATGTGCAGGGTGAACCCCGAATTTAAGAACACTATTAAAAGTACAGACTAAGAAGTCAGCCTTTTACACTTCAAGTTCATTAATGGACAGAAAGGCATCATGTCAAGGAAGTAGAGTCATGACACTTTTGTAGAGGGTAACATGAAACAAAACCTCATCTTTTGCAACTTGTGAACAATTCTTTCTCTCTGAACCAAGCTCAAGTCACCCTTTGAAAACCATGCAGTCATTCCCTTCAGCCATGATTATTTGGGGTTGAAAGGGATCTCTGGAGATCATCTCATCCAAACCACCACCAAGGCAGGGTCACCTACAGCAGGTGACACAGGAACATGTCCAGCTGGGTTTTTAATGTCTCCAGAGAGGGCAACCCTATAAACTCCCTGTTTATGTCTGTTCCAGCACTCTGCCACTCTCAACATATAGAGGTTCTTCCCTGAGTTGAGGTGGAACTTCTTGTGGTTTTGTTTATGACCATTTCTCCTTATCCAATATCTGGGCACCACTGAAAAGTCTGGCCCCATGCTCTTGGCACTCACCTTTCAGACATTTATATGTGTTGATGAGATCCCCTCTCAGTCTTCTCTAGACTAAACAGGCCCAGCTCTCTCAGTCTCTCCTCCTAAGAGAGATGCTCCAGACCCCTCATCATCTTTGTGCCCCTTTGCTGGGCACTCCAGGAGCTCCTTGTCTCCCTGGTACTGAGGAGCCCAGAGCTGGACACAGCACTCCAGATGTGGCCTCAGCAGGGCCCAGAAGAGGGGAAGGATCAGCTGCCTTGACCTGCTGGCCACGCTCTTCCCAGTGCAGCCCAGGATCCCACTGGGCCTCCTGGCCACAGGGGCTCACTGCTGGCTCATTGTCACCTTGTGATCCACGAGGACTCCCAGGTCCTTCTCCGCAGAGCTGCTCTTCAGTGGGGCAGCCCCAGCCTGTGCTGGTACTTGGGGTTGTTCCTCCCCAGCTGCAGGACCCTGCACTCGCCCTTGTTGAACCTCGTTAGGGTTCTCTCTGTCCAGCTCTCCAGCCCACCAAGGTCCGGCCCAAAGGCAGCAGAGCCTTCAGGTGTATCAGCCACTCCTCAGTTTGGATCATCAGTATGAAATCAACCTTGGCTAAAAGTGAAAAATGCAGAGAAATCTGAGAAACCTGTATGTGCATACATGGACAGAAACAACATTGTAAATATATATCTTGCCATTAAAATATGGTCAAGTAAATTGATTCCAGCTAGCACTTGCGAGAAGTTAGATATTGATGTGATTAAATCAAGTTTTACTAAATACAAAATTCATTTAGCCTAGTTCTCACAACTGAAAACTGATTATTACAAAGCAAAATGAGCATATCTGAAAAATGGGTATGCAAATTTAAGATCTGATGCTCATAGGTGGATAAAAAACAAATATTACTGCAGACATACCTTTCAGTCATACTGGTTTTCCAAGCACAGCCCAGACTTACCACTAATGGGTAATCTAACAACAGTGCTTGTAGCTGACAATTTAATGCACACTTAATCATCCTGCTGTGACAGATGAGTGAAGAACATGTTTGTGAGCAGAGAAGGCTCAAGAAATGCCAGACCTCTGAATCAAACATCTTATTCAGAGTCTGGTAGCAAAGCAGCAGCAGCCAAAAGTCCACGACCACAGAGATTAGAGCTATAATGCCCCATTAACTCATTCCAGCTAATTCCCCTGAAAACTCAATATCCTTGCTAACACTTTGCACCATTACCTCTCACTACTTTTATTTTTCAGGTACTGTCTTCACCTTTGAGGTCAGAAGCACACTGAGGATAAATGACTTGGAACAGTGAAAGCTATTTGTACTTTATCTGTAAAGAACTATCTGCTTTTCATTATAATAATAATCTCAGTTTACCAGAAAAAAAAGGTAAGAAAAGCACAGATGATTGACTCAGAACATTTTCATTTTTAAAATGATTACTATGGTTTACATTTTGAGCTGAACAAAAAAAAAATTCAAAGTTCTTTTGAGTGAACTTGACTTGCTCCGTGCTGATGCTTTATGACCTTTAAACTAGTAATTTGAAAAAAAAGATAAGGTGTATCTCCAGACACTTCTTTCTGTAAGTTGTTCAGATCTGTGGTTTATCTATTTAATTTTGTTTTCATTTATAAATAACTGACCCTGTATATAAATGGTAGAAAAAAGAAGACGGTCAGTTACATCAGACAAAATGTACCTTCAAAATTAAGAAGCCTAGCAACATAAAATACCGAACAAATCTGTTATTTAGACAATGCAGATACATTAAAATTATAGAAAACTAAACTGAATGTACAGGCTGTTAAGGCAGGTATCACAATATTAAAAATTCCCTGGTGGGAAATTTCTAGCTTTGATCTGAGTCAGTCCTCATAGGGACAAAATTCAATTCTCAGACAAAACAGAAGACAAAATTCTAAGCCTAATTTTGCATTTCAAAAGAGTCTTCTGTAAAGTCAACATAATGCTTGAAATGCTTTAAAGAACGCAGATGCTTCCCTTCTGAGAGGGAGTTAGAACTGGCACCCAGGGGTACAATGAAGAAGCACCACTCCATGAGTTGAAATACAGGCTCAATGAGCCCACAACAAACAGCTGAATATGTGCTACTCATTGCATCTGAAACATATTACATTTCACATTAACAACCACAAGTATTTGTCTCTAACAAGAGTTGCTTGTTACCTCTCCCCAAAAGCAATGATATGAAGGAATGAAATCTGGTATTCTCTAGGGGGCTTTTTTTGTGGAACAGAAGTCAAGTTGTATTGCACCTAAATTCTTCAAGCACAGCACAAATTTCAGACGTGTCAGTAGTCAGATGTGTAGAAGACAAACCAATCCTTGCAACAGACAACTCTTCTGACTGTATTTGGAAGGAAAAGTGGGGACAGGGAGAGCAAACAATTACTCCTGGATATAGGAACAGAGACAATTTCAGCCCTAAAAGAGGAATTGCCTTTTAGAAGTGAACAGGAATACTAGCTGCAAGCAGTATTTTTTTTTCTCTCTGTGTACCCAGCATAGTGGCCTCCCAACGAACTCATGGTGATAGCAAAACTGCGCATGGTAACAGTAAGGCAGGAAAAATCCTGTTCAGTCTATTTTTGGACAAGTACCGCCTCACAGATATGGTTTCAGTGCCAGAGGAAGCTCCTGTGCTGATCCCAGCTGCCCATCTGAAAGCCAAAGTTGCCCTCATACATTTCTAAGCCAGTTGCTCTGGGAGCTCTCCCTGGCACCAAAGCCATCAGTCTTCACTGCTCCATGGACAGCAACACAGCACCTGGGGGAAGGGAAGTCATTCTGGGACATCAGCTATCTCAGCAGCAGCAGGAAACACTTCACAGCTTGGGAGTGTTCCTTAAGCCATGCTAATCGACAGAGGAAAATTTAGAAGGGATATTAAAAGCACAGGGGCAACAAACCCACAGATGAATTCTGTCCTACCCCAACCCCTCCTGCTCCCCCCTTGTACCAGCAGCACTGTAGGAGCAAAATTGTTTGCAAAAAAAAAAAAACAAAAACAAAAACAAAAACAAAAACAAAAAAAAAAAAAAACCAAAAAAAAAAAAACAAAAAAAAAAAACAACAAAAAAAAAAAAAACAACTGAAAAGCAACAAACAAACTCCAGCAAAACACAGAACAATTAAATGAGCTTTCAGCTGAATCAGGGTGGCAGTATGGAAGCTCAGATAGTATGACAGGACAGCCTGGCACTTTTTCCCCGCTTTCCAGCTGTACAGTCTGTTTCCTAGACAACTGCATTGTCACCTTCACACTTTCTACCTCCGTGCACAACTCCCTCTTCAACGTAAAGAAGCCAAAGTGTTCCTAAGGAGGTGTACCATCTGCAGTGCTAGTTTCTGCAACATCTACATTTAGTTTGGCAGTCTCACACCTACCCATTCCTTGCCAGCTGCAAACTAAGTGGATTAGACAAAATACAACTAGATCTCAGCAGCACAAATGAATACAGCGGAAAACAGTTAACTCACTGCTGGCTTGTACAGCTCTTGTTCCTAACATTCCTCCCATATCATGTTGTGTCACCAAATAAACTAGATAGTAGAAAAGCATTCAATCTCTGTAATTACTTTTTTATATACCTTTGACACATAGAACATTGTTTTTAAACTCAAGACAATTTGAGAGAGAGAGAAATGCATATATGTTTCTCTGTATGTAACTCAACGAACTAAAATGCTTCTTGCTCTGGCTCTAGGGAGCATGAAAACAATTTCTTCAGCTTTAACCTTCAAGGCATTATTTGGTATGTCAGGGCATTTTAAGAAAATCAAATTTTATCCAAGCAAAAGCATTACAGAGTGAGGAAGTAACCATGAATGAAAGTTACCCCACATCCTAAGAGGCTGTGAGAGTAATTTCTATTTTAGGAAAAAATGAGGAGAAATCACACTTGTGCATACTTTGTGGCTTTCTTGGACACTTTTGGTGCTAAATCCTCAGTCCTGCTGACCTAAACTGGTCTGTCACAGAGATAAATGTTCATGACTCAGCTTCCATATTTCAAAAAAGCACAAGGTTTTCCTCAGTGAGTTTTAAGTAATTTAGGAAATGAACCCAGACACAGAACAAAAAGTTTGGATGATTACTTAAAATTTGACACAATCATACTGTCTGGAAATACAGGACCCAAATCCCAATACAAACTGCTACAACAAAAATTCTTTTTTCCCTGTCTTTACTCAGACTTAAACAGACTTAAACTTACAGACAACTTAAAAAATTCTACTTTCTCCTATTCCATGTTACCTAGACCAGTAGGATTTATATAAGTTTTATCTCCATTTTAATATCCTCTTTCTCCCTTCAGAAACCCTGCCCTACAGATAGAATACAGAACTGCATCATAACTTCTTTTACCTCTATTTATTTTTTACTGCTTTATCAGCCCAGTTCAATTTTTGCTCAATGTGAACATAAAGTTCAACAACAACAACAAAGATGATTCTGGTTCCTTCAGACCTTGCATTGCCTTTTGAAATTTAGTGATCCCTGAAATCCTTTAGTCAAAAGAAGGCTATTTTAAAACAGCACCATCAGCAGTAACTAAATTAATCTCAGAACATGACTTAAAGTGTGCAGTCATTAATGCCACTTCCTAGACACTGCAGATGATGAATAGGACTTTCCTGAGATTTGATGACCAAAATAGGATAAAGACCCAATTTATTAAGGCTCTATGCCTCCTATTCTTACCTGCATAACATAAAAACATTCAGAACAAAGCAAAGGCACAGAAAATGGTTTAGAAACTTTCAGAACTACCTCCAGTAAATAAATGCAATACTACAAAAATAGGAGTATTCATAACAGGTAATTGAGGAACAGCTATGAACCTCTCACTCAACATATGCACAAACAGACACTGCAAGTCTGAGTAAAGTGCACTCAACATATGCACAAACAGACACTGCAAGTTATTACAAAAAAGCTGCAAGTGGTAAGAAAACCAAAGTGTTTACAAAATTTTTTTTAAGAATTGGCCCTTCAGAAGGATCATCCTACCAACAGGTACTAGAGAACCACAAGAGCTGAACTTCCAAATCTCAAAAAACTTTTTCATATTTTTTTAAGATTTCTATTAATATACTGGCTGTTGTGGTTTCACCAGGAAGTGAGTTTCTGGGAAAGTTGCGGTCAAACCAATCAGTGGCCAGATTTGAAATTGGCACCCGGTGTGGCCACTGGGGACCTGGATACGCCTCTGAGAACACACAGGGGTTGAAAGCAGAGCATTCCCAGAGGGACTTTCTCTTTTGAGTCCGGTCGGTGAGTTGATCTGACCTCTCCCCTGCCCAGCTGTGTCTGGGTGGGCGAGGGGGAGGCCATGCGGCCTGTGGGACGGGAGGCCAAAGCCCCTGCAAGGTGCAGGGGTGGAGGAGACCTGGGATGTTTTGGGCAGCCCCCCCGGGAGAGAATGTGCTGGCTGGAAATTTGATATCTTGTGCCGGCACCACGGCCAGAACGAGAAGGCAGGGGGGCAAGGTGCCCAGCCGCCGGCAGACCGTGGCTGAGATTTTATCCCCCCTGGTGCTGAGACAATGGAAGCTGGAAAAACACTGATCCTCCCCAGCTGAGAATTGAGAGGGGACGGAGGATGGGCAAGAAGAAGAAGGCTTGAGTAGGTGAAGAAATGTCAGCAGATGAGAAGTGCCCTAGAGGGAGATGATGGAGTGGCCTTTTGGGCTGGACTTTTCTCTTACGTGGTCACGGGACGGAACCAATTTCTTCCTGTAATTTAGAGACTGCACCTTGGGGGAGGCAGTAGGTCAGAAGCCAGGAGTGACAAGGCCGTGAGGAGAAGTAGAGGGAGCAGAGACTGATAGGAAGGGTGTGGTGGAGCCCTCTGCCCTCAGCAGAGAAGGATCTCTGTTCCTGAGACCCAGGCCCCAGGTAGATTAAAGTGTTGTTTTTTCCCTCCATTCCCAAGCTGGAGCCTCCTTTGTTCTGTTCCCGGGTCCCATCTCACAGTAACCATTTTGGAAATATACCTTTCATGGGGGCACTGGCACTGTGCCAGGGTCAATCCATGACACTGGCCCAAATAATAATTGCCCACCGTCTTGAGTGCAATTTTCCAGTGATATCTAATTTTTTTGCCTTTACAAAGCATATTTTATTTCTGTCTTGTCTTTGTTCACAAGCACATTTAAACTCCAGCATTCTCTGGACAAAACACCTCATCATCTTTTTGTCTTCATGAATACTTTGTATTCAGCTTTGTCATCATTACACAGTCAGAAGAGGCTAGAGGCTAGAGTCATAAGGCTATCATATTCTCACCAAAAACCTACAAAAACCCTCCCAGTTACTACACATGAAGATCAGCTTTTGTTCACTGAAGAAGTTTAAAACCCTTTTTGAAACCCCTGAAACCCTTCATGCCATTAGGTCTGCCATCAGCATACAGATTACTTTTCTCATTTTTACAGTACAATGCCTTGCAAAGAAGAGCATTCAAGGCAAAGGAAAGATAAGAGAAAAAAAAAAAGTGAAGCAGCCAAAGTATAGTAAAGTTTCTCCAGAAATCTCTCTATGATAACAGGTACTGGGCCGGAGGTGGGGGTTAAACCTCATGTTTGGCTCAGCAGTCAAATACATTTCATCAGCGTGAGGTGAATGCCTTAAGGTTTTCACAGGTTTCAGGGATGCTGGCCCCAGGAAATTTCAGTTTCTGCATGAAAGAACCTTAGGTCAGCTCAAAACACATTTATGCTAATGAAGAGAAACTATCACATTTGCGTCAGATTTATTTGAATTATTTCAAACTGTCCCTTTCTAGGGACCTAAAATGACCAATTCTGATGTATGCACATCTACTCTACAGGCTCACAAGGCTCACCTCACTCTTTGTGACTCTCATAAGAATGTTGCAACTTCACAGGTAATTGCATACATGGAAACTATTCACACATTTGAAAACGCTGGCCAGATAAGTCATAGCAAAAATCAAGTAAATTAAGACAATTCTTGTTTTAATACTGTTAAACTTATGATGAAAAAATACTGTGCAAAGTAGAACTCTTTTCTGACATACCATGTTTTGGCACTAAAGCTGTACAAATACACACATGTAGTTCCAGGATTCTGAGTCACGAGTCTCTAAAAATTAAAATCAACTCACTGTCCTTTGCAACAACCTTTTCTTCTCCCCAGTTGTTATGAACTCCTGAGTGCACTGAGTGACAGGGGAACAAAACACCTGACATCTTGGTCAAAAGTGCTTTGCCTAATAAACACCATCTCTTTGATCTGTGACAGCTGTACACTTAACAGGTATCCAGCTTTCATCCAGGGTTTATCAACAAGACTTCACAAAATAAATTCCTCCTAAATGGTGCAGAGACTCCTGAATGCCCCCTATATTCTGTGGGATGCTACCTTCTACTTTCAGGTTATTGTTTTTAAGCACATTTTTCAAAAGAACATGCAGGTGGTAAAAACTTAGTTCGCAATGCCTAATGTTTTTTTTGACATAAACATTTTTCCCAAACAAACATATCTCTTACTTCCATCCAAGACAGCCCCTTATATTTACCTCAAATGTACCATCAGAATTACCAGAAGCTTTGTTCTCAACCTAGTTATTGCCTCATTAATGCTCAGAGGACTGACATTTCCAAGCAGCCTGAGCAAAGTGCTGAAATTTTCTTTTGAAAAACTCAGAGATGTATTCTCATTGTGTGTAGAAGCATCTTCTACCATTGCAGAAAACAGCTCAGTCTCTTTAACACGGTTTTTACACACTTTTGCTTGTTTTTACACACTGTGTGCAAATAGGCCATGCAACTCAGTGGGATGGGAAATCCTTTGTGACAGAAATTAAAGATTAAAAATGAGATTTGTAAATACACCAAGGATTTTAAAAGTTACTATCAAGAACAACCGCATGTTCTTTTTATATTCTGTCCAAAATTCTGGGATAAACAATGATACTGCACTAGCTTAGACTCTAGAGGAGACCTGGAGCAAGGGCAATGTTAAACTTAGAAATTTTAGTTGCATTTCATAGAATCATAGAATGTTCTGGGTTGGAATAGTCTTTAAAGATCATCTATTTCCAGCCCCCTTTCCATGGGCAGGGACATCTCCCACTATCCCAGGTTGCTCAGAGCTCCATCCAGCCTGGCCTTAAGCACTGCCAGGGATGGGGCATCCACAGGTTCTCTGGGCAGCCTGTACCAGTGCCTCACCCTCACAGTAAAGAGTTTCTTCCTAATACCTGATATAGACCTATCTTTTTTAATTGAAAGCCATTGTGCCTAGTCCTGTCACTACCTGCCCATATTAAAAGCCTCTTTTCTGCTTTTTTTGTAGGCCACCTTAGGTACAGAAAGACTGCTAGAAGTCCCCCCAGAGCCTTTCTTTTTCCTGATTACACGACTCATCCTTCCTCAGGTAACACAATGGTGTTGCAAACATATATATGCTATGTATGTATAGCTATATCTCTGCAATCCTTCTCTCATTGCTCACAGCAGATACTTGTAATGCATATTACTCCAGTCCAAGAATATATGTGGAACTCACACAATTCAGTCTTGGAAGAGAAACAAATTTAAAATTGAGCGTCATGCTATTTGTTAGAAATTAAAAACCCAAACTATGATACTAATGTGAAACACTTTTTGTCCCAAAATATCAATTCTTAAGGTCATTACATCACTACAGAAAGAAAAGGAACAACAAAAAACCCAGCTGAAACACTTGAACAGTTGAAGTTACATCTGCCAATATATCTGACCTTCTAAAAAAAACCCGTAAACCAAGTACACATATTCTGCAATACAATTTGCATAACACTTGACTTTTTCAGATAGTAATTCCATAAAAAGCAGGTGTTTTGATACTTACAGAGCCAAACCAAACCCCTACCTCTGAAATCTTCATGAGACAACTTTTCATCATGTACTTTTTCCATACATGAAAAAATTACTAATTTATGACACAAAATATTGGATAGAGGAAAGTATGTATACGTATCTGATATTATTGATTTTCAGGGGCTGGTGGTGTTTGTTTAATTAGCAGAACTTCAGCTCTGCCAACAGCTTCTATATTACTGCAGAAGCACCACAGCCGTAGTGCAGTGGAACGCAGGATATGATGGATCAGTGATACTTGAGGTTAATGGAATTGACCATGTTCAGCTGCAGAGTTGAATAACGAGGCCTGGTAAAGCCTGCTAAGGTAAGCAAATCCATGAGATTTATTCCCTTTCTTCCGTCCTGACCACCAAAGCAATAACCTCCCAGATAAAACTGTTATTTTGTATTTGGAAAGATTCCACTCGAAAAAAGAGCATTTATCAGATTACATAGACAGAAAACCATATTGTGCTGTTAGTGTGTGCATTCATCTGTTATGATAATTATATTCAATACAGGATTATACCTTCTCCTCCTGCATACTACCATTGAAAACTAATATTATCCCATTTATACTGTTTTTTTTCTTTTCTTCTTCAGGTCCCTTGGTAGAAAGCTTTGCTCAGGTGAGGCTCTCCTCCCAAAAGAGAGGTTGTTCTCTGCTTATGCACAGTGTCAGTAGGCAAACATGTGATTTCAGCAAATTGTAAAGCATCTAGGTAAATCCAGGACAAATGCATATGTCACCCCCTAAATCAAACACTCTCTATAATTTACAGTCTACTCCAAATTATAGCAATTCAACCAAAAGAGGAATTTGCCTTAGTACTTCTGGGTTTTTTGGCAGACATAATTAGTGCCACATCATTCAATAGCTCGAGTTAATGCACTCCAGTTCGCTTTTGCTTGTCAGTTTAATGTCATAATAAGAAAATATCTGATGAGAAGCAACTGAGTAATCTGATGTTGCTTACCCTGTAGAAGGGAAGGCTCAGGAGGGACTTTATTGCCCTCTACAACTGCCTGAAAGGAGGGTGTAGCCAGGTGGGGCTCTGCTCCCAGGTAACAAGAGGTAGGCTAAAAGGAAATAGTCTCAAGTTATACCGGGGGTAGTTTAGATTGGATATTTGGAAAAATATCTTCACAGAAAGGGTTGTCAAGCATTACCCAGGGAAGTGGTGGTGTCACTCTCCCTGGAAGTGTTCAAAAAACGTGGATGTGGCACATGGGGACATGGTTTGGTGGTGACACAAAGGTGATATGGTTGGATTTGATGATCTTAGAGGCATTTTCCAACCTTAAGGATTCTACAGAAGCAAGAACCATCATCAAATAAGAGTCTCATAGTTTTAGTTAGGCTGTTTTTCTTTAACAATAATGACCCTTACTATGAAGTAAGACACACAGAAGAACACAGCATACTATTCCCAGGAACAGTTATGAGGTCCAAGAAAAATCTAAGCCATATTTAAAGGTGAGGAGAGCAGCATTTCTGTCTGCTGTGCCTTAACCACCACCTCTGTCACCACAGTGAGGATGAACCACATGGTGCATTACATCAAGGCCCTGCAGCTGCCTAGCCTCAGTCAGCAGAGGTACATGCCTTTCCTGAGAGCAGCAGCAGGGAGTAAAATACTCAGAAAAAAAAAATCTCCTGATCTTCTAAATTTCAGTGTGCTTTCTGGGAAAAAAAAAAAAAAAAAATAGATCTCAACCAGAATTGGGCAGTTGGGCAGACTACAGATGAAAGGACTGCACTACATACATCTGGACCCCTGTGCCTTACAAGTGCAGGTCAATTGTGGACAACTTAGACCCCTCAAGGTGCTTTTAACTGGACTTTAGTGTTGTTGAGACACCACTGAGACATTCAGGTTGCAGTTTAAGAAGGCAACAGGTATAGAAAACCCTAACTGTCATGCTGTTGGCTGAACTTGGATTGACCAAGGTTTATTAGCTCAAACATGGACTAATTTGAGAATAATTTACAAATTACAGGCCAATTTAGACAGATAAGTGTGGCTGCTGCGTCAGTGCAGAGGAGCCAGAACTGAAAGCACCTGTCTCAGCCTGTGCAAGCAGATCCAAACATGGTGTTTCTGGTCGTCTTTCTTCACTTGAGAACACTGAATGCAACAGAACAAGGGCATTTGTGACAAAGCCAGCTCCAGTTCAACAAATGCCATCAGTTTTGGCTCATCTAGAGCTAATTCTTGCAGAGTCTGTTCATATGAGCCAGGTTCTGGGAAAGCACGAAGCAGCGGAGACTGTGTGCAACACAGACACGGAGATGGCAGAACTCCAGAAATCCAGCCCTAGAAGGACAGCACACTAAGCAGCTCCACAGAAGAAAGAACAGCCAGCTTTCACTTGGAGTCTTAACACCCTGCTAAAGCTCCACGTGGAATAAACAACACCTCTGCACCATTTCTCATTACCTTCTCTAATAGTAACATTATCTAAGCAGTAAACTACAGTTATTCTGCTGTATGGGGCCCCTAAACAACTCAGTGGGGGAAAAAAACAAATCTTCCCATCTCTTACACAAGAACACACAGTTTTTTCTGTCCCTGACCTCTGCTTTGTAATTTCATGTCATGAAAGACTGGAGAGGAATGGACGCCCTGGGTTAGTTATAATTTGCCTCTAATGCAGTACTTAAAAATCTCTTATAGTAAGAGTGTATGTTAGTTCATTAATATCACAGCCTTTTCACTTTAAATTGTGTCTCTAGTGCCTCTGCTGAAATGTACTGTATTTATGGGCACTAAAGCTTATATTAGTTACTTTATCCAAATTTACTGCAAAATGAAGTTGAGTTAGAACTTCAATTTAACCTGAAGCTGCACACAAAGTCCTTTGTACTTGCCTGAACTTAAGATTGCTTAGGATTTTATTGCTGTAAGATTTTATTGACTTTGAAGTGCAAACATAACTGTGGGCAAAGGGAAATAATATAGGTTTTAATATAATTTCTACTGAAAGAAATGTCAAATTAATAACTCTGCGCAAATTTAGTATTTGGTAGACTGACAACTCCAGAGATAAGATTACAGAAAAAGCTCCACTCTCTGAAGGGGAGGCAAATGTACTTCTGAGGTTTGTTTATTTGTCTTCTCTTAATCATAACATCACAGTCACGTTTTTCACTGGTGATGCCTACAGTAAGGCTTTACATCCATATTTGGGGTGTGCAAAAATGACCAGGAGCAATTGTGCTGTTGCCACTTTGTGATTTATCACTGATCTGCTGCTGTTAAGGTCTGAAGCTTCAGTCCTACACATATTCAGTAGGAGCTCATGCTGTTTTAAGCAAATGTATTGTGTTTCTCATTCAAAACAGGAGGACATCTTACACCAACAGCATACCAACTCTGCCATGATTTCTATTGCTACTCTAAAATATGGCTGCAAGCAACAAATAGCTTCCTGCTCCAAAACAGAAGTTCTGGTAAACTTGAATGCCCCAGGTGCAAGCTTCAAGGGCCTATTTCACTAGGCAAGTTCTGAGAAATAAAATAATCCTGGTGACAGAAACACAGGTCAGTGCATGCACACTGAATAGAATATTATTACCCTGACACTGTTACCTGTGGTTTTCTTGTTTTCCATTCTTTGTGTTAATCATTTTCATAATTTAGTATTATCCACTTCTTATGTCTGTTCCCATGTGAATTCTCATCACCTTCCTCTTTCTTTTTCTTTTCCACTACATTTTTTCTCCTAAAAGCACTTTTCATATCCTCTTCCTCCCTAAGGCAGTCCATTTCTCTTCAGCTCCTACTGAGGAAATCTTATACTCACCTGTTTTCTGTAAGCAGACAGTTAAAATTGTCCTACCACAAAACTATGAAGAGGAATCCCACAGCAGACAATATAAGTTTGACTACTGGTTGTGGTCAAACAACAAAATTAATCTGCATATGTGAGGACCATGCTACCATCCCAATCTCCAGGCCAAGGAAAATTAGTTTAAAAATACAGTAAATACAGAGGTACACCTGTAGTCTTAGAAACTCAGATTTGTAGAATGGCTTGGGTTGGAAGGGACATTAAAAATTACCTAGTTCCAACCCCCTTCCATGGAAATAGACATCTTCCACTAGACCTGGTTACTCAAAGCTCCATCCAGACAGACCTTGAACAGTTCCATGGATGGGGTATCCACCACTCCTCTGAGCAACCTGTTTTACCACCCCCATAGCAAAGAATTTCCTCCTAATATCTAATCTGAACCTACCCTATTTTAGTTTAAACATATTTTCCCTTGTCCTTTGACTACATGCCCATGTCTCTCTTCATCTCTCCTACAGGCTTCCTTTAGGTACTGGAAATCTCTGGCTAGGTCATCCTAAAGACTTCTCTTTTCCTGGCTGAACAATCCCCATCCTTTCCTCATAGGACAGGTTCTCCATTCCTCTAATCAACTTTGTGGCCTCCTCTGGACTCCCTCTAGCAGGTCCATGTCCTTCCTGTGCTGGGCCCCAGAGCTGCTGCAGCCCTGCAGCTGGGGTCTCAGCAGAGCAGAGCAGAGGGGCAGAATCCCCTCCCTGGCCCTGCTGCCCACACTGCTCTGGATGCAGCCCAGGACACGTGTGGCTCTCTGGGCTGGGAGTGCCCCTGGCTGGGTCATGTCCAGCCTCTCAGCCACCAGCACCCCCAAGTCCTTCTGGGCAGGGCTGCTGTGATCTGTCCATCCCCAGCCTGGACTGATACTGGGGTTTGCCCTGACCCAGGTGCAGCACCAGCACTTGGTCTTGTTAGAAATCATGAGGTTCCCATGAGCCACTTCTCCAGCTCGTCCAGGTCCCTCTGGATGACACCCCACCCTTCAGGTGCGTCAACAGCACCTCTCAGCTTGGGGTCTTCTGCAAATCTGCTGAGGGTGCTCTTGACTCGTCTATACCATTAAAGATATGAATTAACTCTGGTCCCAGTACAAACCAACAAGTGATGGTCACCACTTGTCACTGATGTCCATTGGGACTGAGCAGCTGACCACTACCCACTGGATCCAACCAATCCCTTATCCATCCAACACCCCTCCTATTGAATTCTTCTCTCCAGCTTAGAAGGATGTTTTGAGGAACAGTGTCAAAGGCTTTACAGAAGTCCAGATAAATTACATCCACAGCCTTCCCCTTCTCCACTGATGTGGAAAAGTCACTCCATCATAGAAGGGCATTGGGTTGGTCAGGGAGGACTTGCCCTTGGAGAAGCTAAGCAGCATGTCCTGAATCACCTCTTTGTCCTCCATGTGTCTTAGCACAGCTTCCAGGATGATCTGTTTTGTCACCTTCCCAGGCACAGAAGTGAGGCTGACTGGTTGGCAGGTCCCAGAGTGTTCCTTTCTATCCTTCCCAAAAATTGGTACCATGTTTCCCTTTTTCTAGTCACCTGACTGCCATCACTAGCTTCCTCAAGTGCCAATTGAAGGAAACACAGAATATTTCTGAAAGCCTGAGAAAACCTTCTCAATTTCTACTTACCAGTTCAGTCCTCCAAGATTTAGTGCAGCAGAATTCTCTAATGCCACTGAGTTTTATTTAGTTGTAGCAACTAATTTGTGACTAATTTGTACATTCTATACATCTGTAAAGGTAATGCAGCATATTAACAATGGCCTAAGAAATACACACTTAAGATAACTCTGTTTAAGGAAAAAAAAAGCTTTTGAAATGGGTAAATAGAATAGGAAAATGCCTAACATGGTGGCCAATTAGCAGCAGCATCCTGGAATCCTTCACAATAAAAAGAGGTTAAAAATAAAGTATAGAAATAGAACAGCCTCTGATATGGTCTGCTAGGCCTAAGTGTTCTGAACTACTCTAATGTTATTTCAAAATAGTGAGGAACTGACTCAACACACTAAAACCAATAAATTTCTAAAGCCGGTTTCTGTCATTATTTTTCTATTTACAAACTGAATTTGCATAAAGTGCAAATAAAAATAATTCCACTCAACGCCTGTGGGCAATAAGACATTAAAGACTTCATTATATCTTTGGTGCTTAACTATGCTCATACATTAAAACAAGAGCCTCGAACTCCAGAGATCATGCTGTCTTAAAAAATAGTCGATATCCCCATTTCAAATTAAGGTAGATATCTTCCTTGCTGTTTTACAAATGGGCCAAGCCAACATTGCTGGATTTTTTTGAGATGCAATATGGCTGGGCAGATGTGAAGTCTCCAACTAATTCAGGGTTCATCTGTCTCCAGTTGTGCAAGTTCATCTTAAAAAATGGGACAAAATTATTCTGTTGTTCATTCTTCAATCTCAGGGCAGATTTTGTGAGCAAATGCAACCTTAGACATTACAAGATTGGATCACTCCTTCCACAATTAATTTGTCAGTGGTAGGTGTCAAGGCAGGAAGTCTTTTCAAATTCTGCCTTTCCTCAAATTAGTCCTCCCTTTACAAGAATCAAAATAAGACACGACCTCTTCTCTCCTGAAGCAGTCCTCACCTCCTTCTGGTCTTGTTCCTGACATACCCTCATTGTCAAGGTTCAGATATTTCTCCTTCCTCATGAAAGAGTACCTGTCAGACCCTTCCAGTCTATAGAAATTCATATCCTCTTCTTATTATGGGTCCATCCAGTCTCCAACCCAAACACTGACCACTACTCTGCTCTAGACCATGAACAATCCTGTTTCTTTTCTACGCCCAGTAACATTAGGATCCACTAAGTTTAACCATTTTCATCTTCCAAGTTTCATCCTCATTGAGAGAATCTGTCTCCTAAACCCACAGAAAGAGACTGTCAAATTTTGAGATCTTAGCAGTATGTATAGATACCCAACAAGAGAGATGAAGAAAAGGGAGCTGAATTCCTCTCAGGCATGCTCACTGACAGCACAAGAGGCAATGGACAAAAACTGAAACATGATATTTTGTTTCAGCACAAGATGTGAGCATGGTTAAAGAGGCTGTCCAGCAGGCTGTGGAGCCCTCATCTGTGGACATACTCAAGAACCAGCTGGACATGGTTCTGGGCAATCTGCTGCAACTGATTGTCTTTAGCAGGAGGGTAAACTATATGACCTCAAGAGAATATTCCAACCTGGACAATTCTGTGAAATCTCATTTCCAGCTGTGTAAGCTTGTTCAAATGCTCTCCCTCAACAATGGGACCCTCTAGATTTTCATTTCACAAGCCCCAAGCAAAACACAACACACAAAGGCTGACTGTGAACCATCTGTCACAAGGCAGATCAGCATTTTCTAGCTCTAGAGCTTCATCCATCTTTGTGTTGCTACTTGTGTTGGTTCTGCACAGCCTGTTTTTTGGTACTAGGGGGGCCAGAGGGGTGGCTTCTCTGAGAAATTTCCAGAAGCTTCCATCATGTCCAGAAGAGTCAGTCCCAGATGGCTCTGAGGATGGACATGCTGCTGGCCAAGGCTGGGCCAATTAGAGATGATGGCAACACCTCTATGACAACATATTTAAGAAAGCAAAACAAAAGTACTGTAGTGGTACAGTTTTAATTCCAGCCAGAGGAGGAGGTGAAAACATGTGATGGAAATAACACGGAGACACCAAGATCAGTGGAGAAGGAGGGGCAGGAGGTGCTCCAGGTGCTGGAGATTCCCCTGCAGGCTGTGGTGAGACCAGGGTGAAGCAGCTGTGCCCCTGCAGCCTGTGGGGATCCACGGATGATGCAAAGATCCACCCACAGCCCATGGGGGAGCTGCCCATGCTGGAGCAGGTGGAGGAGGCTGCGATCCAGTGGGAGACTCTATGGAGAGAGGGGCCCTTGCTTCCAGGCTGGAGCAGCCTGTCCTTGGAGGACTGCACCCCGTGGAAGAGTGACCATGCCACAGCAGTTTTGGGAGGACTGTCTGCCCGTGGGTGGGACTCATGTTGCAGCAGTTTTGACAGGGGTACTGCTTGTGAGATTAGAAGGTGCTGCTTGTGAGGTTGGAACCATGTTGGAGAAATTCACAGGGAACTGTGTCCTGTGGGAGGGACCCCATGGTGCAGCAGGGGAAGGACTCCTCTCCCTGAGCAGTGGAAAAAAAAAAAAAACCTGTGTGAAGAACTGACCAAACTCCCATGCCTTGTTTCTCCGCACTGTTGGTGCAGGAGGGAGGGGCTGGGGGAAGAAAAAGTGGTTTTAAGGGCTTATTTTATTTCTCAGTATCCTCCTCTGATTTTGTTAGTAATAAACTCACTTTGTACCTCTGAGTTGAGCCTGTTTTGCCTGTGGAGTGTTTTCTGCAGTCCTTATCTCAACTCATGAAGCTGTTGTTAAATTTTTCTCTCCTTTGCCCAGCTGTGGCAGTCTGGTAATTTTTTTCATCAGTGCTCCTAAACCATCCATAGAGTTTGATAAAACTCAGTCCTAATACAGAAACTTTGTGGAATCTTTCCTCAGCCAGGCTGAAAATGGCTTGTTCACTCTCTTCATTACTGCCTGTTACTTGGATGTTAGCATTTCGCATCTGACTGCACCACCAGCCAGCCTCCCCAGGAGCCTCTGTGCTGCAGCCTTCCGAAAGAACAACTCCTCTCATTCAGCCGTGTGTTTGACACTGCGCTTGCAGAATCTCAACAAAGAGGCTGAGGTAAATTTGTTGATTTCTTCACAAGTACTTCAGGAGGTGGAGGATGAAAAGGAGTTTCTGTGGAGCAGAACAATTCTGCTTGCAGGGCTCTCGGATCGATTCTCATGAGAGAGACAATAATACATAAAAATGCTTCAACAAATGAGTACAGCTAGCAGCAAAAACCTAGATGAGGACTCTTGGGATCCGGGATCTACCCACACATGAGGCATTACAGTATCTTTAAATAAAATTATTAAATAGCTTTAAAGCCAGACAGGAGACTATGGGACTTACCATTTCCTTCACCCACAGCTGTTGGAAAAATCAATCTGCATCTTTTATTCCTCACCAGAGTGCTCGATAGCCAGCATACAAGGATTTCATTTATGTATTTAAGAACTGAAAAACACAAGTGTTTGTGAAACAGCAGGCACTTTTTACGGATGTTGTAAACCAAAAAGCTACAGCTGCTAGCATAAAGTGTGGGAAAATACAGGGCAGACCATTTCAACAGCTGAATAAGGTGAAAAGCTGTTTGTGCATGTAGTTTATGCCTGTAAGCTTCCTTGCATACCTGCCCGATGTTTAAAGTTGGGCTGGTGAACCACCAGGGTGAAGGCACAGTTTTTAAGTCTCTATTCCCTTGAAAGCTCAGTTAGTTAGTCAGTAGTCATTCCCACAATCCAGATGTATGAGAATTACTAGTTTTTCTCAGTATCCTATAAAAAAATCTGTAAGATATCTTTGTCATTTTAGTTTTAAAAAGTCAAATTGTAACAATTAATAAATAGATTATTTTCCATTAAAAGAAAGACTACTTGGTTTAAAATACTTTAGAAATTTCTCATGGTGTATTTTCAAAACACTGTCGTGCAAGAAAATAACAAGGTGTACACTTTCTCTGCTCAGAATGTACCTATCAGCAATTTCCATTTTTTCAAGGTGGTAAGTTATTGGGCATTTGTCTATATTGTATGACTGATTCAACTGTTTCCTGAATAACTAATGAAACATTCTGAGTTTAAACCACAACTACTGTCTATCAGACAGGTCCCACAATGTTCTCCTACTTTCCCTGATTAACACCAAATATTGTGCTGGTGCAAATATTAGAAAAACAAATGTATCTTCTGGGTCAAATATTTATGTCACCTATACATTTTCCGTCTGTTTCTAAATGGTGCTTTAATTTTTTTGCTGGTTAAAATTTCAGCAGGGTCACAGTAAACATGACTAATTTTTTGTCATAGTTTTAAACAGTATCTCTATATTAGCACTTCACTCTGTTATAGAATTGGATATGTTTTTGAGAGATTAATCTAACAACTGAAAACTTTCATACTACCTGAACCAATATGCACATTCAGCAAATTGTTTTATCTATGAATATTTATTGTGAACGTTTTGGGCTTTTCACAGGTTTAGAAGTGACAGGTTGACTTCAAAATTAGCTTATGTTTTATTAAAAGCAGGTTAAGAAGTCTTTAAAAAGGGAGAAATACAGCATTAAACCTTCGGTCAAGTAATACGCTTCTGTTGAACATTTTCCCTTCTTCAGAAAGGGAATGAAAAATCAACTGCTTGCACAACTCCAGCCCAGGTAAACTTCTTTGCCACCTGCCAACATCGACTGCTGACTTCAGAAATGACACATGCCTTATGTGGGTTGTGATTTTATTCCTCATAATCAACTTATAAGAGGCATATCCTAGTTACATTTATGATTTGCTGGTGGAATTTGCTGGTTTGCAGCAAATCTTTTTAATCCTTTTCACTTCATTTTAGGCCAAAACTGATCACCCATTCTGTGTAAATTTAAAGAACTAAAACTCCTTCATAATCAGTATTTTCAAGCATGCCATATATACCAGTTAGTGCAGTACACACAGCTTAACAAATAGCTGGCCATGGCCACTATGGGGAGCAGAGGATGCAACATTTGTAAGCACTCCTTATGAATACCCAATTATATTTTTAAGGGGGTTGTCTCCACTCAGTTTGATTTCATTTTCCCAAGCACCAGCAAAATATGTTGTGAACAAGCTATTGAACCTTATGAAATGTTTTTACAGCAGTAGTCAAGTCTGACTACCTGGTGATTAGTCAGATTATTAATCATTAGTTAGCAGTAAGATGGAAACTGTGTTAGTATTCATTTATTTTTTGAAGTGGAAGCATTGAAGCAAGACAAGTAAATGAGTCTGAAGAGCCTTCAAAATGTGCGTCTTAGTTACTAAGGTGCTGCTTCTGCTAATTGAAGATGTGGCATGTTGTGTTCTAACACTGTGAGCTGCAATTAAGGAGCATTACTAGAGATTGGAATTAAATAAAAACTAAGGAATAAAAGTCAAGAATTCTAAACAGTATTGAATATTAACAGCAGACTGGTATCTGTGTTAATATGATGTAAAGAAGAGATTTTGTCATTGCTGAATCATCAGAGAAAAGACCATAGCTGTTACAATTTGTAGCTACGAGCGTGATTCTGCTTAGGATTTCGGCCTCCACTCCAGATACTGTGGCAAAACATGTCTGAACACCTGACTTTCCCTCCTGCAAATCCTCTAAGGCTTAGAATCATCAAATCATGGAATGTTTTGGGTTGGAAGGGACCTTAAAACCATCTAGATCAAATCCCTCTGCCATGGGATGACACCTTCCACTAGACCAGGGTGCTCAGAGTCCCATCTGAAATAGTCTCATTAATTTAGGGAAAATACTGGAAAGAGCTGATAAGTTATTTGTGTATGCAAAGATTCTGAGGAGAAAGAAGTAGACACGAATTATCTGCATGGCATGTTCTTCTCTGGAATCGTGGAACCCCTTCTCAGTGAAGGCACAGTGGGCAGAACATCTGCCAGCTATGCCCGCAAGCAGTCGCTTCCCTGGCAAGGAGCGGAGCTCTCTCCAGCAGCCCTGCCCACGAGGGCTGCTGTGACAGGCACTGCCTCAGCACCTCCTGGGACACAACCATGGCTGAGGTCTCAAGCACACAGCCTGATCCCAGCACTTGCTCACAAATGATGCAAAATCCTCACCACTTCACTGCAGGGAGGCTGGGGGGCCACGGTCTCGCTGCTGGCAAGGCAAAGAGCACTGCAAGAACACAAGACCACGTCCACAGGTTATCTAACCTGAAAACATCCTTGGAAGTTATTCCAGTTGTATTTTTCATGAGACAAGCACCTCAGCTATTAAATAGAAGTAAGTTACAGCTTGGATAAACTCAGTTTCTAAAGCTGAAAAAGATTTAACAGATTGCAAAGACAGCACATGTGTTATTAACACTTCAGTTAGGCCAGGGGCCTAAAAAATGGTCAACACTGATACACCAAAGCTAATGTTTTGAAGATGGAAGCAGCAGAATTAGTTCTCTCATTTAACTCTTATCAGAAGCAGAAAACTTTTCTTATCAGAAGGTTTTTCTTCACCTTAATCATTGCCTTTTCTGAAAAGTAAACTCATAGCATTTTTAAGTATTCAGTGTGCCGTAGGAAAAAATATACCCCAATAAAAATTCTGTCTTGAAAATCAAAACGTAGAAAACAAGACAACCCAAGATCCTTCTTCACAAGAATTTCAGAAACTGTAATTTATTGCTTTGGTGTCATGCTAATTGCTATATTTGGTTTCTGTTCTTTCCCTAGAGATTAAAGTTAAAAATTTCACCATCAAATTGAAAAAGGGGTGTAGCTTGCTGCAGTCCTAATCCATACTCTTCCAGTGAAAATTTAATCCTATGTGTAAGGGTTTAATATATAATGAGAGTATGTAATAGTTTTTCTGCTGTTTCAAGATGAAATTTCTCCACTTTGAGTACTAGATGCACTGGCTGCAGGTGGGCACTTGTTTGGCATTGTGCTCATTGACAATGGTCGTCATATAAACAGTTATGATAATGATGACCGTTTTCAATTTTAGTCCAAGCCTCAGAAAAATCTTCCAAGATCACAAGCCAAACACCTAGTAACAAATTTAACTCGTTCCCTAATGCATATGAAAATGAACACATGCAGTTATACAGAGACGTTACTCAGAAAGTTAATCACAACTCCTTGAGCTGTTATTAGCTGAAAGTACGTCCATCATTCTTGGCAGGGTCTCAGCCACCATCATGCATTAACACAAACGCAGTTCACACCCCACCACATGAGGCAGTGGGGGTGGAGTTGCTCTGAGAATGATGCAGGCAGGCAGGTCTGCCTCAGCCACGATGACAGAGCTGACCTGTGAGACGCTGCACGGGGAGCTGGGTGGCTTGGCTACACGGCAGAGAGCAGCCTCCAGGCAGGGCTGGACCTGCCTCCCTCTGAAACTTCAGGGAGCACCATTTGGCACTGCACAGGGGATTCTGCAGAACGGTGGAAGGGCAGTACTGCTTGCTGCCAGGACGTGTTTCTGTACACCAGGCCATCATGCCAGGTGGGGTCAAAGCTAGCAAAGGTGACCAGATCTGCACAGATTTTTACTGAGCTGAAAGTTTAGGGTGTCTGTAGATTAACTGTGCAACAAATCCAAACTTAGCCAAAAGCTGCCAGGTTCCAGTAATTGTGGTTCACAACTGAATGGGACCAGCACACTGCCTCCTACCTTCCAAGTACCAAATTTAACCAGATAAACGTCTTAATTATGAGATGGTGGATGATTGAGGAAATGATATACACCTAACATACAAACAAAGAGTAGCAATTCTCCTGGCAATCCTCCCTATGCCAAGGAAAAATGGCAGGAAACAATGAGCTGAGTTCTCACACAACTACTCCTGACAGATGATGGCAGCAGGGGACAGGGGAGGTTTTGCATTTAGAACTGTGAGAGCCCAAACTGTCTCTGACACTAATGCCAAAGAAGGAGCGAAAGATAAGCCTTCCTCTACAAACAGAGGGAAGGTTTCAAAAGAGATTACTCCCCAAAAGATATGTAAAAAAGGCTCATATTTTTTAAAGCATCTGGTAATCTAGTAAGATTATCAGAAGCTTGTAGGTGTCTTTAAAGCTAATCCCCTCTGGAAAAAAATATCTAATTCAATAGCTGAATCACCCCTTAGTGAGGTAAAGTTAATTTCAACTTTGAAGATGGAAGATCAGTACTTAAAAGGAAAAATCTGAAAATGTAAATCAGCATTTTCTTCCTGTTTCCACCTGCAAGGTACAAAAGACAAAGGCACATGGAAAGGAGGAGCTTTAACCTGTAGGTAACCAATAAATAATGAAAGTGAGCCCCTTGTTTGTAAATAATTGCTGTGACCATTTTGGCTTAAACATTTTAGCAACAATTCTGAAGTATCCTCATGACATGCCTTTGATGAAAAAACACAAAATATTGAGATACTGTATATGGTAACCTTAAGCAGTCCAGGTACAGCCACAAATTAACTAGAATTAATTGCTCATCTACCTCTGGCGAGTTTCTCTGTGTTATGACAGCTAAAAGTGCAATAGAAGGAACTCAAGAAATTATTTTTTTGGTAATAAAGAAAACTTGGTGATAAAAATGAAAACTCACATCTTCAGACAGAAGTATATACTGATGTTCTCCAAGAATTCAAATACAATTTAAGTGTTACAATCAAAGTTTCTTTTTCTCTGAGACAATTCAAATGGGAATTATTTTTCTCTCATGATGGAATATTTCTGTTTACAGTCTTACAGCTTTCCTAAATCCTTCTGTTTGTAAGGTTGAACAGCCAGTCTAAAAAGAGCAATAGGAAGGGAGAAAGTTACAGATCAACAGTATTAAACGAAGCAGCTCCTGATACTGAATTTTAGTGCTGAATTAACAGATGCTTCCCTTTAATATACCTTAGTAAGTTCCTTCAGACCGCTGACTTTACGACATACCTTTGTGAACCAAAAGCATGGTTAAGGGTACCAAAAAATGGTACTATCTAGGGCAGCATATGCCATGTTAGGAATCATGGAAATGTTAGCTTAATGACAGAAACCTTAATTAACCTTTTATCATTAAAAAATGCCAAAAAAACCGAGCACAGCTTAAGAGTAACAGCAGAAACTTTTTTTTATTATTTTGTCACAGGTTATTTTCACCTTTCATTAGACTCATCCATACAAGACTGAATGCTAGAGTCCTTTCGTTTTATTTTTGAAATAGAAATTTGTCATATAAAATCTTTTTTTCTGCATACTTAGAAGCCTTGTAAAAATTCTTGCAGTTGGGCAACTATTTCTGTATCCACTGTTTCCATAAGGGCGTGAAAACCTTGTTCTCCCAGTAACTCCTGCTGTGCCTTTAACTTCTCATAGATGAACTGCTGCAGGGACACAGTGTGTACTGGGTCCTTCAGTGCAAGCTGTGGAAAACATGCAAAATAAAAATATATAACTGCAAAAAAATACTCTATGACTTATGCATTTTGATTATAACCTCAGCTCAAGAAATGAACCTACTTTTACTTTATTTGTACTTACTTGAGAAACAAGAGGAAACACTTGTGCAAAACAAAGATCAAATTAATTATTATCAAGGCAGATATCAGTTTTAAACTATTTGAAACGGTGTCAAATCATGAGTCTTACACTTTGCTCTAAGGTTTAATGCTTCTACAAGATAAAATAATTTCAAAGCTATTTTATTAGTTACTGCTGAACGAGGTTCCTGTAACTCCTAAAAATAACATCAGATCTTACCAAGGACTTTATAGTGATGGCATGCACAATGGTTCAGTTTTATTTTATTAGTAAGAAAATAAAACACCAAAAAAGTCTAACTTGTTTAGACTATATAACAAACAAACTGTCCATATGTATAAAGAATAGCCACAACTTCAGTACTGATACCTAAAGACCTCATAAATCCAGCTGGATTATACAATTTTCTTTTGGGCAGCGAAGGACAGGATATTTGTCACTATTTTCTCACATGAGCTGCCTTTTAACAGCAGAAATAGGTAAAAGAAGAGGCTACATTGACAGGGAATGTATTGCTAATTTTAGTGAAAGCAGACACACGGGCAGGCTCAGGGCATTGACAGTCATGCCACATTTGTCCCTCAGTTGACCAGGCTGGATGGAAGGGGATGGGAGATGAGGACACCTGATGCTTGCTGTATCATAAAGAAGTAGGATGTTGAAATCAATGGCAATTAATGCAGACCTGTGATCTGCTCATCTCAGTGTCAAACCCAAACAACAATACTGTTTATGCTGGAAGGTAAACTATATAAACTATTTTCAAGGTAAGACTTGATAATTTTATTACCATAACGCTCTTCAGAAAGCGGAAGTAATTGCAGTAACAGTTTGGTACTCAGTAGGAGGTGGTGTTTTTTTTCAGTAAATGTAACTTGAATCTGTAGAATATAAGACTTTTCCAACAAAATTTCTAAATCACAACTACTCTAATCAATATTTGCCAAAGTTAGTAGCATTTTTTTCCTGCCTTGCCAAGCAAAGAATCTTATCAGTTTCTGAATGATTTGCATTTGTTCAATTAAAACTGTAATTTGGGACATATAATGCATTTACAGTTAGTTTCTCTAAGTTCATAGCTCTGAACAGTCATGTATAAAATTACTCTAGGGAAGTTTGCACAGAGAAACAGGTATTTATATACAAGTGTTCTCATCCTTGTGACCCTGACCAAAGCCACTCAATCATACTCTCCACAACTGGGACAGGAGAGAAAATATAATGAAAGGCTTATGGGCTGAGGTAAGATCAGATAAGATCACTCACCAGTTTCTCTCATAAGCAAAACAGATTTCACTCCAAGAAATTATTTTACCACCAACCAGATCACGGTAGAGTAATGAGAAATGAAACAATCTTGAAACACCTTCCTTCTTCCTGGGCTCAACTTTAACCCTAAATTCTCTACCTCCTCTGGAGCAGGTTGACTACCTCCTCTGGAGCAGGTTGAGGGATAAGGAAATGGGGATTGCAGTCATTTTAGTCCATGTTGTCTGTGGTGCTACTTCCTCCTCACACTCTCACCCTCCTCCATCATGGGGTCCCACCCACAGGAGACAGTACTCCATGAACTTTTCCCACGAGTGCATCCATAGGTTGCAGTCTATCACTGCAGTCCTTCACTAACTCTTCCAGTGCAGATCCCTTTTTTTCCATATGGTGCAGTCCTTCAGGAACAGGCTGTTCCAGTGTGGGCTCCTCTCTCCATATGGCCACAGGTGACAGACAGGAGCCAACTCCAGTGTCAGCTTCCCTTAGGGTCAGACTCCTTCGGGCATCCACCTGCTCCAACATGGGCTGCAGCTGGATCTCTGCATCCCCAGGGACCTCCATGGGCTGCAGGGTCACAGCTGCCTCACCATGGTCTTCACCAGGGGCTGCAGGAGAACCTCAGCTCTGGCACCTGAAGCACCTTCCCCCATTCCTCTCTCACTGACCTCAGTGTCTGCAGATCTGTTGCTCTCACACATCTCACTGCTCCCTGGCCACCTCGCTATTCAAAGCAGCACTTGAAGCCAGTAGAGACTTCTGTAGTATGATTAATGATCAAGTATGATGCTGCTAGAAGCATCATCTACCATCTGTTAAGTCAAATGCAACTTAAGAGTCTTCAGACTTAATTAAGAAGTTAATACACTAACTTGTTTTCATTCAGATAGCCACGTCAAAAGTATTTCAAGTAAATAAAAGAGTTTCCTGCAACAACAAGAAGTTAATTTTCTTTTGTTCTACTTTTTTCAGAAACTTGTATTCAGAACTAACAAAACAAATTAAATAGTTTGATATAATGAGTTTGTCAACAATATTCTACAGACAGCTGCAGTCTTCACTGAGTAAGCAAACAAAATCTTAATTTTGGACAAACAGTAAGCATAGTTGGCGAAGGACTATATATTAAGTATGTATGCTGAGTTCCTAGGTGTGTGGCCATAGCTGTTTTATTGAAATGTGCCCAATTCTGATAAGACAAAACAAATCTATTTTCCAGTTAAACACTAGTAAATTCCAACAGCTTAGTCAAAATAGCTACAGACAGGAAACAAAAATTTGGCAAGTAATTGATTATTGAAATGTGCTTTATGATGCTTAGTGAAAACATGGATTTGACTACTTTTTCAGTGTTGTTACTTTACAAATTGATCTTGAAAGTGGCTGGACTGAAGAAACCAATCTTCCACCTCACTGGCTGTAAACACGGGCTTGAAGCAGACAAACAGTTCAGAGGTTTTGCAGATTCCTTTTAGGTTGCTCTTGATTTTCTGATCACATTGTATATTTATTCCCTCTTTTACTTTACCAGTGATACCAGCTACAACAGTTTTCTAAGTTTCATGTGAGTGTGTGCACTAGTGCTCCTACAGAGAGGAAGAAACTTCCATCACACGTAGGTAGGAATGGGCCCAGCTAGTGTTTTGTTTTTAATCCAGTTTCTAAAATCAAATGCTAGCTGTGCTTTCGAAGACATGATTAACAATTCTGATTATTATCTGACATTTCTGCTACTAGTGACCTGCCCAAAGGACCTGTACAATTTTGAAGTAAATAGCCAAGTGTCATGTCTCAATTTCTGCACCATCTGCAGAGCTATATATCAAGCTATTTCAGTTGGGATTCAGAATGAATTTATAGCAAACATTCATAACAACTAGAGTGCACTTGCTTTCACAGCTGCAAGAAGTTACATTAAAAAGAGTAAGAATACAGCGTATACTGAAGTTAGCTGAAAAAATGACAGTGTAGAAGGCTTAAGTCAGAAATATATCAGGAAAAATTAACTAAATATAAGAATGAGAAGACTAAAATAGGCGGCTATTCTTACAGAGAAGGCTTGAAAGGAGAAAAACAAAGTATCTCCATAATGCTTAGGAATCTAAAAAACACAGCAACCATGGAAATAGTTCAATTTAGACTGTGAGATTCAAAACGAAAATGAACCTTTGACATTCATGTATGATAATTTATTCTCTGTAAACTTTGCAAGAAAACAAAGGCTGAAGATGTGTTTAAGCTTAATGTTAAAGAGAAGACGAGGAACAAAGCGCAAGCAAATCCTTAGGGAAAAAAGGAAAGTGATATGCAAAGGAACATAGATGTAAGGGAAGATAGATGCAAGGGAAGTAAATCAAGACCTTTGATTTGTTCCTAGTAGTTCGGTGAAGCTCCTCCTTCTACAAGCACATTTGTCATTATTCAAATGACCACTGACGTTGTACTGCATGCGACCCCAGAACAGTTCCCTCACTGTAACTGTGACATTGGCAGCATATTGCTATGTTGTGTAGTTTGATGATACAGCACAATTCAATGTGCCCTGCTTTTCATTCTGCCTGACATAGCCACTCTGAAGGTAGTCCATTACAAATCTAACAAGTCTAAATTCCTCAACACATATCCAAACTATTGAAGTTAACCTGCAACAGAAAAATTAAGGTCTGACACAATGCTATTAAAACTTTAGCCAGACGCAATGTAGTCTGAGTATATTCAAAATTAAGAACATAAAAGCATTTTATGATATACACATATATATCTATATTGAGAGATTATACAAAACCACTACAAATAAATATCCCTCTGCAACAAACAGCTAGAATTTAAGCTCACAAGCAAGAAGGAAATCTAACGGAGTCTAGAGATGCTTTTAAGAGTAACAATTATAGAACTGTGTAATACATTTTTAAGGACCACAGAAAATTATTATTTCTGGTTAAATCTGAAATTAGAAGACACTAGGAATTTCTCTTAAGGCATTTCTAATAGCAGAAGAATATGGAAAGGTTTACATTTTTTAAAAAATACATATTGTATTGCTTTTAAATGTAAAAGAAAAGCTACACAAGTATACACTGGCTTCTTTTTCACACTAGAAAAAAATTCTATGCAAACACATTAATTTTTTTAAATATGAGAAATTTGGCCTGCTATGACATTTCAATAAAGTTTAGCTCTCTGCTTTTTTCAGTGAATTCCTTCTATATTGTATTAGTATTGTAATAGCCAGATTTTGTGGACAGATGATGTTGATTTTGACAACAGCTAGCAAGAAGCAAAAGGCAAGCAGAAGCGTAAGTGTTGTGCTTGCAAGGTTTGGCATTAAATTTCCTTTTTTTTAATTCAAAACAAATTTTGCAAGAACAACAGATCAACCAAACCTAAAAAGAATTTACTGTGACAGAAGTGAAGCACATAATCAGGTCTATGACTGAATAACAGATCTAAAATTTACCATTTTTTTCCTTTTGTCTTGTTCTGTGGGAGGCTCCTCATCTTCTGTAGCTTTGGGCTCTTCAAAATGAGACATTAACATGCAGCTAAAAATGGGAACAAGAACAGTTTTAACATACATTATCATTAAAAATTATTTTAAAACACTTTTGAAAACACAGAACAGATACAAGAGTTTGCTTAAAGTGAGGCAATCTAATCACAAGTAATTTTTTCCAGAGAACAGTGAATCTAATGAAGCCTGAATGCATGTTCTCTGTCACCTTTACCCATGTAACAATCTCAGTTATGTTTCATGTTTTAGCTTAAGTTTTGGGTTAAAATGCATGTGTGCACATAGCAAACAGACTACATGGCTTTAAAAAATACAGAAAAACCTACTGCTCCTTACAAAAGATTTCCACTCTTTTTCAAGAAAATGCCACACAAGCACTCTATACAAAGTCAAAGTGGCTAAACAGATACAAACACTGCAAAGATGTCTCATGGCATTCATGTTTTTCTGTGAGATCTTTGACAAAAGAACCTGAAAACTATTAAGGACAGTGGTATTCTGCAATAAGATCTGCAAGACACTGAACAAAAGTATTAAACTCATTTTTTACCCATATGTGAAAATAACAGCCATATTTTAACTTTTATTTTTGAAGTATAAAACCAGAAAATATGAAAAAAAAATACAGTTTAAAAGTCAGAGATTTTCCTACCTGCTGAAATGGTTTGAATGGACTTTATAAAGACATTGATGAAAGCTATCCTATAGAAAACATGCCTTTCATTCACTTTACATGCTCTATGCTGAACCAGCAGACAAATATTTACCCCTTTATCAAATATTTTCCTGGAATTCCTGCCTTAAAAACCAAAACTATTTAAAAAACACTCAGGTGATGACAACTTCCCACCATGTATCAGGTATGATTTAAGACACAAAGGACACAATTCACATATTACAAAGCACCAAGACAGATGCAGATTATTGTTCATTTTCAGTCCTGCATTAACTGTGCATTTTTAATTGCTGCATTCCACTAGCATGTGAAACGCTCCATCAACTAAGATGACGAATCCATTTTAATGTTACAGAAATGAAAAAAAAAGGTTGTGATTTTATGTGTTTTATATGACTTCATATGAAAATGTTCAGACTTATTCTGTTTACATATTTAGTTTCTATTAACATGTGTTTAGAGCTGTATGAAACACTTGCTAAACAGCATGGCAAGCAGGGTCAAATACTAACACAGAAGCCATTTTTAATAAAGGGATTCGTTATTTCAAAATAATACAGCAAATTGCATATCTCCTTTGCTCACAAATGGCTGTTTGCATCTCAGTTTATTAAAGGAAAAGGAGACAAAACTGTCAATGTCAACGTAGAAGACTGAATTAACTTTTTCAGACCATCATAAACTTTAGGTACCACAAAATTCCAAACACGAGGAAAGGAGAGAATAAAAGAAGAGATGGTGATAAAATTGGGGAAAATCTGAGTATTAGTGAAAAAAGTCTAGAGCAAGGGAATGTTCCCCTTTCCAGAAAATTTGAGGTTTGTAAAGCTCTCTCATAATTATCCCTACAACATGAAATATGTACTCTAGGAAACCTGACTAAGTGTAATCCCTTTGTATTGTAAGACATTTCCATAACCTGATTAAAATCCAATATTAATCTAAAAAATGACAAGGCTTTTACCACTTCCAAAATCTCACTGCTCTAACTACAACAGTTTCTTTAAAATTCCAGTTTAAATTCATTTAAAGTGGTTAAGCTACTTAAGCCATTGCCATTGTTTAACCTTTACAATCTTCCCGGTACACGTTTACCCAATCTTCAGCCTTCAGTGGCTAAAGTTCTAAAGTGTTTCAACTTTGATCTTCCTAATATGATAATCACTGGACATCACATTATCTTTTTTCTGAACCAGTTGGGCTTAAGCCGTTCTTCCTTAGTCTGACGAGAAGCAACAGTGCACATGATTTCAGATGACTACTCTCACTTTATTTCCAAATGATGTCAAAATATATTATGCAAAAGTCAAAATCTTCAAACAGCTCTTTCAGAACCTGCCAACATAAATATGTCTTTGGTTCAGTGTGACTATATTTTATGAAGTAAAAACAATGCCCAGACTTTGGAAAAGTAGTGACAAGTTCTACAAGCCTTCAGGCTTAAAATATGAAATGAACTAGAATAAAGTTTATTTATTTCTCGGTGAGAACTATTTTCAACAAGAGCTGGCAAAGCAACATGTTTAGAAATCGAATGGCTCTGCAATGTTTTCTCTAACAGTAAACAAAACACAGCAACAGACATTGCATATTCCCAGATTTTGGAGAAAAAAAAATCTTCTTTACTAAGAGTTTGGTGGAAGTACTTTGCCTAAGAATTTCTTAGGCATAGTTCAGGCTCAGTCTGAGTGTGGACTGTTCTGAACAGACAGTTGTGTGCATACCACTTGTTTTAAGTGGAGAAGAACTTAACAGATTACATATGTCCGTTCTGTGCCACCTAGTTTCAGTGGCAGCAAACATCCCCTTAAGCAGTAAATTCATTAATTCAGATAGAGTCTGTTCAATCACCACGTAACGATCTGAAAGAAAATGCTTGATTCAGAGCATCAGTAAATTCTTTTATTAGCGTGGTCTGTAAGAATATCCTGCAGAGCACCTGTTTTTAATGTCTTACAACTCTCCATTCTAAAAGTAAGTAATCATTACAGAGATAAAAATGGCATTAAGATGTCTATTCGAAAAATATCTTACTATTCACTGGGTTGAGTTTTTTTCCCAGCTTTGATGGACTACAGCCAGTAAGCAGGGAGCCATCAGGAGATGAATGAGTGTGGTGCTGGATGGCAGTGCACTCTGGACACCTCCAACATCTACATTCCTGCCACAAGCAAGCTCCAGCTCCTAGCTTGGGAAACTGTTTTTGGGGATATATCCTGCAGCAGTACATGTGTTACATGGAACAACTGGAGAACTCTTCTTGTGGGATATGCTTTTAACTTCTGCAGGCTGTGAAATATTGTACACTAGGTGAACTCACATGAGGTTCAGTCACACTCAAAGAAACTCTGAACTACCTCTGAGCAAGGGGGGTCCCTATCAATACCCAAGCTTGTTGTGATGAAATTTTAGATATAACAGTCAAGTTAGCAAAAAGCAAATCTAAGCATATGAATGTTTTAAGACATCATTTAGTAGGTAACTTAATGAACAACATAAAATGACACTATCATTTTAAGACCTCTTTCCCCATTGCAAAGATTTTTTTTTAAGACCAAAAGTTCTGTGTCTTCCTAAAACACTCACTCTTGAGAAAACAGATCTCTAACAAGCATATCTTAACTGCCTACAGACTTTTTAAATGAAAATACTTCATATAAAATAATACTGCTACTGCTAAACCCTGTTTAAATTAGATTTTCCGCTTACTCTTTGTATGTTCCTGTTTCAGAATCTTCAGTCATAACATCGTTCAGTCCTTCAACTGAAACGTTGATGATACCACAAAATTTATCTTGGATAACACTGTAAAAGAACAACATTTATTTTGGATAACATTGGAAAAGAACAGGAAAGTGACTTAGCTAAAGGAACTGCACAGGAAATTTGTTCAATTGTAGAGTACATTTACTGAGAGGTATTTTCCTTGCTTACTGCTTAGCTGAGCATGCTATCAAGCAACTAATTCAGTATTTTTTTTAATTACAAAAAGGCTTCAAAATATACAAGAAACATTATTTTTAAATATAACAGAACTTAGTGTGCCACTGAAAACCTAAAAGTAGTTGCAGATGAACAGAAGAAAAAACATATTAGCAATGTCCTTGACATTAGGAGTCAAGAACTGAGTGAAGGGCATGCTCCTGCCAGCAGGGAAGAGAGTAGTGGCTTCTATTCCCAACACATTTACACCTTTTCTACCATCACTATTCAATGCATCAACCTACACAACCCCTTGAGCAGTGGCTGCTTGTAAAGAAGGTACACTCCCCTACTTACCTGTATTTCTTCACCCTCCTAGGTAGCCAGCTCCCCAGAGCGTATGGAAAAACTCTGCAACCAGTTCTGCAAGAATGTGACTTTCCTGACTGTCAGGAGAGAGTGCAACAGGATTTATCTGTCTAAACACAGAGACCTTCTGCCGTTTGACACATCAGGCTATTTAAGACTAATGCAAAGGGCTGGTAGATACCACTTGGGAGTTAAAAGGCACTAGTATCTTTACTCAGCATGACCTGAGGGCTTGACTAAATAGGCCCACAATGCCCAAAATTACACTGAACATATTTACATTTGCCCCTGCCTTGAGAAAGGATGTGCCTGTAGGGTAAGGGCATAGGAACATGATCTCCCCATGATGGATAAAATAGGGGACACCAGTTCCTAGTTAACAGAGAGCAAGCAGCCAGCTGCTGCTTCTGCTCCATTTCCTGCTACCGTGGATCTAATGCCAGACACATGCTATTGTAGAACATGGGTTCTTGGACTCCTACTCCATGAACTGCAAAAGCATGAAGACAACCTGCAAGTAAAAAGATGTTCATCTCAGAAATACCTCTAGCTACATGCAGCAAAGAAAGAGAAAGGATCTAACTGGTGATCATAAAGTACAACCCTTTTCCTGGGACTGCCACTGACTGAAACACCTTATTGCTCCCTGTTTGGAATTTCAGGCTTAATTCTGCCAAAAAGATGCTGCTGATGCTGCTCCCTAAGAGGCAGATGCAGAAGCAGACACATTCCATTTATTTACAGGCACTGAACATGAACTTCATATATTGTACTTCGATTGTAGTTGATCATTGTTTTAACACAGACAAATCTATTTCCTAATATTCTTTAATTTCCTTTTCTTATTTGGGGTGAAAACTGAAGACATGGATGAACTGTAGCCCCTTACACAACAGCAACTGCTTTTGAAAAACTTCTTATCAAGCACACAACAAAATTTTACATATACGACGAACAGTTAAATAGCAATAGATACCTTGGAAAAAATGCTTATCAAAGTAGAGTACTAAGCACAGAAAATATTTCTTTTATGTTTGTTTTGGTAAGACTTTCTTTCATAGGGATTAGCTTTTGTTCCCTTTTTAAAATTCAGCTACATTGAAGAATCTGAAGCGTATTTTGTATCACCAGTCTTGAAACTCTTGAATTCCACAAAATCAAAACTGACACGATTTTAACTGCCTGATTGCCGGCTATGCATTTCAAAAGACACATATTCCTTTGCCAAAAGCCTTCCGCATCACATTCAGAACAGCAAAACATTACATGTTGTGAGACTGAATCTCTGTGAGGTTCTGCAGACAGCAAGCAAACAACCTACTGACCTCACAGCACAGCTGAGAAAGTCAACAGTGCCTCAGTTGCCTGCACAATGAGCCCTCCGAGACAGAGCAGGTCTCTTCACCAAGTCAAAGGTCCTGCCTAGCACACCTCCGTTAAGGCTCTTTTGCCTCATCTGGTTTTTGAAACACATCTCTAGGGAAATACCATTAACACAGTTAATATTTTCCAACAAGCTGCCCTCAGATTCATGTCAAAAGGAAACAAGGAGCATTATACAGATAACAAATGTGAACACTTTGAGCCCTGGAGAAAGTAAACTATGCCCTGTTTATACACACTATTTAATTAATACTACAGGATGCCATCCAATACCTGTATTATTTCTTCCTTCCAAGTTGCATGAATCCCAGAATGGTTTGGGTTGAAAGTGACCTCAAAGGTCACCTGGTTCTGATCCTGCTGCACATCACCTTCCAATGGACCAGGCTGCTCAAAGCCCCATCCAACCTGGCCTTAAACACTTCCAGAGATGGAGCATCCACAGCTTCTCTGGGCAACCCAGTGCCTCATCACCCTCACAGTAAGGAATTTCTCCCTAAAATCTAATCAAAGCCTACTCTCAGTTTTAAGCCATCCCCCCCATCACTACCATTTCTGATGAACAGTCCCTCTCTGGCATCCCTGCAGACCCCTTCGGAGACTGGAAGATTGAAATCAGGTCTCCACACAACATTGTCTTCTCTAGGCTGAACAGCCACAACTTTCTCAGCCTGCCTTCATAGGGGAAGTGCTCCACTCCTCTTAAGAACCTTGTGGCCTCTAGACTTGCTCCTGGAGTATCAGGTCCTGCTTATATTGAGGGCCCCAGAGCAGGGCAGCACACTCCAGTTAGAGTCTCATCAGCACAGAGCAGCAAAAATATTGCTTTTGACAGTTACCACAAAAGCTCATAGGGAAATCATTGATTTCTTGGAAAGAATATTCCTACTTTATGACATAAATGAGAAATACTATTTCACTTCTTTAGTGGAAGATTCATAAAGGCGCTTTGGGTTTTTTTTTTAAGGAAAAAAAAAAGAATGCAGAACACCTTTCAAAATGTAATTTGCCTGCAGCTTTCAGTAAATATAATACCGTTTCTTTTCTCTACTTTTTTCTCCCCTTTAAATGGGACATACAGTTTCTTTCTACCAAAGACCCACTGAAATGTTTACCAAGTATGGAGCCATTAAACAGTGCAACTGTTTCTAGAACACAAGACAAATGCTGGTGAAAAATAAAGATACCGCAGACTCATGCTTTGAAAAAAGAAACCTCAAAAGTTCAGTGGCAATATAAAATGCATCAGGACTTATTTTCATAGATGAGAAAGCAGGCCATGCCACTCAAAGTAATACCTTTTCAAAGAGACTAAAATTAGCCTGCTTATTTCAAGAAATAATTAGAGAAGTTATATGAGCACATTCAAAGAAGACAAATGCTGCATTCAGATGAATTTTCAGAACAGAACAATTAATATGTTTCATACTAAAATCTTAAACCTGGAGGAAGGCACCATTTAAGCAGTTCCCTCATTGAATTGCATACAATCCAGATTAGCAATGAAACAAACAAAAGCATCAGGCTCAAACTGGTTTTATATCTACCAAGTCTTCCTAAATTATTGGGACAAAAACTGTTTTGGTATGCAGCAAAAGACCCACAACTGGGACCTAAAACACTTCATAATCCAGTTTCAAAGATATAATGACTACATATTTTTTTATTACAGAAACGATATTTTATGCTGCCTGTTAATAAAGTTCACCTTACCAATACAAAACAAAATTTAGCATTCAGGGCAGTTTCCATAAGAATAATCTCAAAACTTCTATTTCAAAGTTTGCATGAGTTTTTAGATAAAAGAATAAAAGCTTTGCAAAGAACAGAACAGACCCCATCTGTTCTGAAAATAAAAGACAGTTTGCTTTTTTTTCATTCTGTCTATAATTTCTAATGCACACAGCTATCTATACAACTTATTATCCTGAGGTTTTATGTGAAAAGTCATAATTTTTACTTCACTTATATAGCCAACTAGTGTAGACAAAGCTCTATCATCATGTTAAATCATGTCCTGACATATTTTTATTGGTGCTTAAATAAAATGGACCCCGTATCTACTTTGCATATCCCTCAGAGAAGGAGAAAAATATGTATAAGAAAAAAATCTTTTTCAGAGATAAAAAAAGATAAAACATTTTCTGCTTTTCTACATTCATCAGAATGATGCAAACACCAAGAAGAGTTTGATTTCATATCTTTACTAGTTTAGATATTGAGAAAGCTTAATTAATTCTTTTTTCTTATCTCATTCGCCAAGGAAAGAGGTGGAGTGGGACAAGCAGAGATTACTCTGCACATACTGTAAGTGACGTAAATGATTATTACATACCCCCCACCCCTTCGGACCTGCACAGTTCTTGGGAGCTCCTAGAGCAGTGAAGTAGCAGCTAAGACAGCATTTCCAGGGAGTCCTATGACTGACTATAAACCTGATCTTCATGAAGCACCACCACTTTGCTTCATGAGGGCAGATTTCACTAAGGCTTCTAATTATTCCCTAATGACTTTAACTGACATATGAACTTCCACGTACATGTGTACATGGAAGGGTTGGTTTCCCCATGTGAACATTTAAATACGAAAGATACTGACTGCTAAAGAAAGGCATTTCTCTCACAACTGCATAATAAATCTCTCAGTGCCTTGTTAGTCTAATCCCTGTGTTGGCAAGCTGGTTATTCAAGGATGTCTCCACTCCAAAGGATGGCTTTCAATGGCTCCAACTCTCTGCTGCACAAACAGCTGTGACACCAGTTTCCTTTCATGTTCCACCACTGCAGATGGTGAGACACAGACCTGGCAAACAACTCCCACAGCAGCTTGTCAGTGAAAAAGACGAACCTACAGAGAGAACCTCTCATGCCTTTCTGTAAAGAGCAGCTGTGGAAACCAGAGCCTAAAATAACAGAGCTGCTCCCTGCCAGATTTCTTTGAGAATTGAGAATTAGATTTATTCGGTTTTTAACCTTTGTGTACTACCAAAACTCCTCTGAAAAATATTTATCACAACAAATTATGTAGGAGAGACAGAAGGTAACAAAAATGGGTTAAAGAGGAAAAGAATGCAGTCGATTAGCCTCTGGAAAAAAGTGCATAAATTACAGCCAGTGTTTTCCCTTCTTAAAAGAATTTGCCCATTATATTTAACATCTGATCTTAAGTTAGAAAATTATTTTAAAAAACAGTTTCTACTCAAGCAATACTGAACAGTTTAAGTTTTTGTCCAAGAAGCTGAACTGTGTGTTTCCTAGAAGTATTTGATCAATGATACAATAAATTATAGTCAAATACAGTATTATTTCATTACACTAGTAACAAACAACAATGAAGTCATACTTGCACTTTCACACCCATTCAGTGCAGTCAAGATTTATAATATGTACTGGTAGCAGATAATAGATTTTTTCCCTGCTGGAAAAGAACTGCAGATGGACAAACAGGATGATGGGGACCTGCACAGCCCAGATACACGCAGCACTTACACCAGCAGGAAAGAGAGGGGGGAGAACAAGAATGCTGAGAGCAGCTCTGGCTCAGCTGCAGAATGCAACAGACTCTGGGCCGAAGCCTGGAACAGCAGCATACTTCTACATAATTTAAATCAACACCATGGAGGAAAGTATATCAAAACACTGTTCCCCACTTTTCCTTGAGGAAAATGGTCTAGCTGTGTAACTTATAAACATGGCTGAAATCTCTAGGGCACATGCCTGTACAAGAAAAACAGCATCTAAGTCCCGTTGGTTGAAAATTTTACAACATTGGACTATTTGGCACATAGTTTTATGACATTTAATTCCAGAATAAAGTTTGAATTATTAAAGTAACAGGAAAACAAAAATCCCAGAAATTCAGGCTAAAAATAAAGCTACAGCATATCAGACATAACCTGACAACAACAGAACACCAACATCTGAAACAGAAATAAAAAGTTATATGCAAACTATAAAAGAAAATATCCCTAGTTTGAAGATGAAGCTTTAACTAAGAATACATATCTTGACTGGACACCCCCAAATATAAACCACATATGTAAATGTTTTCAGCCATTAGTTTAGCAGTATGTATTTACAGTGTAGTGTATTTCTTCAATTTGTACCTCTTATCTAGCTAAAAAGTCCCTAAAAATATTACTACATAGATAACACAGATGATGATCTTTTATTGACAATAATTAACCAGCCCTATTACCTTAGACATAATAAATTTCATCATTACACTTTGGTAAATTTCAACAGCAATTCTGCTTTTCTTAACTCCAATTTGGGGTATTTCATAAAACAATACAGATACACACTAATAAAAAAGTCACTTTAATATATTCATTATACAGACTGCACATGCAACTTTGTATATTACAATATGCTACAGGTATGAATAGAATTTGTATAGTTTGAAATTTTTCTCTTTACTTTTTTTACTTTTTACTCTTTTACTCAGGAGTTTGAACATGCTAACTGTAAATGTGCTTTTTCCTTGTGCTTCATTTAATAGAGGAAGAGTAGAAACTCTATTACAATAAACACATGAAACACTCTTTTCCGATTCCCCAGTATTTCTCGGCTTCGTGATCCTACTAAGAACTGATGTTTTGCTTGCTGCACAATAGCTATGGAATTTCTATAGTAACTTACATCATTAAGTACGGCAAAATAAATTAAAGTGTACTTTATACTGCATGTATACTTGAGCATAAGTGAATGATTACTACAAATAGGGACTGAGGTTAATAAGCTTATCCATGTTAGATTGAAATGACATATAATGAAATAATCAACAAATTTCAAAACATTCAGTAAGCAAATGCTGATGCAGAACCCAAATTGTGCCATTTTCCACAGTCCTATTAAGCAGTTGATTTTAATCAGTGGAGGTATTTTTTCACAATTGAGTTCTTGATTTCTTGACTTTTCATAACTCCATTAATACTAAATCAAATGAGAAAAATTACAATGATGAATGTTCAAACAAGATGACCTGTGCCTGACTTTCTGATACTGTTCGCTTGAGCAGCCTTATTTGGTCCAGTTCTGAATGTTCCACTGATTTCCGAGTTAGAGACTGAACTGAGTCAGTTATGTTGTATCTGCCAGGCTGATAAAAGCCATAATATTCTATACTCTTTTCCCCTGAGTTTTCCAACACCTTTAGTTTTTGCCTAAACTGAATAATTTTACAGGTTAAGAACAGGATAACAGCACAAGCCAGAATGAAAAAGGCTAGTAAAATATCAAAAGCTTGATTCAGCTTTTCAACCTGTTGTGTACAAATCAGGCTTGTTTTTAATGATACAGGAGCAGGATCTGTTGTAAACAACCATTCTTCTTCTACATTTCTATTAGCAGGTGTAATTTCTGCTGGTATTTGCACTGGTAATGTTGATACCACTGTAGCTGCCTGTGATGGCACTTCAACAACATATTCCTGATAAGGCAATGGGGTAGAAGACGTAGCTGTAGTTCCCTCCCAGAAAGCAATATACTTAGTTTCTGCAGTGACAAACTGTTCCAATGTGTTGTGCCTGTTCCCTTTATGCCAGGCCATCAGCAGAGTGGTAGCGCTGTGATGCACCCTGACAGATCCCAGACTTGGGGCAGAGCCTGGGCTGGCAGTGGGGCCAATGCAGTTTGAAAACCAAGCCCATTTCATATAATGCAAAGGTCTACCACGCATACTCTGAGGATGCTGACAGTGTATTTTTGCAGAAACAGAAGATGATGCTAGCCAATTAAGTAATGCAAGCATTTTGCAGCTGCAATTCCAAGGATTAGAATGTACCTGCAGATGAGTTAAAGATACTAAGGGCTTGAGCACTTCAGGTTGTAACTCTGTGATATTATTAAATGCTAAATTGAGTACTTTGAGTGACCTCCCCATTTTTTCAAAGGTACCATTGCCAACACTGGCTATTTTATTTCTGTCTAGCTGTAGATACATTAAATTGTTCAGCAAGATAAAAGTGCTGGAATTTATATTTTCTAAATCATTATAACTTAAGATTAGCTGGCTAAGGTTGTTTAATCCAAAAAATCCATTTACAGCAACACATTTTAGCTTGACATTTTTCAAAGACAGATATTTAAGCTTATTAAGTCCCTTAAATGCAAAAGGCTGAATTGATCCAATGGGATTGTGAGACAAAGAAAGTCTTTCAAGATTTTTGAGCCTTCCAATAGCATTTGATGGCACAAGTGGTAAGTTGTTACCTTCAAGAAATAAATATGCAAGATTTTCAAGATGATGAAATGCTGCATCTGATATCCGTGAAATCTTATTATTTGCTAGGTTTAGTGTTTGGAGACTTATCATTCCCCAGAAAGTCCCACTTCCAAGGACACTGAGACGATTTCTTTGAAGTGTTAAATATCTAACAGAAAGAAGATCACTAAATAATCCTCTGGGAAGAAAAGCTATTTGATTATTCTGAAGGTATAAACAATGAAGATTGGAAAGGCCTTCAAAGATTCCTGGATCCAGGCGTTTAATATGATTGCTATTTAGATGCAAGTAGCAGAGTCTGGGGAGTTCCACAAAAGCTTTTGGGTGCACATACGAAATACTGGAATTATCCATGTAGAGTGCAGCAAGCTTCAGAAAGCCTCTTAGATCATTCGGAGTGACATGTGATATATTATTCCCACTGAGGTAAACAAGAATTGCTGTTTTAGGAAGGTTCCAAGGGATGCTCGAAAGCCCTGCATTACGACAGCTAACTTGTCTCCCTGTGCAGAGCTGACAAGCAGGTGGACAGCCAAAAGCCTCCTTTGGGAGCAGCAACAAAAGAAAACAATTAAATATATACAGGAATGCTCCTGGGCAGGGTGAAGAGCTTTGCAGAACACACATATCCCTGTCTTTGGCCTTCTTACTCCTCTCTGACTTCACTAGCAGAGATAAAAAGAAGTACATAAATATTATTAATTCAAATATATTTCTTACATATTTTAATTATTAATAATTATTTGAATCTATGTGTACAGTCTTCAAAATATTAGCATTACTCTCAAAATTGTTATTTTATATATTATTCTTTCATGCCAAAGAAGCAGTTTAGATCGCCAACTTACTAACTGGACTTCACTGCAAAAGATTTTTTTAAGCAAATGGACAATCACATAAAAATACCACTAACATAGCCAGAAAATATTTAATTGGCTGTAGCATAAAAGTATCTAAGCTGCCAAAATAACAGTTTCTATTAATTTAAAAATACTATATATTCTTATATATAAAAATAGTTAACGATCACTAAGAAATGTTTCCAAAGCATTCAAGTAGAAATGCCATCTGTAAACAAGTTACATTTTATTGGCAGATCACTTACAATTTGAATTTTACTTTTATAAAGCTGAGTTACATTCAAAATAAATAGAAGCATTTCCTTACCCCAAATCTGAAGTTCATTATTTCCGTTATTTTGCTGTTTGCAGTCCACTAGACTATGTTATAAGCTGACCAACTACATTCCTCTGTTAAACTTTTGTAAAGGCAGTATTGCTGCGTACTACAGCACTCACATTTTTGCCCCAGGGTTTGCAACAGTTTGCTCAGGAAACTAAGAAAGAAGTGCCTGAAGTCAGGTTGCCATGGATACAGGAAACCCTGGGACAGGAAGCCATTTTATCTGTGCTTCAGAAGTATTGTTAGAAAGGAAATCTCAGTGATTTGTTTCTAGAAAACCAAGAACTGTCTTAGTGTGTAACTGCTGGGTTTTGTTGTTTGGGGTTTTTTCTTTTGTTTTTTTGGTTTTTTTTTTTGTTCTTTTTCTGTTTTGCCTTTTTTTTTTTAAATCCACTGATTTAACTAGGAGAGCTTAAAAGAGTTTTATCTAAGGTCTAACTTTCAGAATAAAGCACAACCACTTGTAACAGCACTATTGCATTACCTGTAACTCCCTTATCTTTCAGCCAGAACCTGAAATGCTTTATTAAAAATTGGTAGCAACACTTAACACTGTTCACTGTCTACAGAGTCAAACTGCTGCCACATGCACACAACTTCCAGTGGTCTGGCTGAGAGGGAAAAGAAACACACTCAGGAGGGAAGAGCTCAGTGTCTCCTGCCCTCTGACAGCAATCCCAGAGAAACCCATGAAATCTTAGGACATGAGACCCATGTGATGCAGCACTAAGCTGCTATGTACTTGTATTTCTGACCTGACCCAAGCACTTTAGGCCACCCTTTTAAAACCAAATTTATCCACAAAGGACTACGAGATGGTTTCCGGTTCTGAGGGCCACACCTTTCATGCACAGCTTTCATTTCCTGCAGTGTCCCCTGTGCAGAAAAGACTACTTGGGCTATAAATATCCCTCTTGCTTAAGGACCAGATTACACCTTCAGTTTATCCATCACAGGGATATATTTGCCAAGCTCAGTCACATCATCCAAGGGGGAAAGGGGAGATTAAGCCTACAAATAGCAGCGCAACTAAAACCCCATGATTTTACTGCAATGAGACCTTTTGCTCAGCAAAAGAAAGATGACAAAGCCCATCAGTAACCAGGGCCAAAAAAGAGGCGTAACAGCAGGAGAATCAAGTCCCTTCAGCTACAGTGATCTCACACAGGAAGCATGAGCTCACGTAAGGGGTGAAATGTAACCCAAATGTCTTTGTCTATATAATACAATCTGAAATACAGGACACACATGAGAAAGGGAAGCAGAATAGACAAGGGCATGCTTTTGAAGAAGCTTACTTCCAAATACCTAGTCTAAAATAAGAAATAAGTAAGTAAAATTGGTCCGTGGGCCATTTTAGACAAAGTCTGTATCACTTACAACCCAGAATTAGAACTGCATTTGTTTCTTTTTTTCTGAGACCAATAGATCAATAGGAAAACTAATTCTTCTTCAGATTTGAATATTTATTTTCACACTTATATTTTTTTCACAGTATTTAACATAATTGTTGACATCAAGTAAAATAAAATGTCGTGTCATTTACTTAAAGGGAAAACACTGTATAGTCCACAGGAAGATTGGTGAAGTATCCTGGACGTGGGGGACAGAACAGTAAGAGTAACAGAAAAAGACTATCAATATAGTCAGATGAGGGGAAAATCAGAGACTGCCCAAAAATGGAAAGTGATTTCAAACAGGAAATTATCTTCTACCTAGACTTCACTGCCTATAATCTCTTCATATTGAAACCTATATGTGTAAAAAAAACCCAAACAAAAAAAAAAATTATTCTTCCAAGGTATGGTGCATGAAACAACCCTTTACAGCTACAAGAAGTAACTCAAATTAAAAAAAAAAGTTTTAAAAGGCAAATGTTCATAGAGCACTCTTTCTGCAAAATGTCATAAGCAACACATTTTGAAAAACTAAAGGAATTAATGAAGCTCTATGGTATATCAGCACGAAAATTTAGAGGAACCAGTAGAGCAGTGACCAGATAAAAGAAAGCTGATGACCAGTAACTGGCTAAATGTCTCTATGGTCTTGCACTGAAAGTACCCTATGAATATTCACAAAATTTTTGCTTCAACCCTAGCTCCACTGTGGTTCTGACCACACTGAGGACTCTTCTGATAGTTGAATCCCATGCTGAAAACGCGGAAAAAAAACTTAATCCTAAACATGGCTCCTTCCATTCTGTACTAGGAAATCTAGAGAAGTCCTGCTTTACACTTTGTCAATACTGCACCCGAAGGCCTGCAGATCTGATTGCAAGGTAATTCAGAGTTATTATTTCATTAATACTATGTATCTGAAAGCAGTATCTGTTAAGAACAAGGTGCAAAATTATGTGTCACATAACTGATACAATTTTAGGGAAAAGCATAAAAAAACTGGGTGGGATACATGCGTAACTTGAATCAGCATTTCTCAAAGCGGCTCATACTTAAACAATAAAATCCATTACTTTTTGAAAACTGCATGAAAAAACCCAGGAAACACGAAAAAGCTTAGGCTGCTTTCCTATTTCATTCACTTTAAATTTTCATCTGCAGAGAGAGAACTACTAGGTTTAGCTGAATACAGCTTCACATGGTAATAGAGAAAATTATTTTTGAACCCACAAGTGAATTCTATCTTAATATACTAATACTGATAAAGTTACTAATGCTACTGGCTTTTTAACATTTACATCTACTTCAGCTACGACTCCTTGTAAATACCAGCATGAAGCCCGAGTAACAGCAATTTGTCAAATTGTGCATAAAATGACAGGTCAAAGTAATTGAAAGAACATACAAGAACTTCACCCTTGTTACATTAAAGACAATATAATGAATATTAGGTGGTAGAAACTAGTCATCCAAATCCTACTTGCAGAAAACATGCACAAAGTTCAAAAACAGGGTCTAAAAATCAATTTTTGAGAAGGGATTTCATTCTCATAATTACTACTAAATTCTGTTAAAGCTCACAACTGAGGACAAACAAGTTTTAGAACTGAAATTATTCTTTTTAGCTTTTAAGCGTGAAACTATTTATTGCCCTCCCATTATGTATTTAGCAACCATCTGCTCTTGCAGGGCTTCCTTCCTTCTACTTTTATTCTCCAAATGTAAGCTATTGTACAACTTTATTTTTTCAAATCCTTGCTTCCTTCTGCCCACATCATCTCTAGATATGACCCCAAAACAAAGCAATTCAGAAACTAAACTACTGCTTAGTTAGCACAGACATCAACATTTAGTTAACATCCAGTAGGCAGGTGAACTGCTGACACCTTATTAACTTACCAGATCCCAAAACACTTTTCTGTTTTTCTCATTATCTAGTTTACCTAAACATTTCTGATTGTCTCATATATGGCAGATTCCTTCTAGTATTTAGTATTTCTGTTTCAGTAAGAATCCTGACCTGCTGCTTCATTTACCAAAAATTTCTCTCTTCCACAGCGTGAAAACGACAAAATTATTTTTCCCACTGAGGATATGAAAATAAGTTTCCATTCCATAAACCTAATTTGACCTTAGCCTATAGTAAAATAATATGACAGAAAGCTCTTGTGAAACTAAAAGCTCACTTTGAGAGATTAGTTTCTTCTCTTTATTCTAAATCTAAGTCTTCTATGGAGCCACTAGGTCTGTGAACAAAACAGTGATACAAAAAAGGTTGGCCATGAATGTAACATGCAGATGCGATATACTGATAATAACACTGTAGCTTCAGCCTTTACTTTTCACTGCAATATTTAGCAATTCTGTTCAAACTATAAAAGCATCAATGTACTCAATATGAATGCAATTCAAACCAAAAGGTCCAAAGAACTCAAATTAATTTCCCAAATTTCAACTTAGAAATTTAATCTAAACTAAACTCAACTCCAAAACCACACTCTGCCTGCTAGTTTAGGAGACAGAACAGGCATACACTCGGCATTAACAATTGATAGCTCCAAATATCCAACAGAGAAAACCTCAACAGTTCATAACAACTACTACAGACAATACCCTCACACAAAATACAAATGCTATTTCTTAAAAATACTTTTAAATGCTTTCTTTATACTTGGGCATTTTTTTAATATCAAAACCTGATGTCTTGTTTCAAACACTCTCTTATTAAATTGTTTGAATATGAAACATTATTTTTCAAGACAGTACTTATTTGAAGAAGGTCATGTAGTGGCATGGGTTGTGGTGTTTATCACTTCTGGTGTCTTATCGTAATAGTCTGGCACTGTTAAAGAAAGCCACTGAAAAATCTCAGCTACTCTCTGGCAGTCTCAAATTTCACAGAGTATAGCACAGAGAGATAAGCAGATGTACCAAAACAGCTCAAACAAACACAGGTGCAAAAACAGCTGTAAATCTATGTTTTGGGTTTGGGATTTTCTTTTACTTTTGTTACAATCTTGTGATATTTACACATTTTTAGTAATATGCTATACTTCAGTCACTACTTATTCAGTATCTAATTTGCAAACATAAACCATACATTGCAAAGAGTTTGAAGGAAGCTAGTTAGTTAGTCTGTTATCTTTTGCTTTTATATAATTAAAATCTTAAATTTTAGGGTAAATCATAATTAGAATGGTTTTAGGATAGACTTCTGAAATATTTTATATAAGCCATAAACAAAAACAAGATAGCAGCAGCAACCAAACCCTTCTGACTGCAGTTTATTTTTTTGCAGCAGTTAAGCTGCAATTAGTGACATAATTTCTTGCTATCACTTGGTACATTTTTCCTTGAAATCAAGGCTTAAGGGTCTTAGGGGAAAAGATAATATGCTCCTGACCAGTCCACTAGCTATCAAGTGTAAGAGAAAAATTGATAAAGACCTGTGAAGAGGAAAGTTTAATGAGTGCATCCTTTTGCCAATGCCATAATGTGACATGCAATTAAAGAAGTTGGCAGTGCTCTGTGTAACCTTCTGAATTATGCAGACTCTGATAGACTAAGACCAAAGCCACTTTTTTCACTCTTATCATTAAAATTGCACCGTTACTTGTCAGGCAAGCTAAATAAATCCAAGGCCAAACACTGATGACAACTGCAAAATCATAATTTAAAGAGATCCTTTAAATGCTAATAGTCTATTAGAGGCATGGGTAAGCATTCCTTTAACTAGAGGGATTAAAAAATGGAGGGCAAGATAAAATAGCTTCAGAGTATCATCCCTATAAAGAAAGGAGGATGTACAAGTAATTATGCAAGAAATTCTGACTTTGTAAATGAGAACATAACTATCCTGAGGAGAACATGATATTTTATTGGGCACTTTCTTGCCATTTAACTAACACTACATGTAGACAACTTTTTGAGAGGAAAATTAAAATTTCTAACTAAGTAATTTTAAAAAATGACAGAGGTGAAGCTCTATAATAATCTAATGAAAATTTATAATTGCATACTGTAAGTGCTTACACTCACAAAATGCCAATTATCTAACTGGCAGAACTCATACTGGCTGACATATCAGACTTGAGACACAATGAGGAAAAGCTGACATTTATTTACATAATGACTAGAAACATGGGGAACCTCTTAACCCCTTCCCCACTATACATAAACACTCTTAAAGGGGTAAAATGAAAACTACTCATGTACCAGAAACCAAAATGAAGAAAGATAAATTAAAATACTTCATATTTTAAGCTCAGTCAAGTCTCCTCTCCTTTAGAATGGTACCACTCTACACAGGAAGCTCCACCAAAAACGAGCCTATCCTCAAGGACCACATTTTGTGGCCTGTTTTGGAAAGCACAAACTTTGAGTAAAAGTAAACATAGCAATCTCCCATTCAAGAGTGACAGACATAGCGGAAATAACCTTCATCTGCAGAAGGGGAGCGCTTAGCTTTCAACATGGTGTCAAATGTTATGTGTGGGTACAGTTAGATAACACCCCAAACATGGCTGATCATTGACACTATAATCCTTCCAAAATCTGTTTCCACTTCCTTATTAGAGAATAAACGTTCCTATCACTCTTCAGCATCTTTCAGTGTTGTTTGTGTTCCACTAAAATACACACAACTGTAGGAATAAAAAAGATATCTACTTTGCTAAATAAATCATTAAAAGCTCTCAATATCACCAAAGAAGGACATTCCAAAACACTGTAATACTGACATTATACTGCAGTAAGCAAGCTAATTATTTCCAGATAGATAGACAGATAGATCCGGGTAGAAGAAGGGGCCATAGTACTATTTTAGCCACTTTGGCTTCAGGAACTACAAAGGATACTGAAGAGCTCGAAATGCAGAACCCTAGATAGTGGTGGAGGCCCATACATTTTCCACAACAAATAAAGGGGTAGAATGCTGCTACTGACCATATTCACTAGGCACTACTTCAGGGACCAAGGGCACATCTAACAAAACTCAACTCAGCCTTGAAGAGTACTCTTGCAGCTGTATGCTCACAAACAAGTCATTAAGGTTGCAGACAAGCACAAATATGACTGAATACAACAGTAGGAAAATCACGGCATTTGTGAATTTACTCATCCAGGCTGCTGTCACACCTCATGTCTCACACTCTAGCTCAATTTTCCTCCAAAAAAACTTCAAGTCCTTGCATGTTCTTCAAAAAGCCATTCCTGTTAGAGCCACTATGTGTCTGTGCACACTTTCCTCATGTACTGAACATGGAGACGCTCACTCTACAAGTGCATCCTTACGGCCTCAATGTTACTAGTCCCCACTGTTATATACAACAGTTTAAAGGCAGACGTCTTCAACCTGTTTTATTAAATAGTTTTTTAACAAATTAATGAAAATGCACGTGGATGGATGAGTGATAAACAGGCAGTAAGAATACAAAATACAGAAAATATTGCCAATGCATGTATCTGTCAAACACCAAAAAACATGCTAACATTAACTGACTGCGCTTGGATAGCATAAGCAGACAATTATATAGCATTTAATTTGGGCAAACCCCTAAGTAATACCAGGAAATTACTGTTCCGTGAAAAGGTGCTGCAACACACTAATCAGGAAAGCAGCAGTTATTGTTCTTTTTTAATATGAATTTCTAACCACTAACACAATGTGCAGCTGTGGGAAGATAAACAGGATGCTAGATTGAAGGACATGCATATATGATTAAAATGCAGCACTGCTGTTGATACCAAAAGCATGCCATTACGTCTGTCTCTGGATGGTACTGCCTAGATGAGAAAATCAGAGTGGCTAACAATTTGTCACTTCATAACCTGCTTAGTCAAACTAGTCAGTCCAAGAGCCACTGTGAACAACTGCTCGGTAGTGAATCTCGTCTTACCTGCTCTAAAGTCCTTCACTCTTGACACTGTCAAAGGTGATGTACTTGAAACAGAAAATTATTTGTGTCCAACTGGTTTTAAATTAATAATGATAGAACCTACCTTTTACTTTCCCCTAAAATGCAGAAAGTCCAGAGTTCCACATATTTGTAATTATAAACCTGATCGCTAACTAGAGAAACAATTACAATGAATGAAATAGTACTATAGAGTTTACATAGAGAATAAAAATGGTCACTGTTTAAAACTTTCCCCAACATTTTATCCATAAAACTCGTACGGAAGAATGAGAATGCATGTTAACTTCATTTTCCCCCTACTATTTTTGTCTACTACCTCTCTTCCTCTCTAAAATAAAACAGTGCTTTAAACTTTCAGAAGAACCTTGAAAATCTGAGCTTGCTACTGGTACCAATCCTGACCACCACAGAGCAGCAAGCTGAGGGAAGAATCTCACCCTCACCTTGGCCTTCCCAAGACAGCCCATCAGCCATTCACATAGGACAAAATTCTGTTCTGCCTCTGCAGTTGAGAAATCCTGAAGTTAGGATAGCCAAAGTAAAATCTAATCAGGAAACTGGTTAGTGAGGCATTCCAACAGGAAAAATTACTTTAGCTTTTCTTGAAAACACATAAATCCAAACTTTTTTTTTAAATACTGTATTCCATTCAAAACTTCTTTTTTTTTGCTTCAGCTGTGCAAATGACTTGCACAAGAAGCCTGCAGATACAGGATGCAGCAAGTACATGTAGTATAATCCCCGAGATACAGCAAAACCAAAGTGGCCCACATTCTAATTCTAATTGTTCTAGTAAAAGGAACAATCAATTGACAGAATCCATTTCACACACTCTGTCTAAAGCTAAGTTTGACAGTATTATTGTATAAGTGAAATTTCCATAGCTTTGATGTCCACTAAATGAGAATACGTCCACTAAAGAGAGACTTTTTATTTGAGAAGCAGCTTTCTTAAATGATATGGGTAACTGAAAAATAAAACTGTCATTTGCAGAAGGTTTTATTAAGTTAAGGACTGCCAGAAATAATTGCCTTTTACAGCAGGAAATCTGGAGCAGCTGAACATAGTTCAAAATAACATGGTTATCTAAAGGAATTTACTTTTTTCCTTCCTCTCTTTAACAGAAACTTCACAGGAAGACAGATGTAGTTCAGCACCTCAAATTTTAGCTAACACCTCCTTAAAAACATTTCAAATATACTTATAAACAACATAATACTGTTACTGTATTGTACTGGGGAAAAAACCTCTTAAAGCATCTGCTTGGTTCACCTTTAGCTATATGGTCATCCTGACTATCCATTTGACCAAAAAAAGGAAAAATTTCTGTGCATATAAAAAACAGTGAAGCCTCTAAATTACATATAAGTGTTCCCTGATTTTTTTTTAGATAGTGACTACATAGACTACAGCTTGGACAAATACTACATATTCTACAGATACTAACGTAGCTTTTATGATTTGGGAGCAACATCCAATAACAGACAAGACTGTTCAGGAAACCCAGCAGACTAAATGTAAACTCACGCAGCCTTGTCTTCCTGAATGTCAAACAGATAAAAATAATCTGAAGGTAACTACGGACTGAAGTCTCACCTAAACGGATTACAAGTCTTCTAGTATTGACAACCTAGCAGTCAGTGTATTCAGCATTTTCATTTAAAACTTTCATTTTCTATGTATATCCAGCAATGATGATGGCTACTGAACAGATAACAGTAAAATCGTCTTGCTATAAAACCGACAGTGGAAAAATGGTTTCACAGCAACAACACAGTCTTCCATAGTAACTATTTCTTCCATTTAATGTCATAAAGGAGAAAACTGGGATGAAAGTTCAGATCACCTACAACAGGAAAGAAAACTGAACATTGTTCCCTGGAAGGAACACCAAAATAGTAACATGTCAACTAAAGCAACTACTTAATCACAGATGAGAGAAGCAGATAGTTCTAAGTTGATATGAGAATCAATAATAAAATCTGCAATGCTGGTTTCTCACTTTAGCTAAATGACATTGCCTATGAAATGGAAGAAAGGTTACTGCAGTGCTTATGAAGTCAAATAAAAAGTCAATATAATGTAGCATACAAGTTCTATCTTTTTAAAATTTCTCTTGGGGGAGAAAAACAAGCAAATAAAACTATTTGTCTTGGAATATTTAGCTGCAGAATTGTGAAATACTTTAAAAACAATTCCAAGGGCCTTTGGAGCATTCTTATTTAAGATACTGTATGTTTTCTTACCTGTTCAATGATGGCAGAAGAGAAAGCAATGCCAAAGCAGAAAGTTTTCTTCTTTCTGGCTGAGTGATGTTATCCATCCGATCAACCCACATTTCAATGATGTTACCAAGAATTTGGTCCAACTGCATTGGGAAACACAAGGTTCTTTTTCAGTTATAAGTAAGTTATAAGTGTGTTTAGAAAATAACTTGTTTTAATTTTTCTAACAAATGAATACATTATTTAGTCTTGGAAAGACACCATACAGCCGTATGTCTGACAGAAGTAATAAGCAAAAGGTACTTTTTAAATTTTCTATGACAATGCTTCCAGGCCCTGAACCCTCCATACCATCAGCTGTAACCTAGATGCTTGAAATGCATTTCATTTATGGAGAGGGAACTAATTCAGGACAGCAAATTATTCCATTTTTCCCTAACAGTCTCACAGAAACAAAACACATGGACTTATTCTGTTTTATCTACACAGTGACAAATTTAAAAAGACTAGTTGTTATCTGTTTGAAAACTGTATTATACCCCAGAAAAGCAAATTTCACTGAAAGACATAATAGAATACTTATAGCAAAAGACTCTCAGTAACTTCACCAGTGAAACTGAAGCACACTGTATTTGATACTCTAGAAATTCAGGGGAGAATGATTAGACCATTCTCTAGGCTGCAAAACCCATCAAGATGGCACAGGGAAAGAAATTCTCATCCTACAATTGCATGTGAACTAAGGCCATTTACATGGCTAATTGTGGGATGCAGGAAGAGAATTTAGGGACTATATAAAAATTTGAATGGGATGTTTTAACTAATTATGGGAACATGTAAAAGTTGCTACAAGGTGTTCAGGGAACGGAGAGAAGGAGGGAGAAGAGCCCTTTTCAAGATTCAAGCATGGATAACAGAGGGAAAAATTTATTCAGGGCAAAAGAAACTAAGATTTCCCTAAGTAATACAGCTGAAATACCAAGACACAAAAAACCCAAAAGGACAAAAAAGGACAATAAACCTTACCTCCTGACCCAATTCACATGCCATCTGGCTCAAAAGTAATGAAAAAAACCTTGCATTTTGTAGTAGAACTCTACCCATGATCCCCAGATAAGTAGACATCACCACTGGGTATCTCTGAAATGAAAATAAACCAAAACAAAAGGTGCTTAGTTTAAGTAAAAGAAAAATATTTGACACACACAACAGCAATACCTGGAAAATACTTGTATGCAATCCTTACGTCTTTCACTGAATTTTAAATTATAAATTGCAATTTAAGAGCATCTAGGAAGAGAAGACTGAGTGAGCAATCTTTACCAGAGTTCTCAGTTCTTACAATATGAAAACTATGGCAATTTCAAAGTCAATTTCATTCAAATGGCCAAGACAACTTGAAAGGTGATTTTACTTTAAATTTTAAAACCTGTATCTTAAGGAACTAACAGTTTATTGTACTGTTGAAATATTACTTTTGAAGTTGATTATGGTTCCAAGTTATTGCTTACAATTTCAGTAAAATTAAGAACACTTAGTATTTCTGAAGTTGTTACTTTTTTCAGATAGAAGCCATAATACATTTATCAAAAACTAATATGCAGGTGTCTCAAAATTAACTGGATACAGTAATGAGTTCACTAGTTTATTATCTTTGGTTATTACTTTTAAAAGAAGCTGTAGATTTTTTTTCATATTAAATTCAGCATATAACAATATGACTATATTTTGTAAAACAGCCTATTTGAAAAACAAAATGCCAATATTTATCTGAAAATTCTAACCCAGAGTAATACATTGTGAATAGGGTATAATAAATTTATTAGCCTTAAATCAGAAGACATTTTAAAAACCCACTCTCTATCTTTGTGCTTTGAACAACAAAAAGTACTTTGCTATATAGTATTACTTGGCTTAAATTTGGAAATCTTATTCAACTCAGAAACTGGAGCTACTTATTGATATTTGAAAGTCTTCAACTGATAAAAAAGCAAAGGTTTTGATCAAAAAAGTCAAAAAGCTTGAAGAATTCCACCCACTTATTCCTGATAGAAACTGAAAGGTTCAACACAGTTAAAGCATACTTGATTTTACTCATTTTCATCCAACAGAGAAGTTTGCTAAATACAAAGAGAGAAAATGGAGAAGTTATGACATGTAAGCCAGAAAATCTTGAAGACTATCTCACACAAACCATTCTCACACCCTTCAGCTCTTCTATTAAATACGCCAATTAGGAAAAGAAGGCCAAATTGATCTTCTCCTGGTTCAGTTTGCCTTTCTCTCATCCAAGTACAATTAAAAAGGAATACTATGTGTCTTTAAAAAAAAAAAAAAACAAAAAAACAAAAAACTCCACCATCGACTAAGGACTAAATTAGGCCTAATGTTATAGCTCTTAAAAATGTTAATAGTGAAGGAACAGTGGAACAGCAGAAGAAAATTTGTGCTATTTTATTAAAACAAACACTAAAAGACAAAACAAGTGGTGGATAGGTTGTTTTTCCTTGTGCTACTGTGTTATCTTTAAAGATTTTCAAACTAGATGTGAAAAGTCTATCAGATGCTCTTAAAACAAGAGAAAATACAACATTAATGTGAAAAAAATGGAGATAATGGAAGGTACTTTCATTTTCCAAAGGAAAAGTAGAGAGTAGTTAAAGAAACTCTTACCTCCCCTTCTATAATCCCCCTGAATACTGATGGCAGAAGAGGTTGAAACATTTGAGGACCCAACACAGGGTTGACTTTTAGGACATTTTCTACAACCTTAAGAACAAAAGGAAATCAGACCATTAGAAAAGTACATTCATAAATCTTAACCAACGCTTTAAAGCCATGTGTGCTAGTGTACACATATAAAGTCTCCATAGGATGCTTCACCATTAAACACCAGCAAACCCCACATTGCTGAAACTATATTCTAGTAAAATATTCTGCAAACCTGATTTGCATAAATGCATCTGGTGAAAGCTGACAGGCCAATGAAACCCACCTAGCCAAGCACCTCACAAGCCTCCCCTTGTCCCAGGCAAAGTTGATGAGGTGGTTAGGGAAAAGGGACCTTGTTATGGTTCCAGGAAAAGCAGTAGATTGAGGTGGTTGGTAGGGTGAAGTACCAGCAGTTCAGGGTATATTTCCATAGCTTTGTCATGTCGTTTTTTTGAGAAACCGCTGATTAGGACCTACCAGCTCTTTGCAGGTGTGCTCTCAGAGGTGCTGCTCTGGTTCCCAAGGTCTAAAGTCTTTACCCTTTGTTTTTCAGCTCCTTTTCACACCCCCCCCCCCCCCCCCCCTTTTTTTTTCAGCCCCTTTTCCCCCCCCCCCCCCCCCCACCATGTGCTGTTCTCGGAAGTAATTTGTTTTCCTGCCTTCTTCCATTTCTCTTTTGCCCATATGTTTGTGCTCTACCCCTGTACCAAGAGAGCTGAAAAGAGGCTGTGTGAATAATGGGTTGAAGGCTCCTCACTCCTCCTTCCAGGTAAAGAAAGTGATACAACACACATGAACACACTGATATGTTTATAAAGCACATAAAGGTATCATAAAGGTACTACACCTAAACACTTCTGGTCTCCATTTACTTCCTCCTCAGAGGAATTTCAACAAGGACCAAACTCTTTTGTGCTCTTGACCAATCTCTCCTAAATATTTTTTCTCCGTTTTGAACTTTGTTCCCAATAGTTTCATTTAATACTCTATTTTTTGCATTGAGAAGTGTTAAGCAGTTGACCTTTCTCAATGCCTCTCATTTTTGTAGACTTTTAATATGCAGAGGTATAAAAGAGGCTTATTATATACAGAGGTAAACATAACTTTTCTCCCACTCATCTTTCTGGGTACTGGAAGTTTTGGCCATATCCTTTGTTCCTTGCCCAGTCTTTTTAAACCTTCTATTGTCTGTGTCAAGATAATTAGAAAATCAGGTCACATAAAGCCTCAGCAATCTTGCAACAAATTGTCTTATCAGTCTAAATTAGCATTTTTCAACCTTATTAATTTAATTACTGTTCTAATGTCTATTTACAATCCAGCCAAAGCTGTTTGTATGAAACTATTTCAGAAAACACCCCTGGGTGTTTCTGTTCCCAATGCTTATCTAGATTTTGGTTTTTTTTGTTTAACAAGTCAGCATAGCAAAGCCTGACGAAACTTTTGCTCTTTCTAAAAATATTTACAAGGATGATAGCTCAGTCGTCCCCCTGGAATCAAGAGGGCATTACTCGGAAAGTGTTCCAAGTATACTAGACACATCTTTCAGCAAGGCCACACTGGGACCCAAGTGAATAAATTATTCTGTACTAGCAGTATAATTCCATTTTAGAAATCTGATTCAAAGCTGCTGCATAAAACATTTTCCCAACTACAGACTTTAAATAATATCACTGAATAGACTGGAATTGACATTTTAAATTTCAGAACTAAAGGCCTTAAGCTCCTCACATAAGTAACTACAAACATGGGAGACTATGAACTTCACCAGTTGTTTTCTGTCCTGGATCCTGGAACCAGCTGTGCAATCCACCAAAGAGACAGGTGGGATCCAATTTATATCCCCTATGACATTTATAAATAATTTAATTCAAGTACAAGTTCTCATAAACAACACAGAGCCCCCCGTTAGTACAACCACTGGAGATGTTAGTAGTAGTACTCTATAGCTACTACTCAGTTATCTTTCAATGTATATTCCAACTTTATTTCCTGAAATTCTTCAAAAGACACATTCAAATTACTGTTATTAATATTTCAAAAACTTATGAATTCCACAGCAGCATTTGAAGGCTGTGTGGAAGTATAAATTTCTGGTGCTTTGAAAAATCTTTAGCAACTTTCTTTAAGCAGTTATGGCCATTACAACAGCAACTTATGCCAAAGGCAAACGAAGACTGTTTGAACTCTGTGTCTGGTAGAAATGGAAGTATGATACACAAAGGAATTTCACGGAGACCACACACATACAACATTCAATAAAGATAGGAGAAGTTTGCTCTATACTCACTAGGTTTGCTCTACACTCACTTCAAGTAAGTAGTTAAACCACCACTCAGGGTTTAACTCCAATGTCAAATTCTGCTAAATACATTGGTTTCTTCTACATGTTCTAAATTGTACTTGAAAACATTACATTTACAGAGCTGAGCCTCTGGATATTATTTTCATTATACTCCACCTTTAAAACTTGAACTTGACCTTCAATAGTTATGTCCTTCAAAAGCTCACAAAATGACCGACATAGGTCAGCAGCATACATCTGAAATAAAACAAAAAAGAAGGTATTATACAATGCATTTTATATATTTGTATGTATTTCAAAACTCAATTTCTTAGGGTTTACATATGCCTAAAGACCCAGTTTCTCTTCAAAGATTGTATCTGCTAAAATGTTCATCATTCCAAACGAATTAAAATCTAATCTAAGCATTTTTGCGCATTTCTAACATTGCAGGACATTTAAACAATCAATCTCCAAGAATTTTCTAATAAAGAAGGTGTAACAACAAGGCATAATATCTTGTTCTACTCCTGCTAGCATGTATATTCCTGATTTTAATCTGGCAGGATAATAACAGTAAGTATTATTACCTAACAGAGGACCATTCAGATATCAAAACATAGGACCATTCAGATATCAAACTACTAAATCAATCCTCAAAGCATTCATTCTAAATAATAATATTTCTCAAGTGTGAGTGTCCACTGTGCACCATAAAGAACTAATATCAGAACAGTATGTTTGTATACACATATATGAATAAGAGTATAAATGTTTGTGTGTATGGTATGCTTCGAGGTGAGAGAAAAAACAGTTTGCCAGTAAGGAACTGAGGTGGTAATATGGACCCTTCTATAATGGTAACATACCTGCAAAAATTCAGATGAAGACAAGAAAATATAAGCATTGATGATCTTAAAGCAATTTTTGAGATTTTCTGAACTCAGCTCTGGAAAAAACAGAAATCACAATTCAGAACCTGATCACCAAACTGAAGTACAACCAAGATGATTTCCTTCTAAAAGTCTTTTCCTCTCACAGCTTGTAGTGCCAGATGCCAACAAAGAGAAAAAAGATCCAGTGCCAATCAGGCTCTCTCTCTCTGCAGAGACAATTATAGATGTGGGATGACAGCTCTCGTGCTCAAATGGAAGCACAAGAAATCCTACGATCTCAAAAGCCAGTGCTAACTAAAAACAAACAAAAGTCAGATTTTGGATGTAATACTGGGTTAAGAAGATATTAAAGACAGAATATACGAAACAGGTACTTTAGAGACTTGCAATTACAGGTAAACGGTCTCTCTCACAGAGTCAGTAAATGCTGAGCAGAGAGAATGAAATAAAGATTGCAGTTCTGCTCTTCTGACCCAGATACCATAGCAAATAGCATTGAGCTGACACATGCTGAGCTGTAGGGCATAGCTTGAGTACTTGAGTAAAGAGAGCATACCCGCCTAAGAGATAGATACACACAGAGATTGATATACAGCAGTAGCTTGAAGAGAGAAAAAAAGATATATCCTCAGGCACTACCTGTAAGACTGTTTAAGAAAAAAAAATAAATATCACTCTGAAACATGTATAAGCAGAACTCACAGCAAAATGAAAAGTTTCAAAGTTTCACATGGATGTTGATACTAGTGCAGAAAGTCCACATTGTATAAAAACACGGCAAAAGACCAAAAAACCTCAAAGAGATAAATTTCCTTAAAACCAGTTTGGGAGACAAACTATTCTTGGTAAAAGAATTGGACCTCAGCTCCATCACCTTTAAAATATCTAATAAAACCATCATGGAGAAGCAACAGGAAAATATTTTGACATGAATTTTAAATAAAATTCCTTTACCAGATGGAACAAGCACCTGGCTAAGACTTTATGTGTCTCCCATGGCTTAGATGAAAGTAGTCATATGAAAGTGTGGCTTATACCTAGTGATATTTATATGTAAAAACTTCTGCCAAAACTAGTTATCACCATGACCATGGCGGCTTTTCCATTATAACATCTGTATAGTTCTGGGGAGGTTCAGCAGATTTTCTTTTTTACTCCACCCATTAGGTATAACATTAATGTTCTTCCATTTGATATAGCCATAAGACAGCTTTGCATTCATGAGTATGCTTATATGTCAGTACCCAGGTCATATCTTGTAATCATTTATTATGATTATTTTCATCTCTTGACTTGAAAAGAGATCACCTATCAATCCTATATGCTCATCAAAAGATTCCAAGATACCTATGAGTTTAGCTTTAGTAGCATATTACTAGAGTTACACATTGCATTCTCCTTGCATTTGTGTGTTTCTGTTTACTGGATAGAATAATATTTTAAAGTTTCAGACACTGAAGCAAACAAACAAATTCTAAATAAATGGCCATATAAACAGGAAGTACTACTAGCTTTTCCATAACTTTCCAATCCATGATTCTGTGATAACCAATAAAAGGTAATAAAAGATGTGTAGCAAAAATTGCACTTCAGGTCAAAATGAAAACAGGTATGGCAGATGCAATGGACATGACAGAACCTCCATCACTCATTGGCAGCTCAATGTTTAGCAAAATTTTCTAGAAAGATCTCATGTTGAACTAACTACATTTAGAAGCTAATTATACAGTAAGTCTCTTGCCAGGATTTCCCGAATCAAATATATTTTTCTGAATTCATTAATGTGCTCCTTTGAGTTTTGTTTGGATCAGAGGAGTTAGTCCAGTTCCAGTAACCTGGTTTTTGCCAGTACCTTTATAAACACAGCACATGCACTTTACACTTGATGCTTCTCAGAACAGGTATGTCTAGATTATGACCATATTCCCAACCTGAAATTATATCAGATTCAACTGTCATTTTAACCAGCCTCAGTGCAGAAACACTTCCATCCTCAAACAATTAATGTATTTCTCCATTCCACATTATTCAGTACATTGCAAGAGATGTATTAAAGAGACTGTGCAATCACTCTGCAGGGCAATTACACTTCAACAGAGTTTAAACAGTAGCAGCAGTGCTGAACTGAAAACCAAATGTGACAATTATGCTGTGAATAATTATTGTACATCAGTGACAGCACCATAATCTTTGAAGGTTGGTAACTTATGCGAGTGAAATCAAGCCTTCATATCAAATGCAATATTCTGCTCCTGAAGGCAAATCTAATTGACTTGTCTAACTCCTTTGACATCCACTTCCAACAACAGCAGTATCCTGAAATGGATATAAAAAGATCTTTTCATAATGATAATTGTATCTGGAAGTGAACAACTACATATTATTTTCTGATTAATTAAAAAAGGAAAATAAAAACCACATATATAAATATCTTTCCTCCTCAAGTTCAAAAATCTCCCACATGAATTCTTCTTTCCCTGCCCTCCAGCTCTTCTACATCAATATTGACCTCTGACATATTTTCTGAATGACTTACACATGTATATAGAAGTTAAACACACCAGCACAGTAGTTACATTACCTGTATATTAAAGTAATTCCATTCAGTAAAAATAAATTCAGAAAACAAAGGCCAGAAGGTTAATATTCTTTACATTGTATTTTCAAGAACTAATTTTCTGGAGCATCTTGTTGCTAGTTCTCCCCCTACTCCAAAAGACATAAGTGTGGCAGTTACCTATTCAGAACTTCTCTTCACCTCATCTGTCCTTTAACTTTTACTCTGATGACTTCAGACTGAATTGAAAACCAGTCTTGGAGAGATTATAATTTTTGCCTTATCTCAGACACTTAAGACACACAAAACTTTGCAATTTTGACTTCTCATTTAAAACACCTTGTTCTGACAGCTACATCACCATGCTAAGAAGGACAGAAGAGCCTGACTTTAAGTGCTGGAAGTTTCAGCTGAATACTGCTGCTGGTGTACTAGAAAAACTGCTACAGGTTTAACTCTGAACAGTTATTTAATTAACTAGCACTGCTGATCATCAGTGATCAGTATGTTTTCTTTTGCAAGATGCTGCACCTTAAATGGTACTGTTGCACTTGATTTAAGTGAAGAATCTCTTTTTCAAGTGTCCTGAATGAAGCAGCTCCCTGATGGGTAGCAGATGGCAGTCTTGTACTGGTTTTCTAACTACCATGTTTTAAAATAAGGTTAGCACTAATCCAAAATTCCATCTCTATTTAAGCATCATAATACCATGGCTGTGTCATGTGGAGGCTGTGTAGTCAGATTCTTCTGATGTAAAGAGACAGAATTTGTAGGCAAAAGAGCATAGCAGAAAGCTTTCCACTTCCTGGGAAAATGCGCATAATTTTGCGGCAATCAAAATTTTTGACAAACATGACACTCAGAAAAACAGTTTTTCAGAAAAATACTCAGGAAGTGAAGTAGTACAGAAACCTATAGGACAAAATCACTCTGTGATTACACATCAGCTACTGTGTTTCACTCCCAGCCCTGATAAAAAAAAAGGTTGACATAAGCATGATTGAAGGCTCATCCTAAGGAAATTCTACCCAGCTTAACTGTACTACTTACTCTACCAGCACCATGCAGCTTTCTTTTTTCAGAATAAATAATTTCTCTTGAGAATGCATTTTTTTCCCAAAGGAGAGCATCACTGTTCTCCAGGACTCATTCATAAAACAAGGAAATCATTACAAGTGTAGAATATTCTAGACTACCTCCACCTTTTCTAAGAGTATGCCAGGGTTTTCATTTCTACTCATCTCTACTCTGAAAAGTATCAGGGGGGAAAATATCAGTAGCAAGCAAATGAGCCACAAATGCTGAGTACTTCTGAATTTAAGTCAAACGGATTAGCAGTGTGACAAATCATGAAAATCACAGCCATTCATGCAGGGCAGGCTTCCTGCAGCACATACCACCTGTGATTGACACAGAACAAGAAGGCAGAAGGGGAGGTGTGTAGTTATGGATGATCACAACAGTCATCAGGACTCAGCAGCCACCGAATTTTAGCGGTAGCTGTGGAGTACTTAACCATAAAGCCACTATTATTAAACAGAGCAGTTTTGTCATTCAAGATCTTGTATACAAGGGGAAGTAACAGAAGACATCACCATCCACCCACCTAGCATGACACAACTTTTCACTGACCAGTAGAAATAGAATAAAATATTAAGTCCTGAAAACAATTATCAATTAAAAAGCTAACTTCTGTAATTCTGTGAAAATGTTTCTCAAAAAAAATTGACCCATTTGCTGTATTAGTGGTGAAGCCTCAAAAACACTGCTAAAGATCTAAGCACAAACATACTAACATAAAATTAAACCACAGAATTTTTATAGTCCCTTTAATTATGAAGCAAAAGTACCTGAAATATCAGTATTTCCTAAGCATTGAATCCTATTTCTCATTACTGAGTTTATATTTTGCCAACAAACTGCTGTTTTTCATTTCAGTGCTTGATGCAAATGTTTATAGACATATTTAGGTAGTTTGAAAACATCCTATGTTGTTATTAACTGGATAAGGGAAAAGCTAATAACTTTATTCTTGTAACCAGAACAGGCAAGTATTCCATATAATCAATATCAATAACACTTGGCACATTTGATGTTCAATTTCAGAAACTTCTTAAAATAACCTTTGAAATTATAAACTTTCTCTGAAATTTGTCTTATGTTTCATGTACAGCAGCTCCAATATATTAAAAAAAGAAGGGTAAGTAGATCATAAATATTAAAAAATAGGAGAAAGTCAGACAAAAACCTATTCCTAAATTTCTGTTACATTCTGTTAAATTCTACAAGCTCCTTTAGTACTTGCAACCACGTGAGGATTGCTTAGTGCATGAACACAAGCAGCAAAAAAGAAACCCTGAAATTTTATTATTGAAAGACTTACCAAGAAGGGCAGACATATTCTGAAATATTCTCAGGAGTTCTGGAGTAAGACACGGACTATTCTCCAACGTCACTAACCTAAGAACAGATCAAGCAAAATATTTCAGATGATGTATGAGTAACATTGAGCCATCATTTTGACAGATGTAAATATTTTAACTTTGTGTATCCATCTATGTTATTAACAATGTGTAACAATTACCCTGAAGCATACTTCAAGCAGAGCAATAATCCCCACCTATATAGGCACAGGTCTTGCCAAGGTAGGAAAATAAAAAAAAAACATGACACTGTCTTTTTATAAAGACAACATAAGCTCTGAAATGCAACAGTGAGAATGTCTAAGTAGCCAGCCAGGGAACTTGGAGAAGGTGGGTAGAGAGGGATATTTACAGTGCAAGGACAACACATGTTGTGTTCTAAACCTCAAAGGAGACGTGACCTGTGATGGACCAGCTCACACGTTTACGTTTTTTTTTAAGTCTGAAATGAGGCATTATCTTAGACTGTTTATAACAATTTAAAATTACTGAGATTTGAAAACAGTAGTTCTAAATCAAGCTTGCATTTAAAGCCCCAGCAACAAATTCCATTTTCTCCTAGATCTTAGGCATTGGATTACCACATTTAAATAACATGTCTGGTTATGTGAAATATCTTAGTAGTTTTCCTGCTCTTGGTTGAAGAAGCCCTCAGAATCCTAACTGTCCCTGCCAGCTCTCCAGATTTCTCTGATGCTCAAAGGCATCTTAGAATATCATTCTTCTGCACAGGCATCAGAAGAGCAACCTCAAGATCAGTGTCATTAAGAAGATATAAAAGTTCTGAACTCATGCAGGTAAAAGGCCCCAGTTCTGTATTTTGAGACACTCTTGCACTTTTAGTGGTTGCCACCAGCATTATAAATCTCAGTTTTGCAGCATATATAGAACAGAGCATTAGTAGGTTAAGTATTTGTAATTGAAATGCTCATGTATAATTTAGATCAAAGGAATCACTCACTATTTCAAGACAAACCCTATGTATTCCTGTTCTTCAGAATTTGGTCCCCTCTTATATTCTCCCCTCGTACAGCATCAACACCAGAAACAAATAAATCAGGCTCATGGCAAGCTGAGCACAGTGTCACTTCTTGTTTTATGTTCGTTCAGTCACCAAACAGTCTGAGGTACAGAAAGTAACTTCTACATTTTATTCTTGTAATTATGACATCTCTTCCTGCAACCAGCTCTGACCCACTTGCTCACTGTCCTCCCCAAGTCAGGCACACCAAATTGTTAAATTAGCACACAATTATAGTGAGTCTAGATTTTTAGTCCTGCTACAGAGTGATATCTTCAGTATCAACTGCCTGAAAATGAATAATTGATGAAACACACCTAAAAATAGGTGAGTATATAAATTTCCTAACCTCCTGTCTTCTGAGAAAAGGTATGATATAGGTGGTGTCAAGGTAAGGTAACAAGAACATATCAAATTTAATATTCAAAGCTTTCTATAAGTTTCTTTTCTTCTGAGGACACAAAAATAAAGCAAACATTCTTACCACAGCTCTAAACCATCTTCCAAAAGATAGACATGTGGAGGCTGAGAAACATCTGTACTTAGCTGGATAACTGGAAGTAGAAAAGGGTAGAGATTCTTGCTGTCTGCTCCCAGTCCCTATAAAATAAGTAAGAAATGTAAAATACATCAAAAGCCTTAAACCAAGCATTTCAAAAATAGCATGGAAATGATCTACACTGCTGTTACATTCACATGTAAACATGCATTCAAAAAATCAAAAGTTGAACTTGCTTCCATTTCTTACAACAATAAAATAGCCTGATACTTCTAAGGTTCATGCTTCTCTCAACATGTCTTGAGAAGGTTTTTTTTTTTTTTTTGAAAACAATCCAGTAATCAATAGTCTGTAAGAAAAAAATTATAAAGAACACACATTCCTAAAAACATTCACTGTTCATTCTTTTTCTTGGAGAGGTCATGAGTTTAACAAATACCAAATGACAAAAAGCTGAATATTTTACAGGCCATGAAATAAATTACTCTTTGATTCTTTTCATTTGATATATTCTAATATTCAGGAGAAAGGTTTGTTTTTATAGCTACCCAGAGATTCACAGACTGATGACAGTGATTCACTTTTTAAATGATCCATGAGACTTTTGAACAATGAAGAGTAAATTGGGAACAACTGCCAATTACTGAACAGCACTACAAAATTTTATAATATTACTACTTAATAGAAGTGAGGCTAGTGGAACGCTGAGCTTGCATAATTCCTGTATTTTGATAATGGAAAATTCAAAATTATTTGATATTTCTAAGTCACAGCTTCTTTGTGTATTTATCTACTTACTTAAAAGAAAAATATTTTTCTACATATCTGTCTCATCTTTCTGTGTCTACCTACACCAAGAGATACACCTTTTGTAAAAAAAATATGAGTATTTTAGTCTCCACAGGGGACAGAAAGAAGAATTTTCAAAATTTGTTTGTGGTAAAAATCTATTTCCTCTTCATTTAAAGTCACGCCACTTTGGAAAGAACCTTTATTTCTCCTTTCATAATAATATTTGTTATTTCCCTTTCACTTTCTCTGCACTGTTAACCCCTACAATGCCATCCTTTTAAGTCATGCATTTCCACAAATTCAAGACTGTATATTAAGTCTGTTCCTGTACAGACACTGTCATAGGAGCAATTTTCTTGGTCTCTGCTAGTCCTACCACATTTTCTTTGAGATGCAGCAGGGGTTGGAGAAGGTAGTGTGGCATGTAGTCTGCATTAAAGAAGTAGCTAATACCACAGATTCTGCAGGTAATATAACCATGTGCTGTTTTATCATCAAGAAAAAACTGTAGGAAGTACTGACAATGTTTATGTGACTCAGATTCCCTTACCTGGACGAGATGGATTAGGGTGGTTAGAATGGCACATCGCAGCATGTTGTGCTCCTCACTCTGCTTCCAAAGGAGTGGTAAATACTGAACCAAACATCCCACATAAGGTCGTATCTGAAGTTCAGAACACAAACTGGTTTCTTAATATGTGAAACAAGACTAATAATTTATCCCAAGCATAGCTTCTGAAAAATACATGGTTTTGTCTCAGTAGAAACACAGAGTTTGCTTAAATCTTTCTAAAACACTGTATTCTTTACTCTGTGGCTTAAGTAACTTCTGACTGCAGAGTAGTTTGAAACAAACATATTACTTATGGTGATATCCGTGCATAGCAATCAAGCTTATGTAGTAAAATAGGACATAAAAAATATGTAAACCTTAATACACAGAGGTATTTTCATATTAACCCAACAAAAAACAAACAAATAACGAAAAAACCACAAACAAACAACTGAACAACCTCTGGAGTCAATGAGCCCTTGAGCAGGAGTTAGACTGTGTAACTTTCAGAGATTTGTCCTAGCCTGTATTATTTTCTATTATGGTCTTCAATACTAAAAGGTTAATCTATTTGTCTTTGAAGGTATTTAATTAGGAATTAACCTAAACATATTCAAGGGTTCTTTCTCAACTTGTTTTAATTCTGCTTCTCTAAACTGCAGGGAAATCTGCTGTCATGTTGACTTTCTCTACAAGGGACAATTATGAAAGCTTCATCCAGGTCTCAGACAGGATTACTTATAGAAAGACGAGATAAACTCAAAAACATGCATTATCTCTGTCCTTAATACAGTAATACTGAAAAAAAAAAAAAAAATCCAAGCCAAACCCACCACAACAAAACCTGAGACAAAAGGAGCCAACTACTCATTGTTTAATTCTGCAAAACCATCTTCAAATTCTTAATGTAAAAGCTGAAGCACATACTTTAACACTAAAGTACTGAGAATTCATAACGTGAATTTGAAATGTGTCGTGCAGTTAAGGAGAGTGTTGTAGAGACAACTCTGACCCCTATCACTATCAACAAGAAATTACAAATTTAACTGCACAATCCCTGTAAGTGCAAAGCATTTTTTTCCCAAAAATGCCTTTTTTAATATGTAAGATGGATTAAAATATTTGTTCAGATATGAGACAATTAGAATAAATCACAAATAAGAATAAAATTTAAAAAAATGCCACAAGGTGTAAAAATCCTTTGATACTCTAAAAGCCGATTCAACACAAAAAATGTATTACTGACAAAACTTAAGGACAGTTAGTTAACATTTTACACAAAAGATAAATGAGAATTGAAAAGAGGACCAAGTAATGCCAACAGTGCAGGCATCGCTGACAACAACAATCAGTCTATTAATTGATGATTTTCCTTCCACAACAAATCCTCCTCCATCTTCTTAGGACAAAGCTAAAACTGAAATATATATTAAAAAATACCTGCATATTGACTCTTTCAATCACACAGGACAGAACATGAAGAACATGCATTTTGGTGTCACATTGTGTTACTTCCTGAAGTAGCTGAAAGAGCAGTGTAAATATGGACTCCAAGTACTAAAAGAAAAATAAAGAACCACAGATTAGACCATCAAAAATACAACTGGTCACATGAACTGGTAATTTTTCTGTATGCTTAAAACTCTAAGACATCCATAAACTTTGAAAACACTTATAAAGTGTGCAAAATGTTACTCTTTCACTTGCAAAAATAGCACACTACCCAATCACTGACTAAGCAAGGTAAAAAAATTCTGATCTACCCCTACATAAGAGTTCAAACATCATCAGTTTGAACATATACCATTTTCACATTTTGATAAGTGTAAATGTGATTTCACAGGTAAAATAGGCTGTCTCTCCAGAAGGAGCACTCTGTTAAGAGTTTAACCAAAAGTAGTCTTCCAGCTTTTGGGCCAGTAGATAAAAGTTAAATATTGAAGGAAAAAAGACATCTGAGAAAATTCCAGTGTTTGCAGTCTAGATGCACTCTGCATTTTTTGTTTGCTTATTCTCAAGAGAATTGAAATTAACATGGAAGTCAAAATGAAATGAGGAAACACATCTGCTAAATTTGAGTGACCAAAATAAAACTTTGGCATACTTATCCTTTTTCACTGTTTACTAACTGACAACAGTAATGACTATGGTAAAGAACACAAATACAGGAGAACCAGAAAGCAGTGCCTTTTTAAGGCATTACTCTAACCACATACTTATATTTAATATTTTTAAGAAACAGCAGTTTGGAAAGTATTGCATGAAACAGGCATGCAGGAGAGCCACAGTGGTGTGGAGATGCATTTGTTAGATACTATTTTAATATTTTCTTATCATAAAGGAACTTACTATCTGGCAAGACCCAGTATAAAGAGTTCTAAACACACTGCTATGAAGTTGTAATAGCACAATACTAAAATGTATCTACACATTAGCAACATTAACAGCAGCAGTAGGAGTATATATTTGGGTCTGTGAAGACTGAACATAGAATACAAACATGCACACACATGAATTACTAAACAATGCAGTTCAAAATGAAATTGGAAAATATTTTTTCCTGCTTTTCTCTATGTATTTATCTACTCTTCAGAACATATAAATGCTCTTACCGGTAAGAACTGGTCAGTTCTGAACTCAAAGTCATCTACAGGTAAACAAACATTAAGGAAAAATAATACAGACTGAAGATAGATACCAAGACTCAAATGAGCAAATATTTCATGGATACTCAAAAAATATAACATTAAGAATTTGGTAGTAAGTTTAAAACTGATTGTTTTCCACTAACTCAAATTAAGAACTAATCAGTTTTGCAAATAAGGATATTTAACTTCAGTGTCGTAGCTGTCTCAATACGGACCTGAAAGACAGAAGTAAAGAAGCATCATGCACACATCCATTAAACATTTTGATTATCTACAGAGTACCTGACAATATCAAATCACTTGATGTTTTGGCAATTGAATCACTCTCTGTATTCCACCATCCTCTAAGAAATACAGTTAGTTCATTTTCATTTTAGTATCCTTTACATTTTATTGGTCATTGCTAAAGTGGTAGAAATTGAAAAAGCTACTCAGGCAAAACCTTCAAGGACAAGGAGTAATTAAACAAGAAGACAGTTATCTAGACTGTGATAAAAACTCTTGCAATACAGGAGGAGTTTTACTTGGAATTATCTCACGGCTTCCTGTCAACCAAGAAGCACAGAATCAAATAATCACAAGTTAGGCTGTTCTTCCTGTGGATGCTTACAAATGCCTTAGAAAGCATTAAATAAAAACAGCTGACACAGAAACACACCCTGCTCTGCTAAAGCTGTCTGGAATCACAGAAATTACTGTTATGACTGGCAATTGCTAATTAATGTGTACCTACGAAAGTAGCAAAGATTTTTTTTGTTTGTTTGTTTGGGTTTTTTGTGGGCTGGTAGCCCAGTTTATTTAAAAACAAAACAAAACAAAAATAGCAAAACCAGCATCTGAACTTCATCTCACCTGCTGGTAAACTGAAGTTGTAGCTTAAAACTACAGATTTGTACTTAAGTAGTTTAGCAATCAATGCCACTTATCATATCCTGTTAGCAGGTAACTTTAATGCCTCAATAACCACAGAATCACAAAATTATTATGGATGTAAAAGACCTTTAAGATCATCTAGTGCAACCACAAAACCAGCACCACCACCACTAAACCATGTCCCCAACTGCCATACCCACATATTATTGAACATTTCCAGGTGACTCCACCTGTTCCAATGCTTGACAACTCCTTCAGTGAAGACATTTTTCCTAATGTCCAACCTGAACCTCATTTGCTGCAGCTTGAGGCCAATTCTTGTCCTGTCACTGGCTGCCTGGGAGAAGAGACTGACCCCCACCTGGCCACAGCCTCCTTTCCAGCACTTGTAGGCAGTGATAAGGTCATCTCTGAGCCTCCTTTTCTCCAGGATAAACACCCCCAGCTCCCTCAGCTGCTCCTCACAGGACTCGTGCTCCAGACCCTGCCCCAGCCCCACTGCCCTTCTCTGCACTCTCTCCAGCTCCTCAGTGTCTTTCCTGCAGTGAGGGCCCAGCCCTGGACACAGCACTGGAGCTGTGGCCTCACCAGTGCCCAGCACAGGGGACAATCCCTGCCCTGGCCCTGCTGGCCACACCATTGCTGATCCAGGCCAGGATGCCATTGGCCTTCTTGGCCACCTGGGCACTGCTGGCTCATGTTCAGCCGCTGTCAGCAGCACCCCCAGGTCCTTTCAGCCACTCTGTCCCAGCCTGTGGAGCTGCCTGGGGTTGTTGTGACCCAAGGGCAGGACCCAGCACTGGGCCTTGCTGAACCTCACACCATTGGCCTCAGCCATGATCCAGCCTGCCCAGATCCCTCTGCAGAGCCTTCCTGCCCTCCAGCAGATCAGCACTCCCACCCAGCTTGGCGTGAGCTGCAAACTCACTTGATCAATGCCCTATAGTAAAGGGACTAGTCACAGAATAATTCAGCTCTATCTACACAAAGTATCCATTAGTTTATAAATCACTGTAAGACATGTCATAATTTTGTTCCTATAAAAACCAGATTGTTGCTCTTGGAATTCATTTTCCCACCAAAGTCACCACTTATTGAACATCTTCAGGCCTCATTTAATGTCTTTGATATTATTGTTCAGTATCTCCACAATTAAACATCACCACATCTTCCCAATGGTTTACCTTCTGCAATTCACAACAGACTTTAGGGCATGACATTATGAAATTCTCAATCAAGTGCACAAAGTGAGGCATTTCTGTTTCATCTGTGGTTACAACAAATGTGTAGTCCAAAAGATTTGTAATTTATGCTTACCACTAAGTCACGGTCTTGAAGCAAGTTACAAATTGCTTCATATAAAACAGGTCTCAGGTCTGATTTGAATTTTACAGAAACCCACTGTCCAATCAGCCATATTACTCGTCGGCGTATTGGTTTATACCTTTAAAAGTAGGAGGAAAAAAATTGCACTATTAACTCATTACAAAAGTTGTTATAGAATATTTTGATGAAAAAGAAATACAAGAATCATGACAAAAATGCTATTGCCAAAAACAATGAAAATACTTCAGATATTCAAGATCAACTTCAGTGCAAAACTGAACTTTCCATTAAAATACCCAAGAAGGCTCAAGAAAAACCAGCTTAGTCTGAAAAAGATCATTTTCATCCTAAATGACTGGATCTTCAATGTCTCCCTAGGGACACAGATCATTCTGCACGCAGCACACCAATTAAAAAAATAAACATAAATGTTACACTTATTACTGCAAACATGGTATCTACTGCTTTCACTATAGCTCCCAGCAACTCCCTTGATATTCTGTTTATGCTCAAAAATTTTAAATCACAGCCAATTTAAAAATGCAAACTTAAGGACTGCACTACAGCAACTGTCAGAGTAGTTCATTTCATCAGTCTAAAACTATTCTAAGAACAGACATTACCTAATCTTGCACTAGTGCCACGACAAGGGCACAAATCAAAGAGCTTTAGAGTTGATGGGAAGAACAAACTAGAACAATGATTGAGAAAAGCATTTCACAGAGCTGCTATTTTTCTCCACTGATCAAATAACTCAGTTTACATGTTTAACACTTACAGGTGTATAAAGAACGATGAACAATATTTAGAGAATTTTAACTAATATATTATCATAAATGTGTTTTTCATTTGAAAAATTACTGCCTTGTAAGCCATCAAGAAGCCATTTAAACTGAAGTTATTGAGATTTCTGTACATTTAGTAAATGTTTTATTAAACATTCCCATAACTATAAGACTATAAACAAAGAATATCTTCAGAGAACATGAAAGTTGTGGACATGGCATAAAGCAATTCATTAAACTGGAACACATATCTAATGAGGAGTAATAGTCCAGTGTTGCTTGATGTTTACTGAGTGGCAGTGAAGCATAAATAACACATGCTGAAGCATGACTTACACAAAACACTGCCATATTAATGCACCCTTCATTTTTGTGATGATAGAACTTTTTTAACTTAGAAGGCCTGTATCTAACAACTGCTCTTGTAAACATCAAAGTACTTAAAAAACTAAGTGATTTTATTGAGCATGGAGTTGCATAGTTTCCAAACCACTATCACATTAAGAAAAGTTTTAAATTACAGGAGGTAAGTACATAACTGTGTGCTGACAGCAAAGATTTTCAGGTCTGGTGGTATCTATTGTTCAATACGTGTATCCTACCTCTGCATCTCTATATTATTTCTCTCTCTCTCTCCATGGTAGAGAAAATACAGCATGTTTTTGAGATTTTTTTGGGGTAGGTGAACGTTTCGGTTTTGTCTGGGTTGAGTTTTTTTGTTTGGGTTTTTTTGTGGGTTTGTTTTTTAATACTGAAGTTTCTCATAGGTGCTCATTTTTAAGGTCCTACTTTTTCTACATTCACTATTTCCGGGAAAAGCTTAGCTTTTTTTTTTTAGCTTTTTTTCAGTACAAAAAGAGCACACAGTGACTGAGCATAGGTCCACCACTAAGCCTGGTGGACCTAAGCTCACATAGGAAAAGTGACCATATTCCAAAATAAGACAACCTCTGCTGCATTAGTCATAGGACAGTACCTTTAAGCAGACTGGACTGCATCAGGTTGTCCAAGTCAAAAGTACTTTACTTTCTCCCTCAGGAGGAAATGTTGCTTTACAAATGACTAATTGCAACAAAAAAATGTATTCAGTAAATACTTTCATGTTATGGAAAAGTTTCTCATTAATCAGTACAAAGCTAAGCATCATGGCAAGTGATAAATTTGGCAGTGCACTGTTTCTAAAAATCTTTTCAAACTTTTTTTATTAATTCCATATTTCTTTTATTACTGTGGTCATGGTTGATGGGCTTACTATCAAGAGGTAATGAAACATTCAGGCAAAACAAAACACTGCAAACTTCACGCTCGCTGCTGATAACACTGATAGGTTTGTGTTTCCAAACAACAACCAGTTCTGAACAAGCATACTAGTAATACAGGACATTCTGTGGGACAGCAGGGAATACCCTCCAACCCACTTTATCTGAACTGCATACATATTCCCAAAGCTGCTGTTAAAGCAGTACTCCATTCAAGCCACTAACACTGCCTTCCCTTATTGCCGTCTCCTATGGCGGTCTCCTATGATGAAGGCAGTAAAAGCAGTTAAAGTAAAAAGGGCTTCAAAATTCCAGACAACTTCTATTGCAAGCTTCTGTCCCCACAAGAACTTCATCCTGGGATATTACCAATGCCAACCAAATGGTTACATCAGTCTCCCTGACTGTAATACAACTGTATCAACAATACATAACTTGTCAGTTTTACTTATACTATACAGGTGAATAGCATAAAAATGCCATAGCCAGCATGGGCTTCTAAGATCATGGCAGCTTTACTTAGAGACTGCTGCTGGAGGAGCACAACAGCAAATTGTCTTACACAAGATCTCCCATTTTTTCCTGCTCTTCTAACATTCAGCCTAATGATTAGAGTACTTGGCAACTTGCAAATAGTAAGTAAAATCTTAGTAAGGAACCCAGCCTAATGAGAAGAATTAGGAGACAACAAGATAACAATTGCGGCAATCATTCTTTGACAATAACATAAGGGTATACATCCAAAAATAATTAATTTTTTCAAAGTTTATTGTAGTGGAAAAAAGCATTTTAATATTTTAAGTTCCACTCTACAGGAAATTGAACTCCCTGTGTAAGTAGAGCATTTGGAAATAAAGAGCTGACTAGCAACCCATTATGAAAATAATTTACAATTTATAGTAGTTCCTAAGGGTATAAGGAAACAAATTAGTTTACGTTTCACATAAAAATTGCGACTGGTAAGATGAATTGCAAATGCAGAAGAAAAACATAGTCTTCAAAGGACATCTGGGTCACTGCTGATGACTGTGTTGAGAAAAATAGGACATACTTATTTAGCGTCAGTGGCTGATTTGAACTTGTCTGTTAAGGATTAGCATGCACAATAGTGGCCACTGTCCTTCCCCTGGGAATGAGCTTGAGGGAAAGGGAGGACCAGTGTCTTCCAGACAGTTACAAAGCGCAACAGCTCAGTCTGTACTGAGATGCCAAAAACAATCTTTCAAAATACCCCACGATATCCACTGAACAATAGGAGGTACTCGTGTGAAGGCCATCCAAGTGAGGGTGACCTTAGTGAGGAGGAAACACCACAGCAGACGGACTGTATAAAACTCTTCATGTAGAAGAAGGTGCAATAATCCACACTTGACAACACAACCCAAACCCTTATTTCCCCTCTTTATTGCAGCAAAATTAACTGAACAGAATTACAGAGGGCTTGTATTTAAACTTAAAGAAAAGAACAAATCACTATCTTGGCTAAACTACCGTTTTTCAGGGATGACTTCTACAGACTTCAGTTGGACTTTGCTGCCTAGAGGACTCCAGGGTCTCTGGAGGTCTAAATATCTTCTTTTAAATGAGCAAAGGTGGTTATCCTGAGAAGGTTTAGTCAACTCTAATGTATGCAAGAAGACAGACAATGTACATCTACAGAACCCTGAAGTATTCACCTCATAGTAATTTAAATGTGAACTGTCAAGAACACTGTCACTTCTGTGACTGCTGTTAAGTTATCTGTAAGCATTTCATACCTCTCCTCATTTAGTGGGTATGTTTTAAGGTTGAGTATTTTTCAGCTCAGCAATTATTAGGTATTATATCTTATCAGATTTGTATAAACAGTTTGTATTTAAATTATGAAGGCATAAGAAATTCAAGTGTTTACCTGTCATGAGAAACCTGTAGTTCTGCTAATAGCTGATTTTTAAACCATTGATCAAAATCCACACTATCAAACAGTTCATAAGCAGCCAGTCCAACCGCATTATACACTGGGGAAAAACAATAGATATGCTTATAATTTACTTCAATGTTAACTTTGTAATATTAAATAATCAGATTAATTTAATATTCAAACCAGTTTTTGGTAACCTGGACATAATAAAGAAAACAAAACTAAAGCATATCTTTGTTTAGAAAGTTTTATCATATCATAGTGAAAGGAGCTCTGGTGCAAATTATTAGTAAAAGAAAGATACTATAGAAGGTTACATTCTTAAAAAAAAAGCTAGAAGCCAAAACAACAAGGATCTTATTCTATCCTTGAGGATGGTTCCATAAGAAACAATTCTTTTCTTTTGCCATAAAATCTCCTCACTTGTAAAATTGTCAGAGTACCTCCATGAAAACACTGAAGGTCATTTACCTGGCACAGCAGAAAGAACAGGACAGTAAAGGAGATTGCTTGTTGCAGAAAAAAAAGCCAAAAAGTAGTAGTATTACATAAATATTTTCAAAAGTGAAGGCCAACATCAATGAAAGGAGAATTAGGATTTAGGTCCCACTTTCCAAATGACTTTAAAAAAATCTTGCAAATTCTTCATGCAATTTTTAAGTAAAACACATACACAAAAGTGGCTCTGTTACTTCAAAGATAAAGTAAAGCTTAATTTACCAGCATCTTTAATCAGTATAGCATTGGTATTTTCCACATTGGTAGATCCTACAAGCCAAAGTTAAAATAAATAAAAAAGTGTCATTAAAACAAGGAATGCAAGCAACTTTGCACTTAAATGCTTTAAGAAAGGAAGACATGCATTAAGACTGCTTTCACTGCTTTTATTCAATTTACAAGTTCAGTCATTTCAGTTTTGATACTTTGTTCAGTGACTATATCAAAATCAAACCTCTGCTTTCACACCCCTTTTCTGACTTACTTCTTACTTACTTCTTACTTACATTTAATAACAATGTACACATAAGTCAGAAGCAAGTATTTTAAATTAAAAGACTCAAAACCTGCAAATTGCAGACAACTGTTAACTACATAGTACTACATCCAAAAGGGTCCTAGACCTAGTTCCCTGATTTTTTATATATGTGTGCCTAAAAGTGAGTATTTTCTGAAGTCATCCCAAAACCTACGTACACAAAGTTATCAACACAAAGTTTATGAATGGATTTTGTGAAGTCAGAAACCACTCTCAGAAAATGAGTATTTATTTTATTTTAATAGAATATAATGATCCTTTCTGATAAGCTCAAATACAAAATATTGTAACTCAACTAAGACAGCTGGGGGAAACAAACTGAGCTGAACTGACAGGGGGAAAAAAAGCCACTCCCATTTATCATCTTTCCTGGCCATTACAGAACTTAGTCCGGGGGCAAAGAATCACAAGGTAATACAAAGAAAGTATTAATCACTCCTCAACCTATGAATAATTCAGTCTTCATACAGAAAACCTATAAATTTTTAAAGCAGATCCTTCAGATTTGGAAAGTCATCTAGACTCTACAAAATGACAGCATAACTTAAACTTTTTCTTTTAAATTTTTTTCTTCCTCCAAGATTTTGGCAGGAACACAGCATGCACTGCCTTGCAACATTTGAACAGGAAGTTCCCAGCTAAAAACAGCCCAAAGAATTCATTATGCTTGGGAGTGGACCACTACCTGAAACCTCATAAAATTAGAAATGCCACAACATTTGTCTATCATCTAGAATAGTTACAATAAAAACCAAAGACCCTTTGGGACTTCCACCTCCTAGATACACAATGCATTCCATTATGGTAGGTTCAGAAATTTAGAATATTAACATGTCCTTTCAAAAATACAGAGAGAACACGCCTTATAAAATTAGATGTTACAAGGTCAAATTGTTTAATAGTTGACTAGAGTATGTTATTAATGTAAGCAATTCTACATTTTATACTTCCCTTATTTTTTTCAATAACTTACCTTGTAGACTACGAACCATTTCTAAAAGCACTGGGGTAAGAGTCTGATTATATTCATGAAAAATATCAATAAAAAGGACTTCCGTGCATGGCTGAAAAATTAAAAATCTGGTTAGAATCTATCAAAATAAATGCAAGTAAAATACATTTCATGCTAAAATTTTAAGTGCTGAATACTTCGCACTGAAAGTCACAATTTAGAACACCAATATATAGTAGCAAAATTAATATTGTAAGAAATACCACTCTTTCTACTATACATTTTGCTTAACTCTAGCAAGAGTTTGATGGCTGCATCTGTATCAACCAGTTCTGTGGCAGAACAATGAATCTGTGGAGGGAAACAGCTGGTGCTGTGCCACCAGTGACCACACCGCAGGTACGTCACAGGTTGTTTGTGTATTGGCTTACTGGCTCTAGGTCATGGATTTGGACTGAACACCATTTTACAACCATAACATACTGTATGCACCACGCTGGGTTTTTTAGTTTTAAAATAAAAGTAATCCAGCAAATAAATGTTGAGAACTCTCTGCAATGCAGTTACAATTGGGAGATAGACTACAAAAGCATATTTCTGATCTGAACACTAAATTAACTAATACAGTAATTAATCAGTGAATATCACTAACTAATAAAGACGCATCTGCAACTTCCTTCACTCATCAAGTCTACTAACAAAGTCATAAGTGATTACATTAGTTATCAGTTTAAAAAAGAGACAACTTCTGCTGGCTTTAACCAGATGCTACATAATTCAAATGCTGAAGCAAACTCCTTTTCCCTCTGTCCTAAAATATGAAGTGCATAGATTCCCATGTATTTCAGCAAGTCTGAACACTGAAAAAAGAACAAAGTGAAATTTTACTAAATCTGAAGAAACATAAGGATTTTTCTTCAAATATTATCTGTCTTGGTTACAAAGCTATCAAGAATTGCATTCAGGAATTTTTAATGGGTTTCTTTCAAACTGAACACTTACTCTGAGACTATACTTCCAAGAATCTCCTCCAGTCTCTTCTACAGCTATTATTCCACAAAGAAAAGAAAAAAAAAGCATTATTTCAAGCATGGTTCAAATAAAGTTTAGTGTTAGGTTAAGACAGTATCATAGACTACTGAGAAATCTTTTATTACAAAAAGAATGTCTAGAAGGAATATTTATCCAACAAGACTGCAGGAAATAAAACTGCCAATATGACAGTAGGCAATTTGCAGAGACAATGTGGATATGAAGCACCTATACGAATATCTAATTACACTACTACCAACTATATAGCATGTTTCTTACTGAAGCTTTCTGGATCCTCTTCCCACATAGTCATTTCTTCCTTTGTCAGCAGGAAATAGTGAGTGACTAATCTCCTACATATTTCCATTAGTGTTGGGTAGGTGAAAAAAGCTGTCTTTATCTTATGTGCTTCAAGAGTTTCAGGACTGCTGTCTGAAATAAAACATGAAGATTTCAAATTACAATTAAGTGGCTTAATGATTAAAGACTACTCTAGTAAAATTAGAAAAGTCAATCAATAAAAAATTCTTATCCTCTGAGAAAAACAGAAAAAACATTTTCATGGCAGACTTTAACTGACTTTCAGCTGGTAAGACAGGTTTTTAAGCAAGTAATCAATTCTGACACATACCAGTAACTTTTCTCAAATTCATAGAGAATACTAATTGTTATCTAGTCACTGCCACATGTAAAACTAATGTGAAAGGTTGAGGTAATTTTTAAGTCACACATACAGCAATGTATGAAGTTTCAAAATGAAACAGTCCTACAAAGCAAAACATAAGAACTGTTTTATATTTATATATACTCCAAACCACTGTGTTTCTGTATTTCACTGTACTGGTATTAGTTAATTACAGAAAATACATCATTTTATCAAACATATCTCATGGGAAAGATGCAACAAACTAGCTGATGAAAATAAACCAAACTCTATACCTCAGTACTTTTTAAAATTCATTCAATGGAAAAAAAGAACAATCAAGAAAGAAAAGATATTTGTGCTCCTTCTGCATTTAATCCTTTGGAATGTCATTATCTATATACATTAATACTTTATAAGTTATAATAACAATTTTCAATATGGAGGTAGAACCATACATATTTCAATAATTATTAGAACATTAATAAAGGAGTTTAACTGTTGAGAACAGCTAGCAAAATGTTTCCCAAGACGTAAAAAATTATTTTAGTACATAGTGACAGTACCTTCAATATTTTTGGACGGCTTGTATGCATAATTTTTTACAATCATCTTAATGAGATTCATGCATTGCACAATAAACTGCTCAAATACAACTCCTTCACCAGCTTCTGTGAAAACATAGCTTACAGAGAACTCCAGTGATCTCTGAATCAAAGCAGTGAATGAGAAAGGATGTTGATCTAGGAAGTCCAAAAGCTTAAAAAAAGGGAGTAGAAACAGAAAAATCAAAATACTTTTAGTGAAGTCTTATTAAATGCTTTAGCAAACTAGTTATCAAAAACAGGTGCCAATTTATATAAAATTATAGAAAACTGAACATGGACAGGAAATTAGGAAGCAATCACTATCAATTCTTAATGAAGCATTATTTAACAGCAAAAATCTTGATTTTGGTTCAAAATTGCTTTTTTTTAAGTATGAGGAAGAATACCAATTTTCAAATGGACCAGCTTAAATAGTAGTAAATAAAATATATCAGCCATACTTAAAATAGTGAGTATTTCAGCACATAATTCATCCCTATTGGAATCAGTGTAAGGAAAAGAAATATGAGGGCTTTATAACTTCCCCCCCAACATTACTAATGCAGTACAAGCATCTGTTTCCTCAACTTAGCTTTTCCAGTTAGTGATCTAAAATACACTGGTGGATTCCTTTAATTTCCTTTAGTACTGCAAAAATGCCTAAACCTATATTCTTGCGTGTGAATTTCTATAGGTGGTAGATTAAATTTACTTTCTCTTCAGGTCTGTGAAAAAAGATTCACATTTGCAATCTAAGTACTATGACAAAGACCAAAAATAATGTGTCAGAGCATTTTCAGCTCAATTTTGGTGAAGCTGACAAGTGCTTTTTACTTCTGATAATTAGCCTGGATATTTAAAATACTCCCATGGCCTCTAGACAGAATCTAAAAACAATGGGAACTCTGTAGGTTTTGTAACTTAAAAAAGAACAAAACCCAAAAACCAGACCAAGTGTCTATGTTAACATTACCTTCAACACAATATGCATTTAACACTTGCACATAATCAACTGACAAGTCCAAGTGTATTAGACAATACAAGCCTCACAGGGCAAGAGAGTATGTTGTTCATTTTCTTTTGATTAATTAGTATGGCCAGTAATTCCACAGAACTAATAAAGCCATAGAAACAGTGATCTAACTACCTATAAAAGATAAGATGAAAAGCCTCTTCTTTATTCCTTAATACCAGTACCATTGTTTAACCAATGCTTCCTGAACTCTTCTTTAAATAAGTCCTAGCTACATAATTTACTTATGGAAAGCACTTTATTTTGTTTGAGATAAGAAAATGCACTCTTCACTGCCACAAATTACAACAGCATGAGCAAACAGACACCCTTTTCTTCAAAAATACATCTCATAACAAATAAGTGTTAAGTTACAGTGCCTTCCACTTCTTTGAAAGGTCTGAAACAGATTCACTTTAAGGCACTTAAGTGTCTGGATGGGGACTGCTCCTCCTGAAGTATAAACTATGCAGTAACTGAAAGGAGATTTTACTTACCACTTTAGTGAACAGAATTATGGTCTTTTCTAGACGATCTCTGCATATGCTTTCTGCTCTTATACTTCTACCTGGTAAATCAGACATTTCACCACTATCATTTTTTAGACTTTCATTTTCTTTCTGCATAGCTAAGTTTTAGATAATTAACACTGGAGAAGAATTTACTTTAACTGTAGTTAAGAGATTAAGTTAAGCCTGAAAAAAGTTCTAGGGCAAAATAAATTCCAAATCAAATTCAAGGTAATGACTGGGCATAGAAAATCTTAAACTGTTCCTCTAAACTGTAGTAGGATTCACTGCACTTTATCAGGTTATAAAATTGTGAAATCATTACAGAAAATTCAGTGATAAAAGGCAGTTAAAATAATACAAGCAAATGCTAGTATAGACAAAAAATAATTATGCATTGAAAATATAAAGATGTCCTTTTAATAAAAATGCACACTATTATGTGCTTTTCTAGAAACTCCACCTTAAAGAATAATTTATTATGGACATTAGAAAACATTTAGAATTGGAGAGAAATAAAAAAAAAAGACAAAACTTTTATAAAAAAAAATAAGGCACACCAGAAAGGGCCATATTGATAGCATACAGGCAGAAACACAATAAAACAAAAATAAACACTAATCATATAAGGTAGTTGTACCTGCTTTTGCAAAACAATCTACTGATTAGAAAAGTGGAAATGGGAAGGTTCAGCTCAGTTCTTAGGACACAGAAACCCTAAAGGTTTCTAGAGGACTACAACAAACATCAAACTTCAGTATGGGACAGCCTTCAATTCCTTCTACTCAAACTCCATACTTTTGTCAAAAATGAAAGAAGAGCCAGAAGGAGCCTGACTATAGTATAGTGAAAGTGGCAATTGGAGGCAGTTTCCATCTCTTCTAAAAATGAGGTTCAAAGCTCCAGTCAGCCCTCTTACCAAAGTACAAGCTCCTGAACCCAGGAACTTCACCAAAACATCAAAATTACATACAACTTATTTCAAAAAAATCCTTCGTATTCAGTTTAGACATCTATTCTCGTAAAAAGTGTTGTTGAAATATGACACCAAATACAATTTTGATGTGATTTTAGTCCTTTGATACAAAAAGACACTTTTACTGAATTCTTCAATAGTTTCAGAAGCATTTCAAGAAACAATGTCGACTTACACAAAAATACCATGCACGTAAATGATTACTGATGATGCACTAGCCTGTATATTTTCATCCAGCCTCTAACGTTTAACAATGAATATAAAGAAAAATACTCAGATACTTACTACACTCCAGAAACTGTTTCAGCCGTTCAAATATGGCATGTAGAAAACCCTGAAAAACAAACATGTCTCTGAAAGATGAAGCTTATTCTGCACTGTATTATGAGAACAAAGGTATGTCAGACTAAACTTCGTTCATATGTGTTACCAGCTCAGACATGACCTCATAACTTTGAGCTGAACTCTTTGATTATTTTGAACAAACAATTTCTTCAAGAAATTAACAATTAGACAGCAAGCAGACTGCACAGATGATCCAAACTGACCTTACCAGTACCACTTAACAGCATAGAAACTCTAGAAGAGAAGGATAGGTAACTACAGACATGTCCTTTAAAAGATGCTTATCTAGTTCTACCCTGTTCTCAACTTCCTAGTGTAGGCCGTAGGCACTCAATTCCTCCACCAAACAGGCAGCACTGGAGGTAAAGGCAGGTGGTTGGGTTTCTTTGTCTGACCCTACCCTCTCCATGGGCTGCAGACTTTTATCTCAATCAAACAAATGGGATAGGACAAGCATGGCATCAAATTAATCACTTAACGAAACGGTTTTAACTGGGGAGAGGAGAGTACATGTAAGACATGTTTCAGTAAGCAACAAGTGTGACCATCATGTGGTGTGTAAATTGGAAAGGATGTCTTTTTTTTTAAACATGGTGCCATTAATGTCATAGTTTTTAGAATCTCTCTAGGATTTGAGAACCCTTGGCTGACAGGAGGACAACTTTGAGAGAATGTTGCTTGATCTTCCTTTGCATAATACAAACATGCCTTTCAATGATTTTCAAACTTAGCTCTAATGACACCTGAAATCATCACAAAAGTTTTCTAATCTAGAACTAGAAACACACTTACCATCACCTCTGCATTCCAATGAGGTTCTACAAAGCCATGGACCGTTAGTTTCCGAAGCACTAGGAAAAAAAATTACTTGTGTAACTATTTATTAGCTCTTGTTTCAACAAATTTCAGAACACAATTACAATTCCACTTGCCGTGTCCTTCTTTCAACTCAATGCTTTAAAAAATACACACATAGGTTCTGAATGCCTCATCCATACCTAACATCCACCTTGCTGAAATTACTTTAAAATATATCTTGTGTGAAATAATGAAGGGAACTTTTAAGAATTACTCCATCAGGAAGAATTCTGAAAAACTCTTAAGTATTCAACTCCTGAAAGATCCTGCAGTAGTAGGAAAAGGGCCAAGTACAGTCAGGTAAGGCCCATAAGCCACTTCTAAATTCTCTCAGGTTTATCACTGACTGTAACCCAGCAAAAGCTGCATGCTGTATCTTTGGAAAAAACTCAGGACATGTATTATTTACATTGCAAGAATTGCATACAATAATCTCAGTTGTTAAAAGCAGCAAAGTAGTCAGGATATGAATTTACTCCACTCATAAGCCTTTTAGCATCAGCCTAAGACTAACTGCTAAGCCTAGCTTTTCACTGGACACAGGGTGAACTTAATGGAATTGTAGCTCAGCTTCCTCAATTAAATGCTAAAGACATGCAAGCCTAAATTACAACACACATAAGAAATCATCCTGTTATGCCACCCACCTTCCAACCTCCTAGACATTGACTTCTTACAACATGAACAGTGGAGTGCAGTTTCCCACATATTGAGAAACAAGACCACTCTCTCCCCCTTCTGCATGAGCAATCATCCTTCTGCCTTGCTAAAGGTAAAACAAACCAAAAATACAGTTATTCCCAATGGGAATGGCTTTGTTAGAGAATGGGAACTATTTACCAAAGAACTTCTACATGTTCCCCGTGAAGAAAGTTATTTGATTCCTTACACTTTACATCATTCTGTATTATTACCTTTCAACGACAACAAGGTCCTTTCTAGTGAATTTGCAGCTGCAGTTTCATCCCCTGTACAAATCTGTTGTAGGAATGTATCTGTATGGTGATTCCACAAGGAACATGCAAAGCTATAAATACTTGATGTAAGCTGCAAAAGGAATACGAAGAATATGCTTTTTTTCCTGATTTTTGCTACACCATAATAAATCCCCAAATTTTAAAGGCTGGTTTAGACTATTAAAATATTTAATCCAGCTTCTCGTATGTATCACGGACCTCCATGTTTAATTTGCTTCTTTTTAATGAGTTGTACTAACCTTAAGACTTTTTCCAGAAAAATACTTTGCCTTAATTTGAAGATGTTATGATAGTCTCACTGGTACCCCTGACTACTTGGGTCTATGACTCGCACCTTATTAAAAAAAACTACTTAGGGCTCCTTTTGTACCTGATTTTCAGTAAATACAGCTGCTGGTGCATAAAATCTACGACACTTCAAAAAATTATCAGCTCTCCTCATCACCTCTTCTCCCACAAAGACAAGCTGTCCATCTTACAGTTCAATTAATGTTTGAATCAGCTTACTCTGGGACACACTTAGCAGTTACAGGTGCAATAGTATTGAACAATCCCTATTCCAAAACTAACTTTACTTTATCAGTAGCTGCAAATACTGACTTTTTCCCTCATTTTTTTTTAAACACAGAATGACAAATAGTTTCTAATCAGGTAGAACTGAACAAATCTCAAACTTAATTCACACTACAGCTCACACACAGTGCTTAACTGATAAAGATTTCTGAATTACAAGCAGAAGATTAAGGTTTTCTCACTCAGTTATGGTAGCAATGGATGGCTTCGTAATTACGTAAATCTGCATTTAGTCTGCTACACCTTTTATCAATAGAGTCAAAAGCACATGACCTGTTTATTTAGTTGCTTTGACTGAGTAAAGATTAGTACAGGTCCTATTCACACGTCAGTCTTCAATGTCTCAGACTCCTGATGGTTAAAATTTCATCTTATTGATTACATAGGCAGAAATTTCTACATAGATAAGTAGGTAAACATCCATAAATAGTCTTCATTTTCACTGCTCACCCTTTCCTTTAAAATGAAAGAATAAACTAAAATTTCAAAAATTCCAGAGTAACATGTTTGGGAAAAATCTTTAAATCACTAAATTCAGTTAACTGCACTACATCGTTGCCCATCTCCAAATGGGTTTGGAGATGCATGGCCTACAGTCAAAATTACATCTGTGTTCTAATCACTGGATCTTTACAGTGAAGAATGCAATGAATGACATGAGATTTGGCATTTGCATTCACATCTTGCCTTTTAATTAACCTGAAGAGACAGCCTGGAAAAATCTCAAACACCTTCTTGCTGATGATAAAAACTAAAACATGGTAGTATAGAAGTCTAAACACCAATATTTCTTAAAGACTATACTGACTTAAAAATTCAGAACACACTTCCAAAAAAACTCAATAATTCCTAGAAAAGTAAGATCTTGTACATCATAAGGCTGATATGCAGATACTGTTCTATAGATGAAGCTCAGCATCTTCACCCAAACTAAGATAATGTTCAAGCTGTATGCAAAATTAATAAAGATCTCAAACATCTCACCCAGAAACTGACTTCCAGTTATTCCACAGTACACAGACACCACAACATAAGAGCACTGCTGTTCCAAGGGCAGATATTTAAGTCCACAGATATGCTATTAATACCCAGCCAGCTAAACTCAGGAAGAAGCAAGCATGTACAATACACAGTTTGCATGCTCTACAATACTGCATCACATTACTTACATCATAGAAAAGCTTCCTATCCGCAGCAAGCCGTTTGGAAGCCAGGGTCTTCGTAACATGGTAAAACGTAAGTAGCGCCCTGTGTTGTTGAAGATCATCCTGCACCTTCACAGATTCTACAAGAGTAGGTATAAGTTCTGGCCATTGCCTTGGGCAGTCCACTCTGGCAACTTTAGCAATCAGTACAGAGATCTGAGTTGCTATCTGCAAAAAAAACCACAGACACCACTAGGTCAAAGAGCATTTAGGAAATGAAAAATTATGAGATCCACAGCCAAATAAAACCTGAACAATAACAACAAAAAAAGACTAGAATGGATTGATAGATTTTTGTGTGCTTTTTCTCAAGCTGTTTTTAAGTTTGCTGAATGTAAATAAATGTGGAGAAAAAGTTTGTTTGTAGCAAGTATTACATAAAATACTAAACTTAATGCCTTGCTTAAATTTTACATGAAGACCAGTAACTGTATTTAGTCTGGAAATCACATAAATGAAGAAACAAATATCGGGGAACCACTTCTTACTTAGTGATTATTTCTATCGCTTTCTATGAACATTCATTGCTGAATACATACTACCTATAATTCTGCTCTACCTGACTTTTAGATAGAGCCATTCCTAGCCCCAGGAACACAGATGTGTAAGCCTAAGCCCCATCCCAGTAACTGGAACTGAGACACTCTCTTGCTCCAGATCTTCAGAACCACAGGCCAGGAGCACCTGCATCACTTATACCATCTGACTTCGGTTGCTAGGCCCAAATTCCACTGGCACCAGTCTTGCCAGCAGCTGGAAACTGTTCCTTGGAGCACACATGCATGATGAACAGAGTGAGATTACCCAGTAAGACAGGTAAGGGATGCAATCAGAACATAGGACAGGCAATGGTCATCAGGCACAGGGCTTGTTCAGACACAGGTACAGACCACCCATGGTTTACACGACTGGCCCTTCTTATGCCCTCTTTTTGTCTACTCCACACTTGGCTGCTGTGCAACTCCCTTCCCCTAAACATTCCTTAGCATATTTTGCATGGCTGCTCAAAACCCTACCTCAAATATCCAAAAATTTCACCTTCTTGTTTTCTGGTCTTATCCCATTCTAATTGAAAAGGTCCTTGGCTGGATCAGTGAAGCAGGTACTCTCTCCCTCAGCACACTAGAACAACCACACTTCCAGCCTGGGGAAGAAGTCACCTTCTTAGGCTACCAGAAGGAATACAAGCAATTTACAGGCCCAAGAAGGATAGAGCAATGCCCTTCTTCTTTACTGGTGCCTGAGCTCTTTCATCTGGAGTCTGACAACCCTATGAAGTTTTCCACAATATTTATTCCTACTATGCTGCTTAGTGAGGAGAATTGTTTCAGGGAAATGATGTCAATGTTCACAAGGAAGAGTCGGGAGTCCTACTTATTACAATACCAAATTATGTCAACTGACATAACAGGGGGAGCAAATAAATTCTTCTCCCTATGTGATACAAGAAGCAACCTCCCAGGACGGCCAAAAGTACTTTTATCTTGAGCACTGGCTTTTTAAATGGGGAGAAAGAAGAAAAAGAATTTGCTGTCATACATTTGAAGAAGTACTTTGTTCCACATTCTCTCCATATGCTAAATATCTTCATAGGGCATGGAAATTACACTTTTAGCAGATGGTATGTTCTCTTTTTGTTTTACACCTCCCCTGGAAGTCAAGTTGTATCATCTTCATACTATGCCTATTTCTCACTTTTTCATGTTGTTTTTCTTTCTATACAAGAGTCATCATTTTTTCTGCCTTCAGTGATGCAAAAAGCATAGGCAGATAGCAACTGTGTTATGAACTATTTGAGACTAGAAAAGCACAGTTATCAGGAACACAAGATATCAAAACTCAGACCTATCAAGCAGGCTGGGAACTAAATGAAGATTCCTCAGAAAGGACACCTCAGGATACCTACAAGACAGATTGGCGAGCAAACGGAAAGAAAGGGATATGGACTCTATAAACGTATTTCTACATTGCACATAATTGTTTGGGCAATTATTTAGACTGCTGCGATAAAAACAAATAAAAACCTCCATATCTTAAAAAATTACATCCCAAAAAACATCATACGGACACACAAATCAGATCATGAAGCCACTAGTCTTTAAAATGTCAGTTAAAAAGGTTCCAATCTCAACTGCAACTATAGTCGGAGAACTCCAGAACTGTTCATCAGCAGTGGCATTCTTAACTATGAAAAACGCTATGCTATCATCTTAGCAGGCAAACTGATGAAATACTAATGAATGTATGGAAAAAAGTATTGATAAAAAGTTTTGTTTTGCAAACAATATAGTTAATATTAGAGTTTCATAGTTAATTTACCTATTTATATGTGCAAAAAAACATACAAACTTCAAAATTAAATATTTGATAAATTATATTCTACCTAGTAGTAAGCATAAACGACACACTATGGTTCAGCTAGACATGCTTCATAGTTCTTTTTAGTTAACATACAGAAGAAACAAGTAATATCTGTCATATTGTTTACATTGAAACTATACCTGCAGAACAAGTTTTACAACACTTTATATGCTTATTTTAAAAATTGCATTTGCAATTAAAATTTTTAGTTCTAGTCAAAATTATTATTTCACAATGGGCTTCTACAAAGACTAAACTACCCTAATTTTGATAAAATGCTCTAATCTTAGAAGTTACATTAAACCTGTCAAGAAATCCCAAGAAGTTAAAACTGAACTGTCTGCAGAATAGAAGTTTATTTACAATGCCTTTTATTTTCAATCTTAACCTTATGCCTATAATTTCTGCAATTCCTTGAAAAAATTTTTCAAGATCCAGCTCAAAATATTAACAAATACTTCCTTGCAGAATCTTATACTTACATGATGAAGAAGTTATCAAAAGTAAGATTGATTCATCTAGTATGGGCATGTTCTGTGCCCCTAACATTAGTTCTGTACACAATATAATAATAAATTCTTATTCTAATCAAAATCACAGCTTATAATTAGTCACTTTATATAAGAAAAGACACTATCACACTGAAGCTTTATGAAGCTTATTTAAATTCACTAAAATGCTGTAACTAGACATGTGACAGCAATACTGCTTAGGTGGGTTTATGCATCAGCAATCTCAACACCTCACTGCTGCTCTGCCACTGCCACATTTCCTTGCATGGCCACACTGGGAGTCAGTTAAGAGAACAGACACAGCTAAAAAAAACAAAAACAACTCAGGGAAAGGTTATTTTTCAGCTACATCCATTCCATGAACCATTTCACCAAATGGCTGCATAAACAGCAAGGGAGAACAAACTGCCACTGCAACACCAAAAGAAACAAATCACAGGGACAAAATGCTGTTTCCAACCAAAGTGGTTCTATAATTCAATGAGTTATGATCTATGGTAAAAGATCTCACTTCAAGATCCGTCTGCAAAGCAATATGTAAACTGCAACTTCATTATTATAATTAAAAACTTCATAAAGAAAGAAACCGAGATATCTATCAATACAAGCATTTCTTGAGAGAGTAATAAACAATTACCACTAACCTGATTCACTGGCTCATTGAAGTTGGTGATAAGTCCAGCACGCAATGTAGTTTTTTCTTCTTCAGAAAGAGCACTGCCAGGATATATTTATTAAAATATTAATTATTTTCAATTATAAAACTACTATCAATTCATTTGTAACTATCAAAAACACTATCAAAACTAACAAAAGAACATCCTTTGTTCTTCCACTATCTCAAGGATCTTTAAAAAGAGAGAGAACAGTCAAAAAAATACTGACAAGGCATTTTAGTCTCACATTGAGACCTAAAGTGACCTTTAAATGGCAAAAGAGTTGACAGAATGAGATACACAGATATATAATGAAAAAAAATGCAAAACTGTACAAAATACAAATGGATTGCTCACAGACAATTGTTATATAGCTATTACTGACAGAATTGAGGATTTGAACATGAATTTGCCCAAGTACACTAATGGACAATGGCCAAAAAATGTCCAGAATAAGGCAATCACCATATCAGATGACAGCTCTTTTTGTAAAAGCAGTAAGTCTTTTCTGTTATAAATCCTTTTCTATAAGAATGTAATATACCTACACTTAAAAGTACAGATCCTTTGAAAATTTGAAAATTATAGCTTTGTGTGAAAAGTACGTTGATATATTCTCCATAAAGAGAGGGGGAAAAGTGCAGGGGAAAATAGTCAGCAGGGCAAATGCTAAGCTATAAAAGTTAATTTTCATTCAAATGCAGCATTGTGGTATCTTAATACTTAATTTTAAGTGACTTCTATCAATTTAAGGCTACAAGTTACAGTATGATATCACTCCTGTATTACTTCAGATTTTATATCATTCATGCAATTTTCTTATAATTTCCAGGCAGGAAACACAAAACACTGCTCTAAAAAAGCAGTAAAGTTGGTATTTATAGATTATACTATTGGGGAAAAAGAAAATCAAAACCAAACTAAACAAAAAATCCCAACAAATTTTAATCTACTTATAGCACCAGGAAAGCTGTTTCTTCTTCATAAAACGCCTGTAAGTTATCACGCAAGGTTGTTCAGATGGAAGTTTCACCTAACATTGCAATGACTTAGAAGCATTTAAACATCACATCTCAGTGAAGACTAATGGCTGGAAATTAAGATTAAACACACCAACACAAGCACTTCCTCTTGTCTGACCTCAGGCACAGATATTAACCAACTAGTTTTGTACATTGAGGTTTAAATTATATCTAAAGCTCCCTAAAGCATAGGTTTTACTCTAATGTAGACAAATACTAAATATTAATCTCAAAATAATAAAAAAATAGAGGCAGGAATGGCCATAAGAACAAACATTTGCAAAAATATTCTAGTTTTCACTTTCTCTTCACCCCTGCACAAAGCAAGAGTACTCACTATTTCCTAAATCTTAGGAAAGACTTATCATTTGAAGTATAGTACAAAAGGAGGGCAATTCATTGTTTCACTGGTGACTCAGAACTGGACCCTGAGTCTTATTTTCCAAGGTAATTATAGCATTCAGGAGTCACAATTTTACTTTTTATATTTTAAATCTAGATGTAGGCTTTAAGACTTTTTCTTCAAAATATTTAAATTATCCCTAAATATATTTTGGTTAAAATTTACAACAGTAAAAGATTTTCTGCATGTAACTATTTAATTTATTAATCTATAGCCATGGGATGATGTTCCAGGAAAATAAATTTTTGGGGTTTTCTCTTTTATAATATGAAAATGCAGTATATAATTTCCACACACACAGGCATCCTCTAAGTGGTTCCTAAAACTTAAAAGCTCTTATTAATAAAATTTAAAAATCTATTCTCAATTAAATGTAGATTGTATGATACCTCACTTTCAGAGACAACAGAAAGCACCTAAAATCTGGTTTGTAAAGAAAAAAATACCCCATTTTACTATATAAATGCATTTACTTTGCTTCTGGCCTCACAGGACCCCTGGCTTTAAACAGTTTTTCATAATTATAATTAATTTAAACTTATCATATGTACAGTCTAAGAGCAGCAAGAATTCAGTTCATTACTTACTGTAAATAAAAACGCTGTAATTAAGCTTTTAACATTGCAGACAAAATAAAGGAAAGAAAAGAAATAAATTCATGAGGATCAATGGCTTAAAGACACCAGCTTGTGATACTGGAAAACAGTAATGAAAAAAAATCTGAGAAAATTGGAAAACAGTAATGAAAAAAAATCTGAAAAAACAATGTCGATGCAAGTGTCACACAGCAGCGCTGTGTGACAGAGTTCCTAAGGGTTTGCCGGACCGTGGGTGGAGGAATTCAGCGTTTAAACAACACGAGAGTGACATCTGCCGGAGAAAGGGACACCCTCAGCCCCTGAAGGAGACACAGACGGGCACCACTGCCCTCAGCCACCCTTAACGCCTTGCAAGAAAGCCAATTCCACAATTCCATCTATAAAAGTTACAGGCAGGCGAGAAGCTAGGAAGAATGTCGCTCAGCCAGTTATTTCCCTTCAGCACTGAATTACATGTGCCCAAAAATTACAATAACTTCATCTACACATAAACTTCTAAATACTATCTACTATGCTGTAGTCTTTCACAATTTGCAAGTTCAAAATTACTTTGATCTTTTTCTGTGTTTCTGGTATGGAGAAATATACACCCAAATACTTTAAAAATTATTTTGGAGCTTTTTTAAAAAAAGCCTGATATTTCACATTTGGATTTCTGGCTTATAAGAAGTCACACAAGTGAAAACATGTACTTGAAAAGTTATTGTTAAAGTATTTTACCGTGTTGCTAACACGGTACTCAAATAAGAGAACAAAGTCCACAAGAGACAGGATACAAAAGTAATCGTCTGCAAAATCAAAAGCATGTTCAACTCTTGAAATCAAGATAAACCATTTCTGAAGAAAATAAAAACACATACAAAATCATCCTGTGACACCAGGAGGCTGACAACAGATTTCAAAGGAAGAGGCCAAATTGTGCCTGAAAAGAGGCTATGACAACTCTAGGTTCTTCACCACAGCTATATGAAAAGCTGCCTGAAAAAGCAGGAGGGAGGAAGTTCATAGGCTCATCTTCTAAATCACTCTCACTGGAAAATGCAGTTTTAAGCCTGATCTGTACCTCAAAACATGCTTTGATGTACTGCTATGGATGGAGAGCAGACAGCTGCTGAAGTGAGACACAAGACAAAACACAAGAATTTTGCAAAGACAACAAAAATGCAGCATCTACAATGAAGCCTTCAAAAAATCATGGTATTCAAAATATGATTGGTTCACAAAATAATCAAGTGAGAATTTAGTTTAAATCAGGATTTCTCAAAATTACTGCAACATATTCTAAGAGAAATGTGATCTGGGTGAGTGCTGACAAAATGTTACATCTAACAAATTAAGAAATAAAAACAGTTGGACATAGAATAAAAATTTAGTATGCGTTACTCCATTGAATCCTTAACAGCAACCAACAATTTTTTAAAAGTTATCATTTAATTGCACTAAATTAGTGGCAGAAAAGTTAGAAATGGGGAAAAACAGGGTTGCACTGGAAATTTAATACAGATTTAACTCACAAGAATCTTTAATAGCCAAGAAAAATTTACTTTTTAATCTAAAACTATAGGAAAACTACATTCAAATATTTCTATTTAGTTTTTACCTCAAACAGTAAAATTCTAGTCTTTAGTTCTGCAAGAAATAAACTACACTTTTTTACCAGAAATGCTACTAGTGGCTAAAAATATTAACGAATTGAAACAATGTTTAACTTCTTCCAACAGTTCTTGTGAAGTACCAGTATTGTAAACAGAATCCTGTTCACCAGAAATGTCAAAGATATATGCCATCTTTCATGAAAAAGGTGGTATTTTCCTTTTACATAAAAAAAGAATCTAAAGGTTTGCAGATGTTTTGCAATTCTACACTAATTCACACATACAAATACTTGAGTGCTCTATGCCATAATAAAGGAGTACTACACTACTTAAAATGTGATATGGATACAGAATTTTATAATTTTTCACTCCTTTGGCAGATCTTTGGAAAGGCTTACAATGCAAGGCAAAATAATTGAACTATCTCAAAAAATGAACAATGAAAATCATAGTTTGCATCATAATACTAACTTAGTTTTGTGATCTAGAAAAACTGTACCTAGAATTCCATCTAATACCCCACATCTGACAGTGACAGTTCCACCTATTACTAGCATTTGAGACTGAACACTTGCAAGCCTTTATAAGTTCTGGAACTGAAACTCTTCATGAAATCACGCCTGTTTGTAAAGGAAAAATAAGCACTTCACACAAAAGACTGGGAGTATATAATTCTACAGGTTGCATATTAAAATGGCACTTTTTGTAAATTTTAAGTAAATTGCATGGTGCTCATGAAAAGTGCTTATATTTCTCATCTTCTTTGGCAACACTTTGTCATGCATTATCAGGACCCACATATCAAAACAATGAAAAAGGAAGACCAGAACTTTTTAGTATGATAACTGCTGCCTCCTTCCCATGTACACATTCAATATGAATCAGCTTAAACAAAATGAAATGTCCCTCTCACTGTCCAAGAGACTGACTTACCTTTCACTTCTGTCACTATCAGTAAATCCAGGTGTTAATGTTGCAACACACAATGCATCACTTCAAAACCTATTACCTATGAAACAGCCTTCTAACTCAGTTCTCAAAAGTAAATCATGAACAGAGTCATAAGAAGCAAAAAAATACAAAATGTTTTATCAGCAAGTCCTGAAGTTTGAAGCATGTCGTCAGTTTCACCATAAATTCTAAAGTAACTTCTACCAACAAAGGATCTGCTGTTTTTCCAGCCTGGCAAACAAAACAAAGCTAACTTTAAGATGGTTAAGCAGAAGAACTCAAAACTTACTGTGGTGCGACCCGTCTCCAGTATCGATCAATTCCATTTTTAAAGTACAGCACAGCTAACCATCTTACATTCACATCCAGGCTATGATTTGTAAAGATATTCTGTTAAAAAATAGAAAAAGTTAAAAACTGCTCCACAGATACCACAAGCAACACAGAAACTGTATCAACGCATGCCCTGATATATGTAGAAATACACACACCACTGTGATATGGGCGCACATAAACCAAAAGCCTTCATCATCATTTGACAGGGAAGTGAAAGCACTGTACTAAACATAAATTTTTAGAGATTAAAAAAATGTTTATCACTAGCCCAAATTTTGATTTATTAAAAAAAAAACATATGAGGCAAATGTATTGTTAATCTTGTCTGGCAGAGAAGGAAATATAAGGGCAGTAACTACTATAATCAGACATTTTTTACATTCTTTGATAAGATAGCTCTCAGAAGTTTGTGCCACTGCAGAATACAGGATAATTCCTTATTCTCATGCTAAGAACCATCCTGTCTACCAGTATTATTTGTAAAATAGTGACCTGGTAGGTCTGCAATTCTCAAATTCGACTATGCTTAGGAAATCAGGAAATGAGTTTCTACCAATAAAAAGTTATATATCTGTAAATACATACATATATATGTATCTATACATATAGGCTTTTATATATCTGTATGCACACACAGACAAACACAGAGGAGTTATTTTGTACGGTAATGGTGTAAAAATAACTAACCAAGAGAAACTAAAATAAAGCTAGACTACTGCATCTCAACACATGTACTACTCTGACCAGCAGCTCTCCTCCTGTTTTCTACTGCATCAGATGGATCCTTCTCAAGGGGTGAGACATCATTACTCCCACCTTTAGAGAGCAAGCATGTGTGAACTCAGTGCTCTTACTATACAGGACACTGCAGAAAGTGTGCACCACTTGTGTTCATTGCTTTTAGAAGTCCTGTATGAAGGGACCTGAAAAATGTAGGGATTCTGGTCAAAAGTATCTGCTACTTTTGGGCACCGTGCCTGCAAACACAGGCATAAACAAACCTTTCAAATAACTCAGCACTGTAGAAACCTGGGACCTTATTTTCACTATGAATTCAAGACCTAACTTTCTCTCAAAATCTATTTTTATTAATAGTAACGGCTTTCTAGAGGTAGTGGCCAACCCAAAAAAACCCCAACACACTACAATCACTAGAAAGTAAACAGACTTACATGCCAACAATGACATAAATTTTAAAACTAGCAACTGAAGAAAAGTATCCGAAAGGTGGTAACCCACCAAAAATACCACAGAAAGTGAATATGATCCATATGTAATATGCTCTCCTTCCCCAAAGCTCACTTAGGAAGACAGACTGAATCTCTGAAAGACTTGACCTTTCCCAAATGCAATTTAAGCATGTTAAAATACTAACAACTAACTTCAACTACTTCTGTATAGTAAAAAATAACATTTCAAAATAAATGAAACATGGAAAACCCAAACTACTCATACTGGAACTTCCACTGATCTTACAAACAACTATTCCTCTCCTTGCTAAAATATTTAGCAGAAGCAAAGCTTCCACTGATAAAAAAATACCTTGAAACTAAACCAGACCTAGATAAAAAATGAAAAAACAAGACCAAAGCATCTACACAAAAACAAGTAGAACTTCTCATTACACTCTGTATCTTCATATGAACTTCCAAATACAGGAAGTATTTAACACAGCAATGCTGCCATAGAAAAAACAGGAATGAAGCCAATATACAAATTGATATAACTTGCACAGAGGTTCTTTTCAAAACCATCCAATTCTGAATCAAAAGAGAGATATTTAACACCTTCAAAAGAGAAACAGAGAAAAGTAATGATAGCAACTCCACTAGGTGCTAAAAATAGTAGGATCGAGGATGCATGTCTCATGCTTCTTTATGATGTTCTCTACTCTGACTGTTCCAGAAGCAAGTGTATCTCACAGTAAGTAATTATATTACTTGCCACAACCCACAGATATCAGCTGTCTTACCCACTCTCCATTTACATTAACCTGTTTCTGCTCCACCAAGAAGATGCCAACTATTTTCTCTCCCAAACCTGGGCCACCTGTCATGATCAAGTTAAACAAAGAAGCAGACACTTCACTTGCTTAATTTGGAAGACTATATTAATATTTTACACTTAAAGAAAGGCTGATGTGGCCCCAACAAATCCACCTAACCACATAAAAAAATTATCAGCATTTGTATATTATGTACCAGCATATATATCTTTGACAAGCATCTAAACACCTGAATTTTTAGCCCTTATATTTAAAATTAATTAATATCTGTTCCAGTTACCTGTGAGTGCTCAACTTGCTTACACCCTGAGGTGTAAGGTCTCAAAGCAAACATTCAGAGAAAAAAAACACCACTAGTGGCAATTTCTGCTGTTTTCTGTCAAGATCATTTACCACCACAGCTACACTATTGCAAAGGCAGTGCATAAAAGGAAATTTGACAGCACAAAATATCTTCTTCTATTGCTTTCCCTAAATCCTCAGGCTCACCTTCAACTTTCCAAACAAATGAGAGGGTCTACAGAGAACAGAACATGTCACCCTACAAATCTGAGTCATTCAATCCATGCACTGAGGACAGATGTTTGTAGAAAAAACATTTTACCTGTGTTTTTAAGACTATTATAAACGTATGCATAGATCTTGGAGAATAACAACAGTATTAACTTTCAAGTGTCCTTGCTGAAACAGTTTCATTTCCCTTTTGACTGTGTTGCCATCATTTTGACCATATTAATGTATCCATTTCACCAATGGTTATAGTACTTTTAGAAGTATTCACCTTTCCCACTCCAGGACCTTACTACCACAGCCAGGTCAGTTAATCTCCCTGGGAGTCTCCCTCCACTAATAAAAAGGAAAGCAATCCCAGAGAGGTATCACACAATGTAATGGAAAGCATGAGGGAACTTCTATTAAAATGTTCATAAAGCATCATCTCCACAAAAAAAGAAAAGGTCCTTACTACCTTGATATATGAAAGGTCCCCTGCCCCTTGAGGTAGTAAAGGCCCTTCCTCTGAGAAGGGCCCTCTTGGCCTTTTACCATCCACAATTCACAACAGGCAAATAAAAGATTTAGCACTACTGCCCACTCATACTGCTAGAGGCTGGATTTCCACTTTCTGAATACCTGGGAAAAGAGCTTACTTTGAGATACAGTGATGACAATGCCTAGCACTATCATATCCTACCTACCCTATCCTTCAGCATAAGGATTCTGCGGTCTGGACCATGACAACTCAGGGCTTCTCTCAGCCAGAGGTCATGGCTCAACTGTGTTCTAGACACCAGTACTCAAAATTCAGAGTTTACTTAGGAGCACTTTTCCACTGTATCTTACCAACAAGACTGAATAAAAACCTGGCTGTGTCTCCCACTGCTTCAGTTGTTCCTCAGCTGGCTTCAACACTGCAGTATCTTGGCTAGTAGCTTGGGTCAAGACTTGCAGAACAACAGTGCTAGCACTGTTGAGATCCATGAAAATCTGAAAATATTAAAAAAGGAGTAAAATACACTTAATGAGAAAAAGAGAGCAAATATAGACAGGTATTTCCCATTCTTATTATCCAAACACCCCACACTCATTTTTCATTAGACTACACAGTGTAAAGATAGCATGACACCCACTCACAGGCAGTTGAGGTACAGGGATGGAAGTGTTTGCTTTCAGAAATCTCTCAGCAGAAGGAGGAAGCATTAAATCGATCGTTACAAGCCCATTTGCTAGATCTGAGGGACTGCAGGAAATATTTTGATTGTAAAACAGTTACCTCTCTTGTGAAGCACAGCAGCTAAGAGCAAAACTGCAACTAGAGATAATTACTCAGCTGTAAGCAGAGCAAACCATGGGGTTGTCTGAAAGAGGCAAAGATGCATATTATTAACATTTTTGCATTTTACTTTTTCTTCAAGAGAGAAAATGACACATTCATACAGTCACATTCTGTAATTCAAATTCATCCAAACAATTAATATTAATTAAAAAAGAAAGCATTAAATCTCACAGTTTGTCTTACATGATACAGAATTTTCCTCAATATCTTTGGTTTCCTTCTTATTTAGCATACAAATGCCAACCAGCTGAACTACAAATGCACATTGCCAAATTTCCAGTGTATATACATCCTTTTGCACCCTTGTACTCTACAAAGGCAAAACAAAACACTGCTCTCCAGATGACAGAAATTACACTTATAATGACCACAGAAACAATGTTACAAGAAGAAAAAGACATATATGAAAGAAACTATGGAGTCTGTTTTCTGCTTATAAAAAAAGACAGTTTGAAGCCTATGTTAACTTTTAGTAACACATACACAGCTGAATACTCATATACTTAGGTTTTCTAAATAAACAACAAAGAATGGCTTCTCTTCAAAGTGAGAGAGAAGGAGGTTCAGGTGGGGCATCAGGAGGAATTTCTTCATGGAAAGGATTGTTAAGCATCAGAATGGGCTGCCCAGAGAAGCTGTGGAGTTGTCATCTCTGGAAGTGGCCAAGAAAAGAGTGGATGTGACACTTTAGTGCAGTGGTGTAGCTGACAAAGTAATGATGTGTCAAAGGCTGGACTCAGTCTTGGAGGTCTTTTCCAGTCATAATGACTGTGATTTGTTTTTGTTTAATGGGAAAAAATGGCTTATTTTTCCACCTTCAGGAAAAAAATCTAGATTAAAATTGTTTCAATAATAGTAAGAAAGTGGGAGATATGAAATTTATTCTCACACAGGTTTAAAAATTTTGATTTTTTTAGAAAAATCACCTTAACAACAAAACTAGCCACAATACTGGAGAACTTTTATACCAGTAATAGCATTGCACAATAGAAAAAAAATTACATCCGTAAGAAAAAAGTTCTTCATCTCCAAATCTCCAACCATCCTCTACAAAAGCTGACTAAAATTTGAAGTTCTTAAGGTTAAAATCTACATTTAAACCCATGAAACACAAAACCACGTCTCTCCTTACAGCAATAATTTAACAGGTAATGCCATCTCTGCTCTACACTTCCCATGTGAAAACCTTTCAATCTTTCTGCCTTAACCAGTTGTGCACAAGGTGGCAGAAGGGGGGCGCTACTAGAGGGGTGCCTTCTGTGAAAAGCTGCGATACAGTTTCGAAATGTTATATGTAAAGCATGGGCGACAAACACCTTTATCATTTATACACATGATAACAAATATCCTTGATGAGAACAGTACAGTGAAAGAATGAGAGAAGAAAAACAGAGAGCAGTGATAAACTTGGTGTTGCCATGAACTCTGAAGAAACCAAACTCCGTAAGAAACACAATTTTTGCAAAAACTCAGGTATATCTTATACACTATGAATATAATCTGAATTCGGCAGCATTTTGCTGATGTGCTGTGAGCTGATTTAAAAGCCAGATCAAATATGCTACAGATGACTTCATGTATGAGACATGGGAAGCAAGGCACATGAGAGCGTAAGTGGGAAGCAGCAACACCCTTGCATTTAGGGCCTCGTTCTAGTATTTTACACACACTGCTGTCTTCTACGGTAACAAACTGGAGAAATAACTCACCACTGCTGCACTGAGCCTGCCTCTGATTACGGGAAGACTGCTCTGCAGGAAAACTGCTGTTCTTTCGCCTGCAGGAAGAAAACAACCACCTGGAATTAAGGCCAGCATGCGCCCCTTCCCGCAAAAAACAACTTCTCTCAGGTTAACGCCTCATCTTCCTCCCATGCCTTCCATTAATCCAGGCCTGACTAAAAACTGTTTCAAGGAAAAAGCGGGAAACTGTTCCCTGGAATCAGGTAAGTTATTTACTTCCAGCTTCGATCAGGCCCTTTGCCGCGGCCGGTATAACAGGTAAGGGAGGCCCAGCTGCCTTAATCCCGGGGGCGATGCCCCGGAGCCGGTACCGTGGCGAGCACTCCACGCCGGAGCCGCGCCGGCTCGGGCAGCGCAAACGGGGGCACAGCCGGCGGAGCACCAGCCGAAGCGAGTCGTAGGAGCAGCGCCGCCCGCAGCGACACAGCCCCGGGAACCCGTGCCCCGAGCGCTGCCCCGCTGGCAGCCGCCGGCGCCGCTCCCCCCTGCCCTCCCCGTCCCGTCCCCGCACGAACCGGGACCAGCGAACGCCGTGCCGCCGCCGCCGCCGCCGCCACCGCTTCCCCGGCGCGCGGCCCTGACGTCACGTCCCCGCGACGACAGCGCGCTGCCCGCGCCGCTCCGCGGGCAAAAGCGGGGCGGGGCCGGGGGCGGAGCCCCCGGAGCGCGGTGCCCGCTGACGTCAGGCGGCGGCTGCGCGCGCGCAGGGCGCGTGTTCCCGCCGCGGGAATCAATCCTGCCGCTCTTCGCGGAAACCTTCCCGGCGCGGTCTGTGCGGCTGCCGCCGCACGGGGCGGGGCATCACTGCGGGCGGGCGTGGTGTTCACGTCAGAACATAAGGCTAAATGTATACATGGAAAGTAAAGCAAAAAACACAGAAAGGATTAAAAAAAACGAGTATACTTTATTGGCGTGGCAGCGGCTGGGAGTGATTGCAGCGGCACAGTGACTCCGGCCGTGAGCGGACGGGCGCTTTGTGCAGAGTCAGGGCGCTAAAGCGGCGCGTTATCTTATCGGCAAAAATCGAGGAGGGTCGCCCTGGAAAATCCTTCCTTCCTTCCTTGCTTCCTTCCCTTTTTTTCTTCCTCTAACCCTTTTTTCTCTCTCCTCCACTCTTTCATTCATCTCTCATTTTCTGTTTTCCTTTCCACCTTGCCCCTTTATCCAAAAACCACTGCCGTCTGCTTACGGACTAGGTCGGGGTATTGAACACACCCATTTTTAGGCAGTGTGTCCTTTATTAATAAACCATGGAAAGCTTCTGTGGGTCCGCTGACTTCCGTCGTCCCTGCTGACCACGGTCCCTTAGGTGTCACGGCTGCTGCCAATGCACGCAGGGTGGGACGGACCCGCTGTTCCCGGCAGGATCGAGCGCGCGGGCAGCCCGCGACACGCGCGGCCTTCGTGCCGCCGCGGTCCGCCCGCCCGCCAGGGGCCGCTGCCGCGCCCGCCGGCGGCACGCGGCGCCACTCGCCAGCTGCGGTGCCGCGCGGCACGTGGAGCGTGGGGCCGAGCGGGGCCGAGCCCGACCGAAAGCGGCCGAGGTGAGACGAGCCGGAGCGGAGCGAGCGGGCCCGAAGGGATCCGAGCGCAGCTGCCGCAATGCCCAAGGCGCGGGCCGGGAAGCGGCCGGAGCGCCGGGAGGGCCGCGCCGGCGGTGAGTGTGGGCCGGACCGGGCGGGCGGAAAAGATCCCGGGAGCCGAGGCCGGGCCGGCGCTCGCACCCGAGCCGGGGCTGGCGGGGTGCCGGCGGCTGCCCACGGTAACACACCGGTTTGTTCCTTAGGCATCCTCTTCAACACCGGGGCCGGGCAGCACATCCTGAAGAACCCCCTCGTGGTGAACAGCATCATCGACAAGGTGGGGGCCGGGGCACCCGCGGCTGCCGCTCTCGCCGGCTGTGTGAGCGCTGCGGGCCCTGCCGCTCGTTCTGCTCTGTAGCTGGCTGCTCGCTGGTTGTGAGCGCGGGGCGGCGTAAACCAGCGCCAGGCATAATCCTTCTCCTTCTCCCCGTTTGCCACCCGTTCCTTTCTAAACGGGTCTCACGCTGCCTTGGTACCCGGTTCTTACTGTGTCAAAAGCGCTTAGTTTGATTCTAAAGTCAAATGATTGCACGAAATTGGTGCTAGGGAAGCACTTAAATGCTGTTTGTCCTTAGGCTGCCCTGCGCCGCACGGATGTCATTCTGGAAGTGGGCCCGGGAACTGGAAACCTGACAGTAAAGATGCTGGAGAAAGTGAAAAAAGTAAATGCAAATTCTCTCACATACACCCCCTTCCCAAGTTCTGACTGTGCTGTGGCTCAGACTATGGCAAACAGAAGGGTCTTCATGGGTGTGATGAACATAAGTAGAATTACCCCATTGATACTTTTCTTAACATATGAATGATCCCAATGGGTTTTTAGCTGAACACATAAATTTTGTGTGGTTTTATCAGACTACATTGCTGTTATCCATTTATGTGGTAAAGCTTGCTTGTATTGGAGAGGGTGGAAGGTGCATAGCCAAATAGGGATTTTGAAAGGATTCTTTAAACCCACAGCAGCAAATACAGGGTTGGGGTTTTTATGATTAAATTCCAGTTAGGAGATGCATGGAATTGCAAATAGATACTTTTTTTTTTTAGGTTATTGCATGTGAAATTGACCCTAGACTTGTTGGTGAGCTTCAGAAGAGAGTCCAGGGCACGTAAGTATCAATTATGGAAACAGGAAGCACTTAAAGCAGTGGAGCTACTTTGGTACAAATTTTGGCAACAGTGCTTCTCTGAGGATAACCACAGTGTATCTTTTCACCCAGGTGTCTAGCAAACAAACTTGAAATCAAGGTTGGAGATATCTTGAAAACAGATTTACCATTCTTTGATGCATGCGTGGCTAACTTACCTTACCAGGTATGGGACAAACAACATAGCATACAATAACATTAAAAAAATTATTTTTAAATGCTGATTTCCCAGAAATTATGGTAACATTATTAATTATTTTTTCTCAGATTTCTTCACCTTTTGTTTTCAAATTATTGCTTCATCGACCTTTTTTCAGGTATGTGGAAGAATAGAACTCTGTATTACCTGGGAGGAAGAAAAATAGTTTTAAAAATATTTTCAAATCCGATACTTTTTTAGTTCCTAAGATGCCAGTTTGATGGATCACATCAGAGCTGCACTAAAGTTCTTCTGTAATACATAGTCTGACAGTGCCTGGAAATTAAGTTTATGTTGATGTATTGAGCATGAGGAGAAAATTTAAACTTGGCAACAGTGGGTGCCCAACAGATAAAAACAGGAGTTACATCTCCTTAGTATTATAACTAAGTATTATTCCAGGGATAAGCAGGGCATCATAGCATTTCAAATACCTTCCTATCTAAGTTAGGCTGGAAAGGGTAGAATCAATGCCAAGTCACTTTCTTGTCTGATCTAAAAATGTAACTGTCCTGTCTGTGTGTCAGACATCAGTACGTCATCAGCTTTTGATTTCTCTCAGAGGAACATTGGTAACGTTATCAGTCAATTTTTGTAAAGCTTGGATTTGAAGAACTCAGCAGAGAGTTACTCTAAATGATTTATTACAGTCTAGTCTGAGGCAGCTCTCAGACTAGACTGTCTTTGATCCTGATCCATTTAGCAGTATGGATAATCAAATTATGTAATAGCTTTAAGGAGACGTGGATGACTTCACCAAGTTCTGTGATGGGTTTTGGGGTTTTTTTCAACACACTAATCAAGGCAGAGTCGTTTATTACAAACATTTACTCTTCTAAGTGCTGAGGAAAATTGTGTGTTTTCTAAGTGCGTTAGTTAGCTGCTGACATAAAAATTGAATACTTAGAATCCATTTTCTCATTTCTTTTACTCTCAGGTGTGCAATCCTTATGTTTCAAAGGGAATTTGCACTTCGTTTGGTTGCAAAACCAGGAAGCAAACTGTACTGCAGACTCTCTATTAATACTCAGTTATTGGCTCGAGTGGACCATCTGATGAAGGTACGTCACTCTGCATTCAGGTAGCTTGGCTATCAAACACAGAAGGGATGTGAGGATTTTGTTGCTTATTCACACAGCTGCTTGACTACTCTTATCTTACAGGTTGGAAAGAACAACTTCAGGCCTCCTCCCAAAGTCGAATCCAGTGTTGTCAGAATAGAGCCAAAGAACCCCCCACCACCTATCAACTTCCAGGTGAGCAGTGTATACTTAACGTAACATGTTAGTGATAATTTCGTATTTCTTCCCACTTACTACTCAATTCCATGTGCTGATTCTAATACAAACTACCAGCTACTCATTGGAGTTTCCAAAATGCTTATTTCTCTGTTGATCAGGCTTGTGTTATGACATTAACAGAACATGCCACCATCAACTGGGGCAGCTTTGTGTACAGTATAACTCATAAGACCATGGTCACTTGGAGAACTGCTAGTAATAATGTCCCTTTCATCATGGTTTAAGTCTCCCAGAGATGTTTCTGGCTGATAATTTTGCAGGTTTTGATCAAAGGAATATATGAGATTTATCTTCAGACAAGTGTGTTTAATCTCAGAAGACAAATGTTACAGAAGAGTATTCTTAATTTTTAAAACACTTCAAGACCATTTCAGCCTTGCCCAATGTTAGCCAGATTTTCTTCAAGTATCTGCCTTCTCTGCACGTAATAACACCAAGGCATGAAAAAGTACAATTCAAAGGGTTTTGGGGGTGAAGTATTTTCTCCTCCATTTGTATTGCTTTACCCAAGATACAGCTGGTTTTGTGTTGTTTAGAAGGACATTTCCATGAAGGATATTCCTTTCTATTCAGTATTGTTCTGAAGTTGTCAGTAGTGACTGTTCTTGTTTGTAGTAGTTGTATGTTACTTTCTAAAATTATGAAATTTTCCATTCCAGGAGTGGGATGGTCTGGTAAGGATAGCCTTTGTTAGGAAAAACAAGACACTCTCTGCAGCATTTAAGTAAGTAACTTCAATCAGAGAACCTCTTAACCATTTCTTTTGTGCAAATGCATAGCAGTGTTATATAGTCAGCGATAAACCATGGTGGAAGATTTATACTGATGTGTCACAACCTTTTTCTTTTAGAAGAAAACTAGGCAGCTTTTAAAAAAGAACATTTCTGTGTAATTGTTACAGTTTTTTATAGTAGACATTAACGACCAATTGAGTGAACAATAGTTACAGTTCCGTTTTCATGCTAAACATGTATTTCTTTCAGATCAAGTGCAGTAGAGCAGTTGCTGGATCATAATTACCGAGTTCATTGTTCCTTACATAATACAGTAAGTTCCTTCTTAATCTCTTCTATTTCTGTATACTGTAAGAGTAAAATATTAACATTGAAAAGCTTAATGTATCAAAGATTTTCCAAAAGAGTTTGAACGTGGGAGGAACTTGCCTCTTTTCTTAGTGAAAAATCTAAAAGGGTAATTATAATTAAATCATAATAAAAAAGCTTAAAATCAAGTATATTTTTACAATATTGTCCATATATGTATGTCTCAAGGTCTTTTACTAATTTAATAAAATATTTCTTGTCTGCTTTTCAATATGGTTGTGATTCATGTGTAATGAATGAACGGAGATATAAAAATTCAGATTCAACACAATAATACAATAATCCATAACAGAAAAAGCATAACTTATGTTTTTTCACTTGAAACAAGAACTATTCTAAGAGCAGGAAATAATTAGATTATTTAAATGAACATTTTTCTGTGCTTTGAATAGAAAATAATTTCTATCCCATTTTTCATTGACAGGAAATCCCTGAAAACTTCAAAATTGCAGAGAAAATACAGACAGTTCTAAAAGATACGGGTTACTCTGAAAAACGAGCCCGTTCAATGGATATAGATGATTTCATTCGGTATTCTTTTTTTTTTCTCTTTATGCCTTCCTTTTAAGCTTCTTTAAATTCTATCTGCATCTGTAGCTGCGTAGCATAGATTGGTATTGGGTTGCACAGGAATAGCAGGGTTTCCCTCTTAGTACCAGACACTCCTTGCTTCCAGTCCTGAACATGAGCAAACACTTAAGGCCTACTTATATATTTTAAATGCTTGTTTATAATATTGAGAGCAACTAGCTAAGGATCCCTATTTCAGGTGTTTGTGTACTAGACCCTCTGTGTCTCCTTTAAAAATGGCCATAGAGTAAATTGGTTATTAAAATTTCTCTAGAGTCTTACATGGCCTTTCTTTGCCCTGAGGATTAGGCTGTAGTCTATAGCACAATTTTAAATGTGAATGATTGACTGCTATATTCCACTCTTCTGGTGGCATCATGAATCCTCTCGTAATTCAGGATAAAAGTTCCTAGCTGTTTCTCATTTGGAGAACTAAGACAGGTAATGCTCTCTGAAAAAACATAGTGAACCTGGTAGGGTCCAACGTAAGTAACTGCATTGAAAATAAACCTGCATCTCTAAAATGGCAATTTTGCTAATAACTTTTATTTTCAGATTTGTTAAAATTCTTTCTTTGCAGCTGATCAGTGGTGGCTGCTTTCATGCTATTTTCTTTGCACATCTTAAAAATGCCTCAAGCTGAAGTTTAAATTGCTAGAATTGTAATACACATATTTCAATCTTTCAGATTGCTACATGGCTTCAATTCAGAAGGCATCCATTTTTCATAGATACTCCTACAAGAATGAAAGATGCTGTATTTTTTCACCAAAGTTTTACCCGAGCCAGAGTGAGTGCAGTGGGACAAGCTCCTCATAAAAGCAATGAAGAGAATACAGTGCGTATGCTTGGACTCAAAATAAAATGTTAGATGTGATTTTATCTCAGACAGTAGGCAAGAAGCTGCTGCTCAGTATTTTAAAAGCAGTAAATTCACAGCTGAAGCGAGGTGCTGGGCTGCCTCATGACTGTGTTTTCCTATATATCTCCAAAACATGGATTGATGATAATTGAAATCTATGTTCTCCAATGATGGACTTCATCTCAGTATATTCCTGTACAATACTCAACAGTACATCCCATAATGGGTCTGGACAACAAAAGGAAAGTTGTAGTAATTCCTTTTTTTGGTATCAATCATTGGTGTGTTTGTTTTAAAGTGTATTTAAACACTGCCTTTTGATTTGAGATGCCTGTCTCTCATCCTTCTGATAAATACCTGCACTCCAAGCTTGTTAGTAATCTGCTTCTCTTAGAGAACCCCAGTGAGAAAACAAAAGAATTTACCTTGTGGGCTTGATGTCATTTACATTATTGCCTTTACCCTTTCCTCCACTGTAGGAACTGGGAAAAAACCTACCAGTGGGCCAGGGCTTATAAACACAGACAGCAGGGTTGGGTTTTTTCTTAACTAAATTCAAGTAGCTATTTTTTAAGGTAACTCCTTCACTGTTAATGCAGGAAAAAGTTTTAGCACAGATCATAGCTTTCAGTGGAATTTAGAGCAGTACATGCAAATTAGCAAAACCTCCTCTAAGAAAAACTTTATTTATACACATCATTGAATCATTAAGGTTGGAAAAGATGTCCTGAGTCCAGCTAGCAGCCCCATTGACATCCCATCGGTTTTTTTAAAAAGTAATTGATTAAGAAGCATGTATAGAAATAGGCACTCAAATTTACAGACATCCTGAAGCATTGACTTCAAAAACTGAATTGCACATTTATTTCACAATTTAATAACTCATCAATTCTAGTGCTGCTTCACTTCATGCAGAACCAAATGATGAGTTAGGTAGATAGCCACAAAGAATATTGTTGGACTGATACAGAAGGAACAACTGCAGAAGATACGTGTCACACTTCCTTAATGCTTTTGTTTTACTAGAGAGGAATAGAGTATAAGCTTGTTTGAATCCTATTCAAGTAATTTCAGACAATGGCAATGAGCTGCAGAAATTCAAGTACCACAGCCAGCCCTATCAATTTTTCTTTATTCTAACTGCTTCAGTATCAGGTGTAGATCTGACTTATAGCAGGCTCTGGTACAAAGACTGGCAGTAGACAGTTTCAGCTAGCATGTGCTACTTGACAGGACACGTGTAATTTAGAGGGCTTTGTAAAAAGGTGCTGTCCTTTTGGGACCCACAGTAGGCCATAGCCTGGTCGTGGGGCTAAGCTTGCGTGGACAGGTAGTATGGAAGCCACTGTTACTCCTGTGGGATGCCTCTGTCTTCAGAAGCTTTTTAGAAAGTAAGAATTGTCTAGAGCAGCTTCAGAGAAAACCTCTGATACCATATGATAAGCTGTACTATCACCTGCTAACAGAAGCTATTGCCTTCTATTCCATTGGTTTTTTTTCCTTTTAGTTGTGATGGGTGATGATCTTAAAAAAATATTCAGAAAGAGGTGTGATTTTTTTTAAGATCTGCTGCAAAATTAAAGTCAGGACAATGGTCTGGGGAACTTCCATGTAACGAACTTGTATAGAAGAGTTAGCTTTATTTTTAAAGCAGAGGCCTTTTCAAAAATGCAACTGATGTACTTACAAATTGAAACCATTCCCAAAGCATAACAGAAATTCTCAGATGTAATTCATTTAATAGCTTAATTTATTAAACACATTATGTAAAATCTACATTGTTTCAGTTTTCATGTTTACACACAAGAGGATTTTTTTATTTTTAACCATGATGCGACAAGAGCTTCCCATAGCCTACCTTTCTATGGGAGATACAAACATTAAACACTACAAGAAGTTCTGGCTCATTTAACTCTCTTTTCATTGCCTTCCCTTTATTCCCCCCTCCAGGCTTGTATTCCAAAAGTAGTTTTTAAACATTTCCAAGGGAAAGTCTGCTGATACAAAGTCCTGGAAAGAGGGAGAACTCCTAGAGAGATCTACAGTTCTTACATGAAAAGTCAATCTTTTTTGCATACTGACTTGCAAAAATAACTTGAGTGCCACCACCTAAAAAGTGCTGATACACATGGCGCCATTTGTGAGAATTCAGGTATTTGTGGGATTTCTATTAGCGCTAGGTAGAGGTATTGTGCAAAATCGTCAAATGATGCAATTTCACCCCACTTTTCAGCTGCTGGCACTGTACAAAGGGAAAAATAGGTATTAGCTACTTCTTAAAGCAACAGAACTACTCAAGCTACCTGCAAACTACGGTTAATGTACATGTAACTTTGTCATGCATCAAAATCCAAGTTTTTAAAACAGTATGTGAAAGGCCAGTATGGACATATATATCCCCAAAGTTTGATAGTTAACTTATCCATACATAGCATTATCACACCATACCACATATCATATTATCTGCATTATCCTAAGATACAACTCTCCTCAGTACTTAAAACATTACCCTTTAATATACATTGACTGATTTATATTTTTGTGGGTTTTTGTTGATTTGTTGGTTTTTTTGGTTTTTTTTTTTAATTGTTACAGATGTTAAAATTGTATAACTATTCTTAATGGTACCCAAATAAATCAAGATTCCAGACTTTCACACGAAAAATGGAATGTCCAGCTGTTCAACCACTCTTAACAGCCTGCAGTTCCTCTTAAAATGATATGGCACATCCTGTGAAATGAAACTATCCACCAAAAAATAAGTCTTCTTGAAACACACACACTAAAGTAATTTATATTGACAAATAAGGAATGTATTTTTTAAGGCTGTGCTTCAGAAAGAGGATATTTAGGGTTAAGTAGCCTTCATCAAGGCACAGAATGGGAAGAGTTAAGCACAGCTGTTTGTGGAAGAGAAGTTACGTAAAACCACTAGTGAGGTGTGCATGCACGCCACAATTTTAAACTGCACAGCTGGTCTTTGTCATAAAACTGAACATGGTCAGAAGGAAGTGCTGTGACTTTTTAATGGCCACAGTTTTACTTTATTAAAAATATGGCAAGTATTTCCAAACATTTCACTATTGGAATAAATGAAATATTTAGAACAAAGTGCTTCACAGATCTGAACCCTGCAGGTTGTGCTGTCTGGTCTAGAAGCATTTTGTAGACATCAGGAGCATTTCACATAAAACTGAAAATGTCATTCAGGTGAATAAGAAACAGGAGATTTCCACAAACATTTCTAACATTTTTACACTTTCAAGTAGTTGAGTTCTCTCGGTCACTAGGTTTTGTAACAAATGTGTGCTACAGCAGTACAGGTTCATGATTCTTTTAGCAGCAGAGGCCCTTTTCAAAGGGCACGTGGTCTTTTCGGGTTGATCTGTTTACTGGCCTGTTCCTCTTCTTGTAGAGCTGCCCGGAAGGATTTCACTTTGTCTTTGAGGAAAAAACAGAAGAATGAGAACTGATGTGCCTGTGCTCAACAGATTTTGAAACTAAGCCCTGATCCTCCACATCCCAGCCTTAACAAACAACAAAGAACATTCCTCCACAAAAATAGCTGACGCTACAAACTACAAGGGGAATGAGCTAAGCTTGCATTCAAAACCATACAAACAAGTTGCTTAGCAACTTAGTGTCTTCTTGGATACTACTACCCTGTCTCTAGGCAGGATAGGTTTGTAAACTGCACAATTGTGTTCCCAGCATGTGAACTGTTCGCACTTCCATTCTCCTCCTATTTTAGAGAGTCTAGGGAGATATACACTACCTATATCCTATTCCTTCCTAGCACCTTCCAAACCACTTTTAGGGACATACAAAATCATATTTAGAGTACAGTCTGCCATTTCTAGTACATTCTAAAACCCAGAACAGTAAATTCTAGTCCCCTCTGTTTTCTTATGAATGTGAAAAACATTTGTGAATAAGTTTTGCAACTTACTCACTGTAAATAGTTAAATGCATCGTTCACTGGTTTCATTGTAATTCAGTAAGAATGGGAGCAACCTAAGGAAGGAAGTGTAGCATCCTCGTTTTTATATTCCTATCCCTTCCATTCCCCAGTAACATGCCCAAGAATGGGAAGAAGGAAACCAAAATGATGGCAAAAATATGTCAGTTGCACAGTGGGAGAAATAAAGGCTGAACAATTCAGTGACCATTACATAACACGAGCACAACATAGACAATACCAAGACAGCATTTTTGACTTTATACACGTTTCCTCCTGTAAAACTACAGTTGTATTAAACTGGCTGTAAAGATGTGAGATCTCTTAGCATTTTACCTCCAGCAACCTTTTCAAAAACAGTATCTGCTAAGTTTTTGAAGAACGGGTAGACACCTAAACTGCATTTTTTCACTGCTGGTGTCTCAAATTGTTGTCTTCTGAAGAGAAAGCCACCATCCGTAAAAAACAAAAGGAAACTCCCAACTCCTAGCAAAAGTGTCACTAGCATGCTCAGGAGGCAAGCAGGACACATCTGATCTGCTTGTTGTATTCCAAGTAGATACTCTGACTGAGTAAAAACGGAGATTTTAACTTATGGTTTTTTAACATAGATCAAGAAAACTGTTCCATCACCCCCCAACCCACCCTTGAGCTTTTGCCAATATAGCAATATGTCTCCTGGAGTATAAACAGTTAACAAAAAATGAAAAGGAAAAAATGAAAATTAATCTCAGGGACATAACCAACTGACAAGCTGAATTTAGAAGACAAGTGGAAGAGTTAATTTTGGGCACTAAGAATTAGATGCAATTTGTTTTCCAACAAACACAGGCTGACAAAATTCAAACAAAGGCTGTTGAAAAAAAAAAGTAACAACTAAAATACTCAGAGCTTGATGGCAAGCATAAGCCGGGAAAAAAGACCCTAGAATATAACCACTTTTTTTTCCTCCTTGTTTTTACTGCAAGTCTCCATGGCATATGCTAACAGTGGACAGAGGAGTAATTAAAAGCAACTTACCTCTAAGTTCAGTCAGAACATCAATTTTTTGCTCTAGAATTGCTTCAAGTTGGGTAGCGTAAGAATCCACATCATAGTCCACTTCTTCTGTCATCTCAAGAAGTAGTTTTTCAACTTCCAACCATCTAATGGATTCCTAAACAAAAGTTTAAAAATACAACAAAATACATCAGCAAAGTGTCAAGACAAAGAGCTGATTAAGACTTTTTCGCACAATGAGCAGACATTGTACTGCCAAGTCACCTCAATAAAACAGATTTCAATCCAAAAATGAAATCTAATTCCTAACGCAGCAAAACTGCATTTTTCTACATTATTTTTTTAATTTCAGTGGTCACATCGTCACAGGCAAACCCCAGCTACCCAGTTCTCTTCAAATTCAGAACATCAGATGGCTGTAAAGCTGATAAATTAGGGAACAGAACTTTGTCATGTTTGTCTCCCCTTAGACAAGAGTCAAACTTTGAAATCAGGCTCTAAGTTTGGGCTACTTACCACTAGTCACAGGGTCATTATTACATTCAAGGAACCAAGATAATTCTGCCCTGTTTTGAGAGAAGCTATATAAAAGGATACCTATTTTAAACTTACTATTCTATGATCTAATCCACATAGTAATACAATAAAGATTGCTTAAAGAAGCTCATCTTTGCACTCTGAGCATTACAAAAAATAAGAGGGGGGAAAAAAAGTTTGCAGCAAAGAAGAATGCAGCCAGGAGTTTAAGTGTTACAGAACCATGCAAAATTGTGATCAGAAGAACTGAGCCCATTGGAAATGCTTTGGTTTAAAAAAAAGAAGGCAACTGACAGTTCTAGGCATACTAGAAAGCTTGGTTTGACATATTAAGATGAAGTCCTTCCCTCCATAGCCCAAGCAAAACTGAAAATGTAGTCTAAACCCCTTGTCTGTTTTTGGCTTTCAGGAGAGATGGAGCTTACATTGGGGTAAGATTCATCTCACCTAACATAACCTTGTACATTGAAGACAAAGACTCCTGAACACGTAGAGCGCTGTAGGTTGCATTGGTGTATTTTAGCCATTTTTGTTAGGAAAGGATGTTGCGGATCAGCTGCTTTCAGAAGAACGCTGACAGAAGATGACTAGTACCACTGCTGGATTTTGTATCAGTGCAGCCCACCTACACACACAGCATAAACTACTAACGAACCATGCTGTGAACGAAGGGACTTTAGGCTTGGACACATTTCCTCCCAGAGACTGCCAGAAGGAGCAATAATCTCCAGCAGAAGGCCAGATGGACACACAGAGGCAATTACATCTTAAACTAATGCAGCTTGTCTCTCCAGAAGCCTCATTAGGACATAGCCTCAGCATATGGCACATGACTTTCACACTTCGGTATGTTTTACTTCAGGGCTAATGTTTCATAATAACTAGACCTCTACATCCGCTGTTAAGATGTTTTATTTAGCATCTTGCTTTATTGTGAACACACATCAATGTTCCACTAAGCTAGATACCTAGGCTGAGGAGATAATGTGTATTGATGGTCTGCTGTTCTCCAGGAACAGATGGGCCAAACAGACAGCTTGCCTGAAGGCTTTAAGTTATGAACAGAAGCAATCCACATTTCCTTCTGAAAACAAGTAACTCATACTTATTGCCATGATTTTGTGACTGTAAAAGGTTCCATCGCACTGACCTACACGGGAAGTATTGCTTCCAAAGGCCCTGACTAACGGCAAGTGAAATCTTTATGTATCTGTAACATGGAATCAAACAGGCAGTTTGAAATACATATCTCTCTTCTGGATCTCAGATTCAGACATAATACTTGGAGGGACATGACCAAACAGAAATGGTGCCGACAGAGAGATAACTATTAATTACCAGCCCAGCAAAGGAAAATTTTACTGAATTTCTGTAATGACACAGAAATATACCGCTCTTTAATCACGGGAAAAAGAATGGGTGTTACAGAATCTGTTCCTGATTGTTTGATACAATCAGGTTAATATAATAAATCAGTTTAGGAATCTTTGACAGACAGAATGACTACAGATCAGATGCCCCTCCATCTTCAAGAGTACGCACTTCCATTGGGAAAACCTGGATTCCTGAATTAGGATAAAACAAAGTGGAGGTCTATCTTTTACCTGGAAGACGGTCCTGTGGTCTTCTACTACTTGCTCTTCCATTTCTACCATTTGTGACACAGCTTCATGGAAACTAAACAACTGCGGAGAAACTTCTTCTTCCTAAAAACAGTAGTTAACCTTGTTAGCCTGGAAAGAACGGTGGCTACAGAAAAATGTTGAATGTGACCCATTTCATCATAGAACATGGAAAAAAATATGCAGAAGGCAAAACCTGTCAAAAATAGAATTTACTAGAATAGAATACTTCTAAGAAGTATTAAGAAAATCTCCAGGAATGAATAGAAGGGGCAATAAATTCAAAACATTTACAGAGTTAAATTTAATGAATATTAACCAAAAATTTCCAGTCACTAATCCTAGCAAATACCAGAAGTCAGAATACTCCACATAAAAATAACAAGTTAAAATAATGGGAAGAGGACGTCTCAAAGGAAGAATTATAATTTCTAATAGATTTTAATGCCCACCGAAAACTTTGGGTTTCTGTCAGGGCTTTTTGTTGTGCATGCTGCAACAGACAGGAAAAAACTTTCAAAAAAAAAGAGAACAGCAATTACATTCAACACATTCCAGGAAATCAAAATTAAATTAAACCTTTGAGAAAAAAAGTTAAATAAATGTGATGGGAGAAATCCAAAATGTACATAGTGACTGATAAATTAGAGGAATGCACATAGGGATTTACAAACTGAAGCCTTCTAAAGAAGGCTTCTTTAGAAATGCATAGTCAGCAATAGGAGAGGAAAGTTCTGTAGGCTGTAATTAATGTTTAGGAAGACAGTGTCATTCATTACATAATGCCTTTGAAATATTTTTTAAAACATTAAGTAAGGTTTAAATTCATTCAACATGAGCAATGAACAAGTGATATGATAGGATATCTGGTTGGAAGGAACAACCAATAGGAAACTCCAGGAATCACTACCATATTCTTATGAAACAGAGTCCTGGAAAAAAAAGTTATTTACTAAAATGCGATATACCACAGATATCACAAAGAGATGACTTACAAAACTGAGTCTTGTGAAAAATGTTAGGATTGTAAGGATTTTTCCTTTCTATTTTTCATGAGCATTTTCACAAATAGAGTTTTAATCCCTTTTGAAATTTAAGGACCAGGACTAAAGGTGATAAGTAGCAATGAGGAAGAATGCCCTTTAGAAGACATCTCTCAGCTCCCTACTCCTCCAGCCCAGGGAGACATATTGGGAAGACCATGTGGCTGTCTTCCCAAACAGTGTACTGGGGTTTCACCCTAGGAAAACCAGGATGCTAGGAGGAGAAATGATGGGTAGCCAGATTTCCATATGCAGGGAAAGGCAAACTCAGATTGAAATGAGGTTTGCATGCAGGGAAAATAATGCTCAAAACCAGAAAGGGTTAAATAAAACAGATGAGTTTTAGGATACTTCCAACTGCCTAAAAGAATGTGATGCTATTGTGGAAAAAATTATCACAGCCTGCCTAGACACTAAAAGCCCTAGGCAGCAAGGAAGATAAAGAAACCATTCAAGAAACATTTTTGGGTTTGGTTTTTCTTTTGTACAGAAATGAGCGTAATACCATAAACAGAAAAGGTGAAGAGGTATGCTGTATGTATTTAAGATCCTACTATCAGGCTATTGATCTGGATTTGTTCTGCCCACTGTACGTCATCATCTCTTTCCATGTAATTCTGTAAACCACTCACATTTTGTTCACAAAGCAGTTTGAGATCATCTCTCTGAGGAGAGCTTCCCACACCCCACTGTGTCTCTAAGTCATCCATCTGATTGGGAGCATGGTGTATAATGGAACGGATATCTCCTGCACCACTAGGATCAACTGTCAGCTCCTTCACCCTATGGGCAGAAAATGTTTCATTTGAAAATTAGTAACCTCTTGTGTAAAAGAGTCACAACCAAAAATAAAGCTCTACAGGTTTATGCACAATCAATTCATTTAATACGGAAGATGATGATGTCAGCTTCACATATTTAATGTACTTTCAGTGACAAAAAGATGTTAGTTCAGTTCCTAAAAAGCATGGACCCTTGCATTTTTACTACTTGCATGTAGATTAAAGTAAATCTGGAAAAAAGTATTTTCTGATTGAAATCTTACTACTTGTTAACAGTTAGGAGGACAAAAATTTCAAACCCCTCAACATTAACCTTTTGACAATGGCTTATATTTCAAAGAAAAGGACATTTAGCACCTTAGACCTGACAATCTTTCTTTTTCTGCGCTTTAAAAAAGTTAGTCAATCAACTCTGCACTAGCTGTTATAAGCAAATGAACCAAGAAATTCTAAAGAAAATAATAACTTGCAACCAAAAATTTCAGAGAATAAATAGATCCTTTCATTAATTTCAAAGGTGAAAATATTTTAATAAAATGGTAGGTTCTTGCAGCATGGAAGTAGTTTAAAGATTTACCATGATTCTGTTAAAAAAAAAGCCTGTTTAAAAGCAAGTTCATGAAAGATGCATGAAAGTCTGAGAGCAAGTTTTAGAACATATTCTTAATTTCTTTAATGGGAAAAATGTTCTTTCAACTAGCACTTATTTACTATAATGGAAAATATTTTTCATTTATCTTCAGAGTGCTGAAAAGCTTTTATAACATATGTATATATATATTTATATATGTAAGAAAATTTTCCCTTTCAGAGATATTCAAATTACCCTAAACACAGAATTGTTAGATTTGGTCCATTAAATGTACAAAGGTGACATCACCATTTCTATTTTTTTAAATGTATGAAGGAGACTAGCAAGCCTGGATACAGAATGTGGATGTTTAAGGAGGGTAAACAAAATGCTGGGAAGATGATTGCATATCATGCAGAACCATCACCTGCTAAACCAAAATTAAAACAAAGTATGTGTGACTCAAGGCAAGGGGACTAATGAAAGGTTGGTCTGTAAAATTACATAGCCAAAAAGAAAACTTAAAAATAAAGTTCCATGTATAGAATGAAGTAGACCTGGTGTTTGAAGGAGAAAAGTCGTCATACTCATAGGAAGGAGAGAGATCAGAGCGACTGCCACTACCCTGTGAGAAGGGAATGTCCGAAGGACTAATTCCAAATTCCTTTACTCTGCAGCAGCAAAATACAGTGGCAAATTAAAAGAAAATGTTCTCATAAACACAGTTAAAATAACAACTCTTTGTTTAGCATACTTCTTTAATTGTTTAACTACAAAATAATTTTTATAACACAAGTGTTTCGACATATTTAAACTCCCTGCAAACAGTTCAGATCACTAGAAAAACTGAACAAAACCAGTGCTGCTAATTTGCAGGGGACTATAACAGCAGTATTTTGTGAAGAGTAATTCCAGATTTCAGTTTGTATAGTTAACATGATTTGGTCTACATTCAACATTCCACTAAATTACTCCTTTTAAAATAAATAACTACAGATACAAAAGTGTAAATTCTATTTCACTTTCTGCCCACACACTAGTGTCCAGCACCTAAAACTCACTACTATGAAATTATGTATTTTGAAAAAAAAAATCTATACAAAACACATGAAGCAACATTACAGTGACAGGTATATACTCCATACAATTTTATGTATATATATATATAACATACATGTATTTTATATATGTATATACAACATACAATTTTAAAATGAAGAGGAGGAAACAGTTTCAGTACAACTGTTTAGTACACTAGAAAGAGGTGCTTATTTTGTTTTGTAGTGACTTTTTACAGAGTCACTTCAGTAACATAAGTTGTATAAGGGGTAGAAGTTCCAACAAATCTTGAATGTGCAAGGTCCTGCATCATGTTACTGTAAGCAGAGGAGTAGATGCCTCATTCTCTTCAAGGAGGAAATGAGACAGACTGGTCCAAGCCAGGCAGGTTTACTACTAGCTCCATTAACCAGACACAATGGCATTGGAAGACTGAGAGAAGCAGGCAGTAAGCCTTCCTAGCAGGCCTTTGTGCCTTGACAAGCAGAAGCAGTTGTGGTTCTGCCTGACCTCTCACTGGGGCAAACAGACCCCCAGATGGTAGCCTCTTCTGGCAAAGCCAGGGCTTCTGATGGCCCAGAGGCTGTCTACTACCTTTGTCCTTTGCAGCAAAGCATGGGGTGTCTCTGAGTCACAGGTCTGGCTGCAGGGTCACACAGGACCTGATTGCACCATCTCCACAGACTTTAAACACAGGAGAACTGCAGCAGGTGAGGGCTCCTTTCACACTCACTGGAAAGAGTTGAGCACTTTCTTACAGCAGTACAGGTCTCAAGTGATTCATCTGCCTCTGTAGGTGCTAATTTCTCTACAGTGATCATAAAGCCTGTTGGATTTTCTGCCTTTTTAAGCCTTTACTTAGGATTGTCAGATATTTGCTTGAATTTGGGAAGCATGAAATTTTATATGTATATATAATACAGACTGGCAACTGCACACAATTCCACAAAAGGGATGGGGAAAAAAAAATCACATCACAGAAAGGTATTTAGCCAACACTCTAGGGAATCTTCATGAACACCAACTATCCCTAATGCAAGAGATGGTCCTTTCAAAGGGCAAAACTACAAAATAGTAGCATGTCCTACATACCTTGCAATCCACATTATCCATCTCTGGATAATGGCATAGATGCACTTTTAGTAGATTCTTTTGTAATGGTCATACAAAGCGACAATTTAAATTGAATGTGAGCCCGGATCACTAATTTAGTTTTAATTTTATTAAGAAACACAACTACCACTGAATTATTCAAGTAGCTAAAATAATCATACATCGTGGAACAACACTATTTGAAATGTCAGTCACCAACAGCTAGTACAGCTTTAAGAAATAACGTTTTTCATACCTATTTGCGTATCTCAATGTATTTAGAGTGTTTTCACATGATGCCATCCCTGGAGAAATCGTAGCAATCTGGAGAAAACAAGCCACACATTAGCAAATCACTTTATACAGATGAAAAGGCAGATAAATTTAAATGTATATATTTTTTAATCTCCAGTTTCATTTCTGATCTTCAACAAAAAATGTCTGCTATGTACAGCTGTCCTTATACAACGACATCCCAGGGACACAGATGTCAGGTCAAAGCTTCAATTTAATTTTTTTAATCCTAGAAGGAACATTAAGAATTCATAGAAATTCAATCTCCCCAATCATCTTGGTAACACACTGTGTAAATGTGAAATCGTAATTTAAAAAATACACTCCTCAAAAAAGGAAATATGCAACTCAGTAGACCCTAAGTCTAATATAACCTGTAAACAATTACATTTTTTTTTTTAATTTATGTTTTGAGACTCTCCTCTGTTCAAGGAGATTTTGTGCTGATTTTGGCCACACCACTGAACTGACAGTAGTAGTAAGCTGAACTTAACAGTAGTAAACATAAGCTTGAGTTTAATTATTTTCCTAAGAAGAGATATATTTTTTCTCAATTAGAAATTACCTGTAAACAGTACTTGATGGCAAACTTTTCATGAGACCTATCTGGAATCTAAAGGTCTTTCTTTTTCCAGTTAAATTAATTACTCTGAAGATAGCACGACCTTTCCCGAAATCAGCAAAAATCAAAACTGTGATTGGGAAAAGTGGAACCATTATTTCTCCTAGTTTCCCTCAGTAGTCCAATTTTTCCACCTGTTCTCTTCCCTAAGCAGTCGTAAAGGCTCTACCCAGAACAAACACCTTTATACACTTAATATTTTTGTGCCATCATAGACTCAGGAGACTGAAACTGATGGTGATTAAATAATCCCTGTCTTCTCTTTCATCCTGCTGCTGACATTCCTGTATAAAAGCAGAGGTAGTCATCCCAAGAGGAATTTCTCCTTCTGGGGAGAAAGGAAAAGTATGTGGTGGAAGTGATCATACAGACCTAAGTTAAAACCTCTAATACTGGTACATATCAATTACTATTACAAAACACCAAGCTTATATTTGAGATCACACAGCTGCATGTCTCCTGTTCTGGGTGCTAATTAACAAAAACCTAAAACTTCCTAAAGCCCTTCCAAACTCAAATAATGTGAAAAATGCATACATCTCTCCCACCAGTTTAATGTTCAGAGCATGCCACAGACAGTAATGTTTAGATTGATGGCATTTGGCTTTCCAAGTCATTGTTACATGTGATACAGCCTGGGTTCAGCTGAACTATCCTGACAATTGGAAGTGGTGAAGGAATTCCATGTTTTCCTTTGCTTTGTCTGTGTGGCTTTTGCTTTACCTATTTACTGCCACTGCTGTAACACTAGGAGGCTGCTCCAACACTTTAAAGAGCATAAGGTACAGCTGCTCTAGGGAAGTGCCATTGTTGGTGCCTTAGTCTCTGTGAATACCCTGTTCAGGACACATGAACTTGTGCACAAGTCTTAGTGTATGACCTCTCCTCAGGCCCCAACAAGTCCAGTCCAGGCCGGACAGGAGGACTCAGGACAGGAGTACAACATCATGAAGTTTAGTAAGTCTAAGTGCTGAGTCCTACATTTTGGCCACAAAAATCCCCTACAACGTTACATGCACGTCCAGAGGGGGCAACGAGGCTGGTGAGGGGCTTGGAGCACAAACCCTGTGAGGAATGTTTGAAGGAACAGGGGGTATTTAGCCTGGAGAAGAGGAGGCTCAGAGGTGACCTTATTGCTCTCTACAACTTTCTGAAGGGAGGTTGTAGACAGGTGGGGGTCAGTCTCTTCCACCAGGCAGCAACTGACAAAACAAGAGGACACAGTCTCAAGCTACGTCAGGGAAAGTATAGGTTGGATATTAGGAAAAAATTTTTCACCAAAAGAATAATAAAGTACTGGAATGCTCTTCCCAGGGAGGTGGTAGAATCACCATCTCGGAATATGTTTTAAAAAAGACTGGACATGGCACTTGGTGCTATGGTCTAGTTGAGGTGTTAGGTCATAGGTTGGACTCAATGATCTTAGAGGTCTCTTCCAACCCCATTATTCTATGATTCTGTAATACCTAGACCTCTCTGTTGCTCACTTTCTTATTCCTAATTCCAAAAGAGGATGGAAAAAGCTGCACTACTTATGCACAGATGCATCTTTAAGATCTGTAATAACCATTCTTCCTATTTTGAACTTATCTATGCTGCTCGTAAGCCTTCACAGTGCGATCAGCAGCCTGTTGGGACATGTAAGTCTGCAGATTCCTACTCGCACCCTGGAGGGCTGAGGGGTCTGATCACTTCAGCTGTGACTGCAGCACATGAAGAATGTAACATGTCAAGGAGCAGCACTGGTTAAAAAATGAGACTATTCTATGTAGTCACACTGCAACTTTCAAATGACAATCCATTACCCTACAATGCAAGTCTTCAAAAACTTTAAATGGTTTCTCAAACTATTTAGACAAGAACAGTAAAACTGCAATGACTGATGAAATTTAAAAAAATACTTATGCTGATTTTAAGTCTCTGGATTCCTTTTGAAGGAAGCAAATCCTAGTTGTAACTGTCCACATTATAAAGTTTCAAAACATTATGAGCTTTCAAAATATTTTTCTGAATAAATTTGAAAAAACAAAGAGTTTCCAAATCATAGTTTAATGTTATATACATAGAGAATACTCCATCTCTAAAGATGTAACTTTTACAACTGCAGCATATCCATTAACAAAAGGAAAAGTCACACAAAAAGGAAGTGTAGAAACTAGCCAGTGAGTTTTACTCAAATATCCTCCTTACAGATTCATGTATCAGAAAGCAAGTGGAAAACATACAGCAGGTATTTTATTATTTCAGGAATCCTTTAGTAAGTTAAAAACCACAAGATTTTACTACATCATTTTATATGTATTCCATATTGAAAAGCAGCACATAGTTGAAAATGCCTTATTCAAACAGCACATTTAAACAGTGGACCAAATCTCTCCTGTTGAGAAAGTCCTTAGTAATAACCCCCATTGCTGGCTGGGGTTAGACCATGACAGTATCTTAAGATGAAACTCCGCTGATTACATTCTTAATTAAAAAATTCATGTAAACAAACACTAAAACCAGAATGTCACAAGTGGTGACAACTACTAAGAAAAATAGCAGAAGAATGGATTTGAAGGCAGTATCTTGTCCTCAAAGAGGTTTCTTAAGCTTAATTGTGAACTGTAGTTATGTGAATGAGAAAATTAAAAAAAATAGTTCAAGCATATTTCCACTTTCAGAGGGGATTCTTTTTATTATTTAAGAACTTCCATGAAATAGTCACAAAGGTTCATTATTTGATGTGCAGAGAGTAACTTCCAACAGGCTAATTTTTCAAACCTCCTTCAGCAGTGTGGATACACCTGCTAGAAATGCACCATCTAGCTACCTAATACTGCATGGAATTCATGAAGTTACAGCGTCATAGAATGATTTGAGTTGGAAGAGACCTCTAAAGGTCATTTAGTTCAAACTCCATGCAGTGAGCAGGGACATCTTCAGCTTGGCCAGGTATGTCACACTAGGAAAGAAAACTATCCTGTTGTTTCATTAAAGAACTGAAGGAAAAAAGGTTAATAAAAATGCTATTTTACCACCACTTTTGAATTAGAACCATACCTAACAGCTAAAGGGAAGACCACGGTTTAAGGTAAAGACCATGGTTTATACATTGTGGCCTGCAGACTTCTCTGGCCTTTAGATTAATTAATTCAAAGGAGACTGTGAAAAGGCACAATAACCCTAGTAATCAGTATGTACTGCAGAAAGTTCACATTCTCATAAAGAGAAATGTTACAGATCCAAAATAAAACAACTGGACATCAGGTCTTTTATCTGTCCTTTCACTCGTCTGTCAGAAGAATTCTGTTTTTTAGACTGGCACAAATGCACATTTACAGCTATTCAACAATTATTTACATATTTATATATACTTATATATTTATAATAGTTAATAATTTATAATATTTACAATAAATTTGATTTATGTTCTATTTTATATATTTTATATATTAACAACAGCTATTCATCCCATCTATCCCAACAACTTCCCCTTCAAAAGCATGAAGCATATTCTGATGAGCTTGCTACCAACTTATAGTTTAATCTTTGTAGTTTAAAAACCACAACACATCACTATTTCCAGTCTACACCCTCTTTTCCAGAATTCTGCAAATCAAACAAGACTCTTCTATAATTAAGACACTGCTAAAACAAACAAAAAAACTTCCCAAGGTAAAAGTGCTTCTTGCTGCCAGCCTAGCTAGAAAACTAGAACCAGCAATAAGAAAGGTCAATAAAAAAGTGAGAAGGGAACAAGTTATCTAAAATCACAGAATCATAGAACCCCTTGGGCTGGAAAAGACCTCTAAATTAATTTAGTCTCACCATCAACCCAACGAAGCCCACCAGCATGTCCCTAACTACCACATCTATGCATCTTTTTGAAGATCTCTGCTGAGGATTGAGACTAGACCACTTTCCCTGAGCTGCTGGTTCCATGCTTGACAACTCCTTTAGTGAAGAAATTTCTCCAAATATTCAATCTAAACCATTGAGAAATGTCTCTTTTGAAACCCCCCTTCAAATAAAATGTCAATTAGTAAGTAAATATAAGTCCAACACACTACCAGTAGCATGCAAACAATTTAAAAATAAAAGCTTAAATTTGAAGTGTCTTTTCTCTTTGTAATTGTTAGAACAGTTAACAATTAACAAATTAACAAATCAACTTACCATACAGGTACGTGAGTTTTCTCCAATGAATGAATCTCTTAGCACCTGAGTAAGTTTACTTGCTCTGAATGGTGTGTGAGGTTTATTTCGACCTAAGGCTCTAATGCACTCCTGAAAGAACAGAGAGATTCTTAATCACAGGTGAAATAAAGGTAATAAAAATGCAATTCATAATCAGAAAATACATGCCTTATATTTGATGCATTCTCCCAAAAATATCGTTAAAATATACTGCTAAAAGCTTGGATTCAATAAGCGTTAGGCTTCCACTTATCATTAAGCTCAGTACAGAGGAAAGAATTTTAAAAGGATTATAAGCCTAAAAACTGTCTCAGTGTCATCCAAATTGTTTACATCTATTGTACCAAACAACCAAACTAAACAGTGTTGATGGGAAATGTTCAGGCTAACAATTATTCCTGAGTATCAGCTACAAAAGCCTGAATGAGCTACAACCTCTGCCAGCAGCAACAGTATGGGCAGGGACATGGGTTAACTGCATCAGTTAAAAGCAGTGGCTTTGACTCTGATTTTACCACTGTCTTTCTTTACAGCTTAGAAGAAAACAAACTTTCTGAAAGCTTCCACAGGTCACAAACCAAGTAGGCATAGCTCTCTACTGGAAGCAAGCTCTCTACTTGGCATTTGGAAACATTAGGCCACTCCCTGTTTTAAAACAGTCTTTATGTAAAGAAACAGGAATAAGATCTTATCTTCCATGGAACGAAGTACAACAGTGACACCAAGACACCATTAATCTAACCATCACTTCTGTCCACTCAGTGCTCTAATACTGTCTAATAAGTTATTCCTATGCAAAGCAATTTTAATTTTAAATTGTTGTATTGTTGTCATCATAATATTTTGACTAATTAATTCCAGACTGCGTTTTCCTTAACAGACATCTCTTCAGATGCAAGGCTTCCTTGGTGCATTTATAAAGTATCTACACGCAGAACTTCTACAGCAAACTTTAAATGTATTTCAAATTAGAGCTTTGCTTTTAGCCCCACTAATAGATGGAATAGCCTTTGTGTTACGTGAGTAATTCTACAGAAGTTCAACTAATCCTCCAGCTGCAGATATATCCTATATTGAATTACTGACACGATAATCACCAAGTTTTAAATTTTAATTTACTATAATGATTTTTAGTTTGCTTACTCCTGAAAAATTAGAATTGGATTATCTCCTTACTAGTAAAAGATTACAGAAGGACATCACCAGCTTCTAAATTTGTAAAAGAGTTTTAAACTATGTTTAGTTTTCATTACATCTCTGAAAGCCAGGTAAAAAAATGACACTACTCCCATGCAAAGACATTACAGAAACAAATTCCTGTGCCAAAATCCTGAACAGGTTAAGACAGGAGTGATATCAGATGGAAAGAGCAAATCTTGGATTATCAACAAAGACCACTTTGTCAGAATATATTAGTTTAAATAAAACTTGAAAATAAGTTAATGGCTTCTAAATACAAATGGAAAAGGTTGTGTAATGTTTGTGGATAGATGAAAAATGGCAAACATGTAATTGAGAAACCATGTTTATGGTTTTGTACCACCTTTTAGACCCCTGCAAGACGTCCATTTATTTTTCCCTGAATAATTTGGATGAAAATCACTAGTACAGCAGCAGCAGAACTTTTTGTTAAAATTAAAAAGACAAGTTGTATAAAAATTAACCAAATATGCTGTATGAGCACTATCCAGTATAAAATAAATAAACTGAAAAAAAAAAAAAAACCTCAAACCATACCCCCAAAACAAAATAGCTTTATTCAGTTACATTTAGAAATTAGTAGTAGCATCAACCCAATGGTCCCTGCATTGATTACTTCGATGTTAAAGCAGAATAGGCCAAAGTTTTGGAATTGCTGCTTCCAATTTTTCAACATGCCATATAATTTTGTAATGACACATTACAGATCACAATTTTATGGTGTGTTGTGCGATCTGTTTAGACAGATACCATTCTTCTCCTGAGTTTATACTGGGAATAAAAAGGTAACCACACAGATCTTGGGGTGCTGAGAGTAGTAAACCTAAGCAAAAGTAACCAAAACCAGAGACAAATGCTAAGACATTCAAAACCACCATTTCTCCAGGTTGAAATAAAAAAATTACTTCCCCTATTTAGACTGAGCCTCTTTTAATCACTATAAAATATCAAACAAAAACGGCAGACGAATATTTAAGTAGTATTTCTTAGCTGTGTTTATATGTCCAGTATTGGATGTATGAAAATAAGTGACTGTATGAGACAATTTGCTATGAAGAAGGGTTGACAAAAATGGATTTCACCTTTCAAGGTTTATTTTAATTATTTGCTAGTTTTTTCTGGACATGCTGCTGTTGTTTTGCTTTAGTCAATATAACAGCAGTAAGTATGTAGTCAGTGTAGAATTATTTTTTATTTTATAAAAGAAATAAATAGTGAGATCAGTAAGAGCACTTCCTGTTAGTATTTCATATCTTGAGTACCAAAGTAAGTCATTTGCATTGCTATTTTAGGTGTGTATATATATATATATATACACATACACACACACACATTTATATATATATATTTAGGTGTATATCAGAATAATATCAGAAATGTCTACAAATTCAACCATTCAACCAATGGGGACTTTTAGTGAACTTTGTTTTTTGGGGTGTTTTCTTGTTTGTTTAGGGGTTTTGTTTTGTTTTCAGTTGGTTGGTTGGTTGTTTTACTGTGTTTTGATTTTATTTTACAAAAACTACAGGTAAATTGATAGCACAATGTATCTGCATTGTTTCTACTTGGGACTAAGTGTTCCCTCATGTATGCAGAGGAAAAATTAATAAACTGGTTTTCACCTGTCATATCAATAAACAATGTAGACAAGCAAAGCCCGCAAAAACACTAATTTTACTTGTCATTGCTATTATATGTAGGCTTTCACCTACTCCAAGGCAATAGAAAGGTATCAATTACCTTGAGTGCTAAAAGGCTCTTGTTAATTTCTGCACCTTCCAGTCGTGTCTGCCTATCTGCACTCGAAGTATCTGCTCCTCTTTCATTGCCAGCCAAATCAATCAGAGAAAATTTACCATGCAATTTCCCTTTCCTTCTGAGAATAATCTGAAACACTGCATGGCTTCGAGATGAGTGTGCATTTGCAGATGTCTGGCCAGATGTCCTTTAAACAAGAGACAAGCAGAGAAAGACATTAATCGGTAGAGGACCATCTTGTTAAACACTAACCTCACAATCAGGTAGGTTTTCAGGGCAGATTCCCATATTTTCTTACATGTTGACAGAATGTCTAGCACTCTTGTGGACACTAGACATAGAACACTAATAATTTGCTATACATTGTACAATTATGCCTCTTCTTCCATCACCTTGAATGGAAATGGAAGATTAGTAGCATTTTGCCTCCCTTTTAAAATCAGATCTTCATATATTTAAGATTATCAGAGAGCTTACATAAAAAATGCTGATTTACATAAAAATGCTGCATTTTTATCTGATCATGCAGCAGTCCATGCTCAAGGCTAATTTTAAAAACAATGAAGCTGAAGTCTTAAAAAAAAAAAAAAAAAAAAAAAAAAAAAAAAAAAAAAAAATTGTGCTTAACCTCTGCCAGAATGCATCAAGGCCTTTTACAGACGAAGAACCTGGCAGCATTCCAGTTTTTAAATTATGTGAATTTAAGTCAGTAAGCTGCTTACATAATGCATGCAATTCACATCCTCTTGAACAATCAGTTATTTCTCTCTAGGAGACAGAGAAACTCTAAACATCTCTATTTAAAACATAGGTACATTCTTTACTTGCAGACAACATCATCAAAAACTCACTTCCATGTGGAAAGGCATCACTACAAAGACAGCCCAAAAAAATCTTCTGATTTTTTAACATACTATGAAAAACTGGTGTAAGCTATAGAAGATACCTGCAGCTGTTGCCTACTTCAATAAGCTTAAGAACATCTTCAACACATTTGACTTCTCGCTCCTGCAATCCCACGACCTGGACTTGCTGTTTACCATCTTCTAACACTCTTAATTTTGTCTTCCTGTTCAACAAGTCAAAAACCTTAGGGAAGGAGGAAAACAGAACAGTTAAAAACAGGAGCTTTAAAAAAAAATCTTATTTCCAATTCCCTTTCAAATAATGCAAAACATTCCATGGAAATATATGATTGGAAGGGAAATGTAAAAATTCTTTGAAATACAGCTTTTAATACAAAGAGGGAAAAATCTTTTATGTGACCAGCTCAAAATTTTGTAAAAATTTTGAGAAACTCCCTCTTTCTCAAAAAAAGACCAGGTACTTACCTTACCACTGTAGATCTCAAAAAATGTTGCATACACTTGAAGTTCTAACTTCTTATAGTTTGGCTTCTTTAGCATTAAAAAGACATCTCGAGCTGTGAATACATTTCCAGAATAAAAAGAAATCGCATAATGTGTTTTCATTTAGTGAAGATTCATTCATGTGTAACAGTCTATTTTACAGCACCTCACATTTTGCAAGAATGACAGGGTCAACCAAGCCTAAAACAACGCAATCTAAACTGCCACATTACACTGGAAGATGCAGAAGACCCCAAAATGATAAACTTAAATCTGTTACAGCATTTTTGTTTAGTCTATATTTACATTACTATGTAAAGGACACATATCTAGGAACAACTTTTGATGTTACCAAAGCTCCACTGCAATGCATAGTAAGTAAACTGTTATATGTGTATGACAAAGAGTAGAAAATTTATTGATCTCAGCTGGTCTGCCCAAAGCCAACTGATCAGTGAAGTCTCACCTGCTAGTGCATATATGCCTTTAGAACAATCTTGGTTCTTTCCCGAAAAGTCGCCACCCATAGTCTAAATTTAAAAAAAAAAAGAAGAGCATCATGAAAGTCACAGAACTGTAGTTTACATATTTCTTATTTATTAGAACTCATGTAAATGTCTCATGTAAAAAAAGAGTGTTGCTGACTTGTAGAAGAACTACTTACATGGGTTTTCCCACTGCCTGTTTGTCCATATGCAAAACAAGTGGCCATTCCCCTTTCAAATATGGTCTCCACTAATGGTCTAGCTGTAAACCTTAAATGCAAAAAAAACTGTACTTAAAAAACTGGAGTACTTTAAGATGCCACTACCCTAAGCAAAATTAAAATGCTAAAGCCAGAAGTGATAAAATTGATCCTGTACCTTGACAGATCAAAGGACATTTATACATTAATTTCTGAAGTAATACCTGCTCTAAGGTATTCAAATTTTCCAAACCATCACAAGCTACGAGGTCTCTCTCATTTGTTTTGCAACAACATTATCCTTATTTAAACCCTAAAACAATTATTTCCTTGTTTTAATGATCCAACACCCCACAAGGAGCTCCCTCAATGTGCCAGAATAAGATGATATTAAAGTAGGACAGTGTAGCAGATAGGTGTTTTGTCAATAGTAAATTTCTTCTGTAGTTATCTTCCTCCCCAAATCAACTTCCAAAATTAAATTTGAAAAACAAGAGGCCAAAACAACACTGCACATCTCAATTTTTGAGAACATGCATACATTAAGAAAGGGCTCAAGACAATGGATAACCAAGCTTTTAAGAACGAAACAATCTACTTATCTAAGAGGTACTATCTGCTGTGCCAAAAGTATTATTTGAAGCACCATTTCTTTTTTTAGATAATTAATTTTGTTTTAAGAAACACAGAGCTATTGCTCATACTTAGCTGCTTATCACCATTATTTCATTGTAAACTCCAAAAGCAAAGGGTAAACTGATGGAGAGTTACACATGGAGATGATTCTCTCTGCAAAACTCGTTCTAAACTTTTTCCAGTTATTTAAACATAAATAACCTAACAGTGACCAATAAAGCAAAAAATTAGTTACAGAAACACTGAGATGCTACAACCTTCTTTCATTCTGCTTTCAAACACAAGATCACTTACAAAAATAATATAGGCAAAACTGAGCCATTCAGCAGCAACCCAGGGTTATGTAAAGAATGTACGTCTAGCTGAATCATTAATTTTCATCAAGAATACACCAAATTATTCCTGAACAGCATTAGTCTTTCTTGCTTTGCTTTTTCTAAGTATATGCCTCCTGTCTTCTCAGGAGGATGTTCCCATATTTCGATGTTTGTTCTTTCTATATATAAAAATTGAAAAATTCACAAAGTCTATTCACCTTAGAAGCACACTCCATTACTTCTGTTTGATTGAATTTGAAACTGTTTCTTTTGCTGATTTATTAAAAAGGGACTTATATGTATCTATTTTAAAGTAAGAAAAAATACAAATATATCTTAAAAGGTTTTCATAAAGGTTTACACAACTCCAAATAAGACTATGTTAAAGAGTCCAACTTTACTTTTACTAGAAATTTTATTTGCAATCTTAGTCTTTCAGAAACCTGAACTGGCTCTTCTTTAAAACTCATATGGCGTATCCATTCCAACTAGTGAGTGTTTTTTAATATTAACAAAGATTTGCAACTCTGTGTTGTGATTCGTGAATTAAAAATACTTAAAACACAGGTTAAACAAAATAATAACAATAGTAACAACGGTAATAATAATGGTAGTAGAAGTAATAATAATAGAATAGGTACTTTTCTACCTTGGACTGAACATTTTTTCAGCATAGATACACACCAAATTTAGCTTATTGGAGAAAACTGGAGCATCTTGACACAATATTTTTTTCCCTCAGTATGACCCTGAGGCTCTGATGAGAGCACCTGATGACACCTATCTTGCTCTTATTTCTGTTATTATGGAAGACCTTAAAACAGATTGCCCTTCAAGTAATGATCATTACTGTACCATATGAGGGAGAAGGAGAAAGACTAGAGATCTACTGTTTCAGTTTCAATACAATAATCTTAAAACATATTCCTATATTGCCATTAATGTATTACATAACTAATAAAAACTCTGAAAAAACTCAGTACAAAACACAACAACATTGTATACCAAAACCACCCCTCACATTAAACACCATGTTCACACAGATAAATAAAGGAAGGAAGGAGATTAGAAGAATGGATTGTCAAGCAAGATAATTACTTCATGCATCGTCAACCAGCTGGCTCTCCCACAGCTCTTTAGCGTCAAGGAAAGGAAAGATGCTACCAGCAGACAATCAGCAAAGACAGAAATCTCCAAGGACACAGCTTTGCTGTTTACAACTCTTTTGTTAGTATTAGTTTTATAAGATTTTCCTTTCACCCCCTTCTCTAATTATAACAAGCATAAGACAAAAGTTTTTATTTTCACAACCTTTTAAGAATTCTTTTGCTATCTACTATCAATCATGGCATGATTCTAACTTTGACTTCTTAGTTGTGGATTAAAAACAAGAAGTAAGATATTTCTCTGTCAATACTTTTTAAGACTATGGGAAGCACTTCCCAAACATAAGAAAAATTGTATCTTCACCAAATTCCTTTTTAATATCAACATTTCCTGCAAAAAGTTTCATAGTTACTTAGATGCATACTAAGATTCTGACCAATATTACGTCAGCACCTAACCTTGCCCACTACTGTATGTACTTTATTTAGTGACTTGTTCAAGGGAAATAGCTACTTCTAAACATGCTTTTAGCTTCTAAAATGCTTTTAAGTGCTGGGTGAATTATTGCATACCAACAGTGGAACTGAAACAGAAGGGCAAAGAACAAAAAGGAGATCCAAATATCTTTGGCCTAAAAGAGAATATGTGTCTTTGCTGCTGTTTGTTTTTAAATTAGAAAGATTTGGCATTTTCAGCAAGATTAACTTAGCTCTATACACTTCCACATTACATCAGCCAGATTGCTTCCAGAAGTTAAGTTAGCTCAGGTATCTCGGCAATACTACAATATACGCTCTCTCACTTTATTTGTACTCTTTTCTCACCCTCTACTGATTTGTTTCCATCTCTTAATTATCCTATATTCAGACTGCAAGCTCCTTGGTGCTAGGGCTCTCCTTTTCCTCCAGGTTTCCTGATAACCAAAAGCCATGACTCAGGTTTCTCAGGTGCTGCACACACACTTAATAATAAGACAACAACCTGGAAGCAAATGGAGAACTGATTACATGGCTCAACTAATCTGCAGCTGAGGAGGCAGGTGATAGTTGCTAGAGTCTGGAATGCAGCAGGGCTTGGAGGAGGACTGAGAGTAGGACTGAGATCAACAGAGGTGCAAATGACATTGCAGGTGAAAAATTAGGGATAAAGAGTTAAAACAAAAGTAAACAGGTAAAAGAATGGAGGTAGCAATATATCATCTGGTAGCACAGAGAATAGGAATAAAGTCTAAGACCAACGTAAGCGAAACAGTTATTAGTATGGAAAAAACATGAGAAAAAAGATTCACCAAAAAAAAAGCATATACACATACCTGTAAACCATTTCATTAGGAGCCGTGTCATCAAAGGCATAATCAAAACGAAAAGTTTGGTTTTCTAGGTACCTTGTTAAATCCACCTTTTGTTTTGGTTCATGTACCATCACAACATCTTTACTAGGAATTGTTATTACATCAAGGTCTTTCATTAAAGTTTCTATAAAATAAGTGAAATATATATTTAACTAACAACACATCATTATTTTTTACATTTTCCCATTGTTCACACTCTCATAACATCTCAGATAACACAGCTCCTCCAAGTAACAACACTGCAATGGATTTGGGTTTCTGATGCCTAGATAGTAATCTGCTAAGTAAGAGATTTCATTTTGGAAGTCTAGTCATCCTATCCTACCAATTGCTAGAAATTAAAGAGAGGTACAAAGCTTTTTAGACTAAATACTATGATCATTAATTACAGCACTATCATTGTAACTTGTTATGCCTTCTGTAACACTTTTCTTGGACTTCAGGTCTTATTCCTCAGTGATTACATAGTCTTCTACAGCTCACTGCCATATCCTTTGAGTTTTTATAAATATCTTCTCTAGTGGAAAAAGTAGATGATACTACTATATTGCTTAGCAGTCAAACTTGAAAACACAAATAAATTAACCTCTTTATGATAATACATTGCATTTTAAAATTTTATCTTGATATTTTCTTTAAATTTTGCTTTCATTCCTCAGAGACATTTTCATTTGTGCACTCCTCCTGGAATCTATAGTACATATCTTTAACATATAATTCCTTTAAAGTAAAATCCTTTCTAAAGATTATCTTGTAAGCAGAATAAGCTGAAAATTATACTGATCCTTCCTATCACTGTGATTTCAACAGTGAGATCCCAGATTATAATTACTACACCACACTGCAATTTACTGCTAACTGCTGTATGGTATATGAGTCAGCAAAACAGAGAACCCAGTGATCCATAGTATGCACAAAAATAAAGACCCTTTGTGTATACAGTCAGGATTCACTAATGTGTCCTACTTGCATTTCTTTGTAAAATTTCGTAAGGCATGCAGTTCAAGAATTTGATGTGACTTTATATAACCAGATAGAAACCTTTTCGTGAGTTAACATCCTGATCAAACAGTACAATGGTTAACACTGCACTACATTACACACCAATGGAAACACACATTCCAGTCAAAGTATAATGAATTTTTCAACTGCACTGCAATAAAATGAAATGCAATTATTCTGCAGCAATCACAGATAAAAAGTAAGGAACAGCGACAAAAAGAAATATATGATGGACAATTCTTTGCAGTAAAAACCTTTGAGTTTAATCAGTCAGAAGAGGATATTTTTTTTACAAGTTGTTTGGAGTAAGACATTTACTTCCTCCCATCTATTTGGTATGGGAACCTGCATTCTTTGGGGATGAAAATTAGGAATAATGTCTCTGAAACCCATCATACATTTCACAATTATAAACACATGTCACTGAACTAATATCTCAAAGTGTCACTCTGAACACCTACTTCCTATGAAGTCAATCCACAGAACAAATCATGCTGAGAATACTTAATGTTTTTGGTGATAATTCTGCATTTTTGAGATGACAAATTACTTTTATTTTTTCCGATCATAGGATTACAGTCTAGCATCTTCAATTCTTTTCTACTTCTCTATGATTTTACAATACTGTTTCTTGTGAACTGAGTTTTTTCAGGAGATTGTATCATGTGGGTACTAGATTATCATCCCTACATAGATTATTTAAACATTTTTTACTACTGTTTATTCCTTAAAATGCAGAACAGCTTTAAGCATCAAGCTCATTTTTACTCACATTCATATTTCTACAAACACCTCTGATCTACTTTTTTTCATACCTCCCAACCACTAATACCACTAATTAGATTTCACAAAATCAAATCCTACTTCTGAATCCCAATTCATGTCCCATAACAACTTGTTTTCATTTACTGTGATTTCACTTTGTCCACCTCCAGCACAGGTAGAAAGTCACATTTTTCCCAACAGTAAAAGTAAAAATGAAAAGAAAAAATAGAAGCAGCAATGTGAAAGGGAAAAATAGACAAAAACCTAACTATATAGTGCTATCAACATATGTATGGGAAAGGGAACACATTTCTCCCATTTTCCTCTGGGTATGCTTCAGATAATCCTAAATGTGTAATTCTGATAGTACAAAAACAATAAATGGCATCCCATGTTACGTCAGCATCAGACTGATGCTCTTTTGAGTCCTTCAGCTGAACAAAATATAAGAGAAAGAGAAGGAAAGAAACATCTTGCAGCACTGGATTCAGACAGGCTGCAATCCAGTAGGCATTTGTGTTCCTAAATTCCCACTGAAAGTAAAAGAGCTTCCTAGGAAGTTAAAATTTCAATTAAACTAAAATTGAAAGCTGAACAGTTTTTTGTTGTTTGGTTTTGGTTTTTTATTGAATACAGACTCTAGTGTGATGAGCAGGCAGTAAGAAAAATAGTTCAAACACTCATCACATAAAAGTCATCAAGGAGTTCTTTTAGTACCTAACAGTTTTTTAGTGGCATTTCATTTCATATGCTCCAGAGTAACTTTGCCAGCCCTGAGCAACAACTGCAGGGTGTACAAGTCTTCTGTTTGCTTGCAGTCCACTAGCCTTGTGAGGATGTCTTGGACAAGCTCGGGCAACAACTGTGTCATAAGATACTTCCTTGATGTTTGATTCAAGATTACTCAGAAGTATAAAAATACATATACAAAAATGTATTAAATGTATGCAAGTTTTCACTGTGTAACTCTCTGCTCAAGAGATCACTTCAAGGATACTTCAAAATAACAGTGATCCTAATACAGTGTAACAATAGTGAAGAGATTACAGTAGAATTCATTTCCAAATCAACCAAATACATCCTAGATGACCTTGGGAAAAAAATCACACTCTTCCTGTGCCTCATAAATAATACATAATTATGTAGCTCCTAATACATAAAATTGTGGCAGGTAAACTATTTTTCTCCCCAGTTTATGACAAGTCTGTGAATTTTCTAGGTTCATCAAACATAATGTCTAATATAAGAGCTTCACCTTTGATCAGTATTTCTAGAGTTGTTTAACACAAATAATGTTACTATCAGAAGCAGCTTTTCAGATAAACAAATGAACAAAATCTTCAACAATCATACCTTTTTTATTGAGTGGTCGTTTTCGTACACAAACACAAATCCTGTGCTCATCAATCTGCAAAGGAAAGTCTTTCAGTGAACTATATCCCAATTCCAGTTACAAAATATTTAACTTTAATTGACTTCTCTTTTCAGATTAAATGATTGGTTGATCATTTAACCAAAGAGAAATTTCCAAGACAGTGAGTCATCTGAACATGTAAAAACCCCTTGTGTCTGCACAGTAGCCAAGAACCCAAAAGGGAGAAGCATATATTAACAAAACTCCCCACAGACAGTGATCTAATCCAGTAGATCAACAGGTACTATTGGACTATGCAAGCAAATCTAGTTTTAATGGGTAAATATGCTACTGACAGATATGGTCACATTTTCTGATTTCCACAGAATTTGAGTCTTGATCATTTAAGGATTCCACTCCTCTGACCTGGCTGCAAACCAAAAGACTACATCACTTCAAAGATCAAATAGTAATCATTATGTTGAAGACAGTTCTTCAAATAAGTTTCATGGTTTTGTGTGCACATCCCTTAGCATCCCAGAAAAATTTACCATACAAAGGCTGAGTGACTACTTAGTATATACTGGCATTATTTAATAGTAAAAAGATATTTAAATAATTTAATAACAGTTTAGTAAAGTAGGACTTTCAAAATCTACTCATTTCAGTATCAACAAGTTACTAGAAAAATAAACCCATGTTATATTAAATACTAATATATATTAAAATACCAATTTTTGCATTAACAGACGGAAGTATACATGGGAAAAAAAAAGAAAACACACAGCAAAACACAGAACGATAACATATTTCCATGTTGCTGGCATACTTACAGGATCTGCAGTTGTCAGTGGTCTATAATCCAAACTTCCCCTGAAATCTCTTATCATACACATAATTTCATAATTTGGGTTTGTAGCATCAACATCCTAAGAAAAAGTAAGCAACAGAATTTCTACTATACTTTTTGTTTCCAGAAAAGGCCTTAATTAATTATCTATGGAAAAAATACTCATTAACTGAAATATTTTTTTTCTGCAAAACACCAGAAATATCTCTTGCAAGGTTAATATAAGTTTAATGCCTTTTTCCACTCTGATGTAGCTAAGGTATGGCACTCTGACAGATGCAGAGATACTCCACTGCACAGGTACAACACACACCACAGAGGACAGTGTAGGAACCCCAGTTGCTCTAAACACAATCCTGCGGGATAAAAGCCAGTTAAAGTAGCTTGCTCCTAACTTTGGTCCTGTGTTAATTTACACATATATTTGAATGCATTGTAAATTCTTCCCAGACCCCCAGCAAAGCAGAAGTAATCCCAAGGATACTCCAGGCTGTGATGGTTTTGGCTGGGATAGAGTTAATCATCTTCATGGAAGAATGTGGTATGCAGCTCTGTTTTGGATTTGTACTGGAGACAGGGTTGATAATACATGGATGTTTTAGCTACTCCTGAGCAGCACTTACACAGCAAAGTCCCTTTTTGGTCCTCACCCCACCCCACAAGCAAGGCAGTCAACACAGCCAGGACAGCTGACCGCACGACACAGGCACAGAAGATAACTCATCCTTAAACCTGGAGCGATCAATACCAGGGTGAATGGACATGTAAGAGGCCATGCATGGAGGCCAAGCTGAGCCTGAACCTACCCTGTTTTCTGCAGAACTGATTAAACACCTTCCCATCATTTCTCCCTGCACATACCTGTTTTACAACACTTCAGGACACGCTGCTGACGCCAAATATAGCCAGCTCTGGTGCTCAGACCCTACTAAGTTTTGCACGACTATCCCCACTTGATATAAAATTTCTGAATCCCTACTACACAGTGTAGGCACTCTCAGAAAGCACTGGATTTGGGTTACTAAACTGACAGGGAGCCAGCTCATTCTTTGCACTTGTGACACAGCCAATCCTCACCTCAGAAAAAACTATTTCCTAGTGATCAGAAGCTGACTGTACCTTGATGTCATTCACTCTCACTACACTGAACTAAAAACTGCTGACAGTAAGTCTTCACAAAATGCTACTTTATAACATTCAGAAAAGAGTATTGTTTATCTTGGAGAAAGGATTTACCTAATATTCATCAAGCCCTGTTTAAAGGTCTTGCATACTAGAAGTCAGTGCTTGGTGAATTATTGCTGCATTTCCCAACGATTTCCCCACACAAAAGTTTAAGACTCAGATGCAAGAGGAGTGTTCACAGGAGCAATAAAATTTTACAAGTAACACCACTTCAAAGTATTTTAATATATAAAGCCAAAAATGGTCATTCCTCACACATAAAGAGATAATAATGTTTTGTGTAAACTGATGTAAATTATTAAATACAAATTTAACATAGGTGATTTTAGGTCAACTTGGAAACATCATTAAACCATGAAAAGTAAATTCATGAATGATTTACTTGACGGTGGTAATTCTCAGGTCAGCAGCAGACTGGTACTATCTCTTTAGAAACAAACACATACACACACAGCTGCCAACAAGATTACACTCCTAGCTTTGCTAAAGCTTTTACACCATTGTGACAGAAAATCATTTAATACTAAGAGATTTTTCTCAAAGGATTAGCAACTTCATTAATTTTACACAAGTTTCTAACAACTGGCTAGCAAAATGATGAAATTACAAATGTACAGACTAGTTTAAAGAAAGAAACATTAGAAGTCACTGTTAAAACTTGAGCCTCAAATAGATCTATAAAGCATCAAAGATTATAATGAACAATTTATCATAATGTTGTATTGCCTCCTGTAGAATAACAGACCTCTCAAAAAGTCAAAAGGTTATTGTCAAAAATACATTTTCCCTAAGAAATAGCTATGATCAGTAGTTGTTCTCTAAAGAACATGCAGCAAGACAGCAATTGAAAGTAATGATTTCTGTAGGAAGAAAAAGAGGGGGAAAACCATCTAAAGTAGTAGTTACAAGAGTAATCCTACCAAACAACAAAATATTTGTCAAATCTTGACAAATTTGACACTTAATTTCAAGATTATCACAGTTCATAAAAATTATTAAAGACTGAAAAAAGCATAATTTTGCAGATTTCTCTTGCTGACGTATGATTTTCAGTTGAGCTAAAAATACTGACCTGAGCTCTCTTTTCTCTAAGTTCCTGCTGCTGTAACCTTCTTTTTTCGCGCTTCTCTTGCAATTTTTCAACCTCTTTTACACAGTTAGATTTTCTACGTGCTTAAAGAAAAACATGCAATTTAAAAATACTTTCCATATTTACACTGTAAACTTCAATTAAATTAATGTATCAATAATTAGAATGCATCAACTATCAACTAGATTTTCAAGCAAATCTGATTAGTATAGAATCATTATGGTATTTAAATTTCTAAAATGAATAAAACTTATTAGAAAAATGCCACGGGAATGGGACAACTACAGAAACAAAAAATATATGACCTTGAAAAAATATGTGGACAGATACATGTGATCTCTTGGTTTGAATTAAAAGTAAGCCCAGACAAATTTTTAAAAAAATTGGAAAAAAAAAAGTGCTAAACAATACCACCATGCTTAAAAGAAAACAAAGGGTAAACAAATTCCAAATACTAGTAAAATTATGACAAAAACGAACATATGTTTTGCCACAGCTTTCTGAAAAGCTCCTCAAGGAAGCTCACAGACAACTGAACATGCAGACCATTTGTCATTTATGGATAACAACATAATCCAAGAGAATGTACATGTAATGCCCAGAATGAACGAGTCCTTGATACACGGTTTACATACAAGGGGGTCCAAATTCCTTTTTTGCAGCTTGAACTGGAGATATATCTGAAACACTACCATTCTGTTGAGAGGAGGAAGACTGCTCGGGAAGCTGAGTAGGTCGTGCACGCGCAGAACCAACCACTGCAAAGGAAAAGCAAAAAGCTCATCTGGACATGAAGGAGTAACCTTTCTAACCATTTCTGAAATGCCTGGTTAAGATGAGATAAAATGAGGTCCCTTTCTAAACACAACAATTTACTGTGGATGAGAAGGAGCCATACTCATGGAAAGTCTATTAATAAAAACATGTGGTATGCAGACTTTTTTATCCTAGTGCTGTACAGCATGATTATTAAATACCAATGCTGCACATGCATATTTTTAAATTCTGCAGAATTAGTACAACTTACTATATGCACAGAATGAATCATTTACTTGGAGATATACAGTCCTGAAGCATAAAGTGCTTCAATTTTATTTATACTGTAATTATACCCAGAAAACTAGTAAGAAAAAAAGAAGACCTGCTGTTTCACATTCTCTAGACTGTACAAAATGCCCCAACCCCATTAAGCCTATGAACACTGGAGGAGCAAAGCAAAAGAAATTAGGGCCAGTGAAGTGCAGTACAATCTGAAAGTGGAAGAAACAAGTCTTTTTGCCTCTATACCAGAAGGGATACAGACAATCAATATGTCTAAACTTATGCATTGATTCTATATGTAGCCGTGATATTTTATGAAAAATCCTTTTCTAGGATTTTTCTCCTATTCTAGCTGAGAAGCCTCAGAAAAGAAATGTAAACAATTAACTATCTGATGGCTGTGGAATGTGGTCTAGACATTGTTCACCAACAAGTGCATCTGTGATTGGTGCATGTTAGGTGTTTCTAATTAATGGCCAATCACAGTCAGCTGGCTCGGACTCTCTGGGAGTCACAAGCCTTTGTTACCATTCCATTCCTTTTCTTTCTAGCCTTCTGATAAATCCTTTTCTCTCTATTCTTTTAGTATAGCTTTAATGTATCATTTTAATATAATATATATCATAATATAATAAATCAGCCTTCTGAAACATGGAGTCAAAATTCACTTCTCCTCACACCAAACATCAACCATATCTATAGGTGCTAAGAATGCCAGCTTCTGAAGATGCTGTGATGTCTTTTTCCAGCGAATGCAGTGGGAGTGGTGAGCATGCAAGCCTGTGTGACAGAGCTGAATGCTTTAAATTGTATTTCAAATAGTTGCTTCAACCAGCTCTGCTTCATCTGGCTGATTTCCTGCACACTTCAAGCAGAGTGTGTCAGAAGAGTACTAAAGTGAAGGTATCAGTTTTGATCAGTAGCCAGAGATGAGACTCCAGTGAAGGCCAGCACAATGTACAACACGGAAACAACTACAGAAACAAGTTTTGAATAGAACGGACAAGACAAATGCCATCATTCCACACATCACAGCAGACCTAGATTACAGTATAAATTGATTAGATAAAATAAGACATGTGCTGAGAAAACCTACATTGAAGGCCAAAAAGAAAAATATTTAGGCCAACAATGAATGGTAAGAGGCAAGGTACCCATTAAAATACAGGTTACAGGGTTATTTCATACTAAACAGATAATTTACTACAAATGACAAAATGTATGGATGTGAGGATACTCCATCAGTAAGACATCTCATATTTCAACCACAATATATAGGAAAAAAAACTCAAAACACTCTTGTATTTTCAATCTGCTTAATACCCCCAGAGCCAAATGGCAGAAGGGCAAAAGTGGTCCACATCAGAAGAGTCTGATTACTTGCAAACCTACTTGTTTTCCAAGTTTAAACAGCTGGACTGGAATCTAGTCTGAAGAAATGTTAGTAGATTAATGTTTGGAAGAAGAATCATCACCATCATCATCAGTAAAAATCAGTTAAGTTCAACATAGGGGAGAAAGTGAAAACAATAAGTAGTAATTATTCTTCCACAAGTTATAGATGCATTATATCTGCATTCCTCCAATACATACTTTTCACCTATTCTCCTGTGATATTTCAGTGATTTTTTTTCAGCTTTTTTCACTATTAACTGCAGAGTGATAAAAAAAGTCTGTAGGACTTAAGTATTCTTATATTCTTATAATATAAGACTGCTCACACACAGACTGCTACAAAACAACAGGCTGTTAACAAAAATAGTCAAAAATTTGAAAATTTTAAGAATTGAAAGCACGCTACTTAGTGTATATTATAACATTCAAATAAGCTGAGGACACTTACATATGAAAAGTCCATGCATGATTTACCATTTCATAATTAATTATCATCAAATTTTTGCACCATCAGTTACTGCAGCTTAACTTTTACAATTATGTATTGCTTAAATTTGCATATAAATATTATTTGTATAGTATGAATTCCTAAATATACAAAGGAATAATTTCAGGAATTATATACCATATCTTTTACATGCCACAGGCCTACACACCAAATGAGAAATGCAAACTATTAAGGAATACTAGATAAACAGGAGGTTAAAATGTTACCGTATTTTTTACTTCATTGAAATGTAAAGAGATAACTTTTACCTCTATTATCTCTGGCAGGAGGATCATTCTTAGTAGGTAACACAGTTCGTCGACTCTATAAAGAAAGAAGTCTCTTTTATTTGATCACCAAATTATTGAAAGCACAAACTGCAGCCCCACCTCTGCTTCTTTCCAGTGAATAAAAATAACACAGCATCAACAAAAGAGATTTGATTGCAAATCCCAGCAGGAAAAGTGAAGGGGTGAAGGCTGATTGAACTGTCTGTAATGTTTCAGAAAACTCAAAAATCTTTTTTTTATCCTTCATTAAGACATTTAGTTATACCAACATTAGTTCCCAACTCCCTCTCTACCAAACCTCCTCTTAAAATAATTTAGAAATCCCTATTCACCACAGGAAATAGAAAAGAACAGTGTTATGAAATAGCACCACAAACACAAAAGTTAAGTTAAAAATTCTAGCATAATATCATGTATAGAGTTACTGTAAAGTTACCAAGAACATATCGCATAGATATTACCAACCTTCACAATTTTGTTTACTTTGGCTGATGAAGCAGGGGGTGGTAGTGCCTCTGGGCTAGGCTCAATATCTTCATCATGCGCAAGATCTGGGTTAAGTGAAAATATGCTCTCCAAATCAATCTGTGAAAAAGAGCATAAAACACATTAATGACACTTGACATAAATCCTCTCTTTATCTCCTGTTATGTTTGACAATAAACAGTAATTATATTAAGTGTTTTTACCCCACAATTTGTTCATGCTAAGATCTGAATTCTTTTCTGTTCACTAAAAATAGATGAATCTTTGGTCTTTGTATTATTTGAAAACACATCATTCAGTAAAGGGATGAATTAAAAATGACCAATAGATAATAAAATTTTCTAAGGTGATCAAACTAAAAGAGAAATAGCTAGTATTACTATGGTAATTTGACAATTACTCCAAAATATATAAGACATTCTGGAACATAAAAAGTAGGAGCTCTCTTATCTTAAATTTCCCAGACAGTGCAAAAGAAATAAATTGCAAAGGTCCAAAAAAATCAAAACATAGCTGAAACCATGTTCAATTTATCATGGTTTTTTTTTTTTTTCTTTTAAAGTATTACTGACTGTCATTCAAACTGCTGTAAAATGTAAGGGAAGAGGGACAGGATCTTAAAAGTATGATTTTGTACAAATGTTGATGAGCTTTGGTCTCTATAGACTTCTATTTCTCTTTGCTGAAGCTTTCAAAGACCTCAGTGCTGTATAGATTCTCTGTGTCTTCAGCTGATGAAATCTCCAGGACTTTCTCACGGCTTTTTTTTCCCCTGTGTTTTCACAAAACCAATAAAGTGTAAAGTGCAATTATTTCTGATATGCTTCTCCAAAACGAAACTGGCTAACATGGTCCAAAATTTAAAGGAAGATGTGGTAGGAAAGTGTTACACAAAAAGACGCAGTTTCATAAGGAACGCTAGGCTGGAATAATTGCTGCCAAAAATAACTGAATAAACTGGCAGTTAAATTCCTCAAGATTACAAACATGAGAAAATTTCTAGTTTAGCTCTCCTGCTAGTTTCCTGTCTGAATTTTGTGTCATTCTCCCTCTTAAAAATTTGATTTTTCTGCTTGTAAAAACTGGATAACAAAGCCAGCATTTGTAGTCTGGTTCAAAATCAACAGAGGAAAACAACTGCCTGAAAGCTATGACACAGAGCTCAGGAATTCATATTTACAAACAGAAAACAGTGTGCTCAACACTTTCTGCATGAAACAGTCTGTAAGCAAAGAATCATGAAGTAAATTAAGATGTATGTCTCATTTTTGTTTCCAGCACAAATTTCAAGTAATATTCACATAGATTACAGGGGGGGTATTTAAAGTCCTAAATAAATAAGCTTACCTCTTTCCCTTTTGTATCCCCATTTTCAATCCATTCAACAGTTACACTTTCATTATCTTCATTTAGAGATGTTACCATAGCCTGGTGAATTCGGCCTAGAAAGCAAACACGAGGTGATTATTTATTAACTGGTGGAAAAAAATTCCAGAATATATTTTTATCCCTGCACTTAGTCATATAGAGAGAGGTAGGAAGAAGATGGTTGAAAAGAAATAAGGTGATAAGTAGGAGGTGATTGTAGGCCACATAGTGTGAAGTGGCTCAGACCGGATCCACCAGTGGAGACTCTAATGGGACAGTCAGCATCCAAGTGAAAAGCACAGTGAACAGAAAATTGAGTGGTAAGTAAACAGAACCTCTCAGGAAAGCCACACCACTTAGACTCTCTCTCCTTGAAAACAGATAATTCCTCTACCAGAAGATTCCCACAGGTACTAAAGGCCTCTTAGGTGCATTTCACAAAGACTTGTTTGTCCCCCCTTCTAGGCTGATAGAACATCAGACATCTCAACGCTGAAATGAAGCCCTTTGAAATTGTGTTCTGATACTCATTTTTTAGAGGCAACAATCAGGTGGTAGTCCAACTGAAATTAAATTGCCTGGAACAACACAAACCATTATTTTAGAAAGAGCTACTTACACAGACTGCTGAGCTTAAGATACTTTTGCATTGACTTCTCCAGTGCAAGACTCAAAGGAAGCAAGCCCCCAGAGAGTAAAATAAATCCAGTAAATAAATCTTCAGTAGGAATAAGGATTCTTCTCTAAAATATATACTACCCTGCAATTTTTTATGGCCTCTTTCCTATGCACAGTACAGAAGAGCAACTCAAAGAGCAGGACAGCCATGCGCTGACACAAAAGGATCAAGACACAAGTGTCACATTGATTTCACATCCATGCTTTGCCCTCAAGTACCAAGAACTGAGGTTTCTAAAGAACACAAATCCAAAGTAACCTGCTCCTTGCACACCCTCCTGCAAGGAAGTCCATACTATGAAGAAGTAATCCTTTGCTCCACCTGCCACGAGCCACCCCCTAGGACTATGTGCAGCTCCCAAAGCATCAGTGATCGTCCCAGAGCAGTTGTGCATATGCTGCTGCTGCTTCTGCTGCTGCTGCTGGGCACCTGCTCAAGGCAAAATGCAGCACCATCAGCACACATGCTTCAGTCTCAGCCTTCTCTGCCTTGAACTTTTTTTTTTTTTCTAAAGCTATTCAGCCCACAAATCCCCTTTAGTTTTCTGCTCCGTTGATTGCTTCAACTTTTTGTTTTAGCCACTTCAGCCACAATTTGACAGTTTTCCAAAAACAAAAAATAAAAGGTTTTTCAGTCTAAGCCTTCTAGGGCCTGCAGAGGGACAGAACAAAAGAAAAACCTTGAATGATATCCCAAATTATCTCAGCTAACAGTGAGAGTAACAAATGTATACCTTTAATATTTCTTCTACTACAAAGGCTGCCTAAACATCTATTTAAATCTATTTAAGATTTAGTAGGAAGGGAGAATACAGGGAAGCATCATGGAAGGTAACAGCAAACCCCTGTACTGTCTCACAGTGTGTGGAGGAAGAGACTAGCTGCAGCTCAGGCGAGGTGCAGCACTCAGGAACTCACAGAGCAGTTGGCAGCCCTGGGCAGCATCACTTTCACATCTGCAGCACTCACCTCACCGGCAGCACACATTACACATCCATGTACAACCTCCACTCTTCTCCTGGCCCAAAGCAAAACAGTTACTCCCACACTAAAGTAAGTTAAGTCATTTTTTAACATTCTAAATAAAAAGCCTCCCCTTTTTGCTTCACTTAATTTCTGTCCTCTGGCATTCTCTTGTTTTTATTTCCCTGGCCCACGCTTTTTCTGAACAAACCCTTCCATTTGGGCTTCCTGAGTACCATTCTCACCATCCAGAATACACCTCTCCATCAATATTTCAGCATTTAATAATCTCTAGGGACTTAATTCTATGCAAAAACACTGTTGTAGAATTGTTTCAATGAACTGTCTGGTCCTTCAGCAAAGCATCAACAGAAGCTACTATCTTCCTGTAGTAATGCCACACCTGCCTCTTCTTCAAAGAGTGTGCTGAGACCAGGCTGCAAGGACACAAAAATGCTGGGAACTGGGAATTTAAGCTTACGTTGGTATAATCTTCTGCTGCTTTTTTTAAGGCCTGGCCCAGCTGTCAATTCAGAACCAAGACAAAAACTGTTGTAATAAGTCAGCCAAGACTCAATTTTCTTCATGCACAAAAAGCCCAATCTTTATTGTATAGGTCGTATTTTATAGGATTATCAGAAAGGACTGTGTTGGATCTTATTGGCTGACAATACACTCACACTTAGTTCATGGGTCAGTGCATGGTATTTTGAATATCCATCAAACTTCTGTATTTTTAATTAGTTTACATACTTTTTCTACTGATTCTCATGAGACAGATCCCTTGCTATTACAGGTGGCCTTGTTTTTCAGCCACAAATACCTTGTTGTATTAATGAACTCTCATTCCCAAGATTGCTTGCAAGCTATTGTTAGCTGAAGCAGCAGGGCCTAATCCATATTTTATAAGACTTTTCTTTTATAACATCTTTTACCTGTCTGCAACAAAAAACAATGTATGAAAAATATTTGTATAGTGAAACATATTTGATAGACTATTCCAATAATATTTAGTATGTTACCAAATTTTTAAAATATTGAAGAAAACCATTATTTGCAGCTGAAACCTGTGACACTGTCACCGACTATTCCGCCTGCAAATAGTCACAGAGACACCATATAAGTCCTACTATGTGTTTCTGTGCTCTGTTACTTTCGACAGAGAACAAGTAATATTTTAAAAAGGTTTCATCTTTGCCATAACAAATGAGAAGAGATCAAAGCAGGCTGATGAATGAACAGAAAATACCCCACACTCTAACAAACATAGTAAGCCAGCATGCCGTAACAAAAGAATCACAATAAATCTTCCATCTCTGTGCCAGATTTCATCCCTTCCCCGGCCAAGAAAGTCAGGGCTGTAAAAAACCCACAAAAACCGACATACTAACAAAATAAAAGTTATGTCCATCTTCCAAAGACTCTGAGCAGAAAATATTCAGCGCAGAAAATATTCACTACAGTATTTAAACTGGCAATGTACTCATACAATTTGTTCCTAAAACTTCTTTGTGTTACTAAAAATTTACATGTTATTGAAGTGCCAGATAAAGCATTTACATTTTTACAATTGCCTCTTGCTCTCTGGAAACAGTATTCCATTATATTTTTCTAGTGCACAGCTGAATACAGCAGCTGAGAAATTCAGGAATGCCAGCAACCAATTAGGCTGGCATAACACTTGTCTAGCATATAAAGCAAGACCAAGCTACAAATGCTAAAATGTAGGAGCCAATTGGCAGAGAGTGTTTCAATGCAACAACCCTAGTTCCTGGTGCACTTTCAAGAGCTGGTACCAAAATTTGACATGTAAGCAAGTCCATGTAAACATGAACCAGCATTATAGGCTGAAGAAGTAACAAGTAATTCAAGAAAATGCCCCTTAAAACCAAGAGAAGTACAGCTGATACAACAACTCTTCACTTGGCATTTCCTTAATTTCTAGTGCCTCTCCTCACATGATTAGAATTCAGATCACAAACAACTTTATTTTTCTGAGAAGTTGTTCCATTTCTGTAGGGCTCCCTGTCACAGTAACAAGCCTGTCTAAGATGTGTTTGGACAAGATTCTCATTCACATGCTGTGACTCTTGTCCTGTTCAGGGCCAGGAGTTGGGACTAGATAATCCTGACAGGTCCCTTCTAACTCAGCATACTCTACGATTCTACCTGTCTCAACACTAATGGAGAAGTTATTTGAAAACACAATTATTAGGGTATGTTCTGTCATACAGCACGTGACATCTGGCTAATCTCTAGTGACCAGAAAATACTGCTGCCAGTACAGCATTACAACAGAAAAATGTGTGATGCCAACACTTTACAATTACCTTAAATACACAGACATGACAATATTCTCACTTCAATCAAGTTAAAAACATCAATTCCCCATTCCTTTCCTTCCTAGCCATCTGATAAACATTTGACAAACAGAAGGAAGCATGCATACTGATCTGATCTGCAGACATACAATATAAATCTTCTCTATTGTGAAAGTTCTTATGGCAGCTAGTGGTTCACAAAAAGGTTCAGGAAGAGCAGTGAAAGCAAATAACCAGAGCTAAATCAAACATTTTAATTAACCCTTAGCCTAGCTAGCAGTGCCAACTCATTGCAAATACCAAGTGTACTTAGATCCTTACCTCTAAGCAAAGAAAACATTTTCTACCTGCCAAGCTTCTCCAAACCACCACAATTTTGAAGCAGAGATCAACCAGAGTAATAAACCCACAGCTCTTTTATCTTCCTACTATTTTTCAGAACATAAGTTATCAGTCTGAAATATGGGTTGGTGTCTAAATTACAGTTTGGACTACAGCAGTGGCTGACACGTGACGAACTCCTCTGTATTTTCCCAAGAAACAGAGCTGGACCACAGCTCTATTTCCCCACCAGCCCACATAACTGAAGAGTGTCTGCCCCAAAAAACGTTGTACTCACACATCTCATGCACAAGCTTTATGAAATCTTAGAAACAGCTTTGAGCTGTAATAACTAAAAATTTACACTCAGGCTCTGGATTTCGCTATGGAGAAGAGAGGTTCATAATTTCAACTATGATCCTCTCATTCCACCCCCAAAAAAAAGTAGGAGGACCATACCGGGAAGTGTTGCATTATGACCACCATATAGTTTAAGTTCTGGCAGCTCAAACACAGGAAACTATTTTTAGCAGGACCAGGCTGTAGCAATGTTAACAGACCCCACCTTGACCCGGGGCTTGCACACCTTACATGCTTCGTACTTGCCACATCTTCAGGAGCACTAATGTGTTATATTAGCTCTGGCAGTGGGCCATCAGCCAAACACTTAGCTTTTTTAAGTGCATCAACAGAGTAGGTGAATGCAAAAATATACTACAATTTCACACCTACTACAGTCTTGTTAAGGATGACCACTGCAACAGAAGCTACTCATGTCTTAAAAGATTATAATACACATTTGTGAAATTGCCGTGATTTTCCTATTCATGTTCCCGAGTAACTAATTCGAATGTTATCTCATCTAGAGACACCTGGACATGATTGACCTTCACCCTCTGTCAACTGATAGTCAAAAATTAAAATTGTGAAAAGCACAATTTTCTTTATTTTCTTTTAAGTAATATAAACTCCAAGTTAAATATATCTTTTAAGAAAATACGTTGAGGAGAAGCATGAGGCTACAAATACAGAAGCAGCACATTCCAGACAGAATTACTGTAGTCTAGAAAATTATCTTCTGTGCTACAAGTTCCAGCCCTGGCAACTCTGGTGGAAGAGCTTTCCTGCTCTCACAGAGCTGAAAGGAGGTGAAAAAAAAAATCGCCAAATAATGCCTGTAGCAAACTTTAAGGAAAGAATCCCAAGGAAAAAGAGAATTCCTGGCTTGGTGTCTCCATCAGTGTCAACTATGGGGACATCCCTGTTCACAGAAATCATCGCCTGTCATAGCCCTCCCTGCACTACACAGACAGTCCTGCTGCTCATCCCTCAAGGAAAAACCAGCAGTTACTACTGACTGATGCTACTTTCTCCATAACACCAAATGTATTTGATTTTATTTTGTTTCAAAGTTTCATTTATCCACAAACCGGTGGATATCGTATTTTATTTTAATCATATCTACACCACTTTTGTTTTACTTAATCATATAAATTTATTTCAGCTTTGCCAGCCTTCTCTATTGTCTTGCCTGTCACCTTAGTTACAGTGTTATCACAGCATCGAATGGACATTCAACATGTCAGCACAGTCCCTACAATATTTCTAAAGCAAGTTCTTAAATACTAAAAATAACATATAATTTAATTAAATACATATCTTAATATTTATTTTTGTGAATCATCCCTAGCTGCTACCAACTCATTTTGTTGTATTATCTAAATCATTACAGCAATACTCAAGTCCTTCATACAATACGTTTAGTAGCACTACATTACATCGATTTTGCCATCTGATCCTTTGACAAGACAACTTTTTGGGTAGTTAGATGACTCCAAAAGAGTCATCCCAAATATACAAAAGCGGCAGATGAGCTTCAGCACTGTTGGGATATAGGATTTCCTCCTTTTGTTTTCTTTCTCTAAAGAAATTTTCTCCCATTTTAGCTGCTAAGAAACAATAACGATCAGTACTTAAGAGAGACAAAAGAAGAGGGGCAGAGATACTGCGAGAATTGGGCTGGGGGAAAAGGGACTAGGCACAGCTCCGAGGTGTCCTGCTCTCTTGGCCTCGGAGGGGGACAGTCGAGCTGCAGGAACTCGCTGCCGCAGCCCAGCCCGGCCCTGCTTCTTGTGCTGAGGGTGAGGCTTTGCACATGAGAGCAGCCACTGAACTGGGACGTTATTGGCATCGTGCCTCGCTGAAAAGAAAGGATCCTTCACCATCTGCTGAGGTGCCTCAGGGGAAATCCCGGGATTCCCAAGCCCCTTTGCCCTGCCAGAAACACTCTCCGGGCCCTGTTCGGGACTCAGGCCGCCTCTATCCAGGTTCCCCGCGACTGCTCCCAGTTATTCGCTACACTGTAGCCACACTCCCCTTGCCTGCCGGGATGCCCTGCAGTTCCAGCTCCAGCTGAGGAGTTTCTGCTGCCTCTTGTTTGCTGCCCAGGGCGAGCCCAAATGTTAAAGGAAAACACATCCAGAAAAAAACAAATCTTATTTACAGCTTTATAATGCTGAATCTGGAACTAGAAATTACAGCTCTAGAGATCCTTTAGTTGACACAGCTCTCTCAAAACATCATTGACTAAACATGCACCTGAAATGACAAAAAAGAAAGCTGTTGAAACTTAAAATCAAGTATCCGTTTCAAAATATAAGTAAGACTTGGGTACCTCCACACCTCAAGTACTGTGGCACACCACAAAAAAATATGTAGTGGAATTAGAGGAGGTTAAGGGAAGAACAACTAAGAAAACCAAGAGAAAGAGGATATTAAGCAGGTAAAGATTGCCCACTTTTAAGGAGAACACTGGACTTGGTTATGCTTTATAATCATAAAGGACAAAATGAGTGAAAACTTATTGACCAAATGCTGCAACACTAAAGCTGGGAGTGGTCTCTTAAGGCATAGGTTACAGAGAGATGAAAGTGGTACTGTATTTTTGTATGCAGAAAGCAGGAAACCTCTCGATCTTGAGTTTGCAAGAGTCAGGCAGTATTACTAAGTCTGGTCAAAAAGGTATTCAATAAATCCACAGACAACTGGTCTACAAATTGCTAGAACTAGGGAAAGTCGTACTTCTAACATCCTAGATATAATTCTAGGATAGTGGGGGAAGACAAAGACTTCCTCCATGATTCTAGGATAGTGGGGGAAGACAAACACTTTGGAAAGAGACAAGGCTGATGTGCTTCCCTAAATAGCCCCTAGCTGCTGAGCTAGATGAACCACCCATCTGATTCACTAGTGTACTTCTATAGAAGTGGTGAGCTTACTGCAATACCGTAAGTAGTAAGGAGACTGAAGAAACGCCCCCCCCCCCCCCCCCAAA